>NC_045574.1:11699533-12021318 GCF_009819795.1 Aythya fuligula | reverse complement strand
TCCCATTGACTGGGATGGGCATTCTACTGAACCCTTTTCATACTGGTGAACAAACCAGGGAAAATATATAAATTACAGTCTCATCTTTAATTTTACTTGTTGACAAGTTCATTTAATATCAAATATTGGAATCATTGACATGGCTTCACCTAGTAAATCATCACAGCCAGACAGTTCACTCTAACTTCAGCAAGCAGTGACATTTTTTTTCCAAAGATGCAGAATTTTTCAATGAGAATGAACAAAAATAAATAAATAACAGCTGAGAAGCTGAATTTATCTTTCTTTTTTCTGCTAATTTACGTAACAGTCCAAAATTTGTTTTGTTCCCAGAGACTTGATTTAGGAGAATAAACTACCTCTCCTTGTAGCACATGACAATCATGTTGAGCCTTAAAATTTGTTAATTATCATCTCCCATAATTAAGCTTACCTGCCCCCTCAATAAATAAGATTCCTTCCATACTTCCTTTAAACAGATTTTTCGGGAACCAAAACAGAAGCAGTAATAAATTCCAAGGATTTCTTTCTATACAGTTAAGAACACCATCTATATATATGTTCTTAGGCTAGAACACTCAGGTGCTGCCAAACAGCTTGGGATGTATTCTGTAAATACAATTTTACTCAAATGAGCGATCCAGTCTGGATACAGACTTCAGATGTGTACCCAGCCTGTTGTAAAGGCTCTGACATCTCTTGTTTCTAGGTGGACTATTTCTATTTCTGACCTCTCCCATGGTCTGCTGAGCAGCCCGTCTAACAGCCCAGAACACCACAAGCATACTGCAGCCGCAGGAACAGTCCCTGCTTCCTGCTGCATCGACCGTGCTAAAAGCATCCTGCGTACCTCATTGATAGCCTCTGTGGTAAATCTACCCAGCAGACACTAGTACAACTTATCAGATTTCCTCCAAAATCATCCCAAATATTACAAGAATCACAAAAGCAACACTGATTCAGAAACCTGAAGCAATCCACATGAAATTTTTGCTAAGGCCGAGCTCAGGCCACTTCAAGAGTAAGATACTATCACTGTGAAAAAAACTCTCGATTTATGATTCTCATCTCACAAGCTTTAAATATACTTACATTCATAATATCTCAAAAGACAGCTCAGGTATCTCTCTCTAGTTTTGTAGCTTGGGAAGTCTGGCACATGAGAAGTCTCTCAGAGAGATTTAGAAGGAGGCTGCACCTGAAGTTGCTTCCAAGGCACTATGGACTCCAACCTCCAGGAGGCACATATTCACTTGCCATCCCTGTTCTCTTCTCTGGTCAAACTTTTTTTATTTATTTATTTTTTTAAACGCACCAGAGCAAGCAGATTTCTTTGGTAGTAGTGAACAACTCTAAACATGCAAAGATCAACAAGATGGCAAAGAACATGAGAGACATGAGGGAACATCTAACAGCATGGAGGGCAGAAGGACAGCCATTACTGCTCTCACCAAAACAAGAAGAAAGACTAAGTGAGGTAGGATTCATTTCCTTCATTCCTGTCAGCATAACACACTTACTGACCCCCACTCAAAACAGGTGTATGCCTGAACAATTTGGGATATGGTTTTTAAGAAAAATTTTTGGGCAAATCACTGAGAAACTTCAAACTGTTTCTGCCATTCTGTGTAATCAAGGTAATTTTCACTCCACAGCAAGTCAAATGATACTGAAAGGTATTACAGGCCAGTGCAAGCACCCGGAATATCTTAAGAGAAATGAGACTTAAGTATGCCACAGAGGAGCCCAGAATAATGCAATTTCTTAAGTTAATGAATGGCTCACCTCTTAATAGCAAGGACTTGCCTCACACGATTTATGCCTGTTGATCTGCGATTAACTGCCACCACAACAGCAAGATTTACTGCATTTCATATTATAACTGGAAGTCAATTGACTGCTTATAATAAGAAAAAAACACTAAAAATCAGGAAACCATCTGTAATAAGAGAGTATGGCCTACACAGTATTTCATCAGAGCTTCTGTGAATATGCATTTGTCTTACCAAACCTATAACTGCATTTTCATGTCAATCAATCACCACATTAATGGGCTATTTTCTATTGCAAACACGTTCACTTATGAAAGACACCTATAGAAGGGAAGAGTCAGCACTTACCTCTCAAAGGCTTCCTCTGCCTTGAAGAGTTGAGAAGGCCAACATTTATCTCACCAAAGAGAATGTTTGCCTCAGAGTTCTCACCCCTCACAAGGCAGACAGTACAACAGCTCTCGGGTTTGATGGCTTAACTCACTCTGCCACATCCCTTGAGCACAAAGGACTACAGTTCAGGAGCACCACTACATGAATATTGTGTTTCCACAAGCTGGTGCACATCAAAAATTATCTCCACCTACACAAGATGGGAGAATTTTGTGTTCTTATTCTTTGCATTCAATTATCTTTATTGACTTTGCTTCAGATTATAGGTTCATGCCATATGGCCTCTCAGTACATCTCCCTACTCTTCTACGTCCAAAATATGCCTAATACCTAATATATCAAAGTACAGAACAGGCTTATGTGAGCAAATGGTGGAAAGCCTATCTGCCTTAAACAGCCAAGAATATGATTTATAATTACCAGTAAATACATACACAGACATACAGTTGGAAGTAGTTTATCTAGCAGAAATTCAAGTAAGATGTCAACAGTTGACTATCTAGACTAAGTATATTTTATGAGGCTCATACAGAATAACTTCAGGACAATTTCTATTTAAACACTCATTTTTTTTGTTGTTGTCGTCTTTAAATTATTTTACATTCTTCACTCTGCTGACCAGAAAAAGCAGAAACCGAGAGGGGTGAAGACCTCAGACAAGACAGCTGCAAGTATACAAATGTAGCAAATCCCTACACAACATAAGAATAACAGATAGGAAATCAACAATAGTAGCACATGTGTGAAGGCAGCCCTAGGGCAGCTTTAGTTAATGCTTCAATAAGTTACACAAGTTTTACACGACTACTTCCTTTACAGTTCAATAAAGCTTGAATAGCAACAGCTCTTACATCACGTGAAAGCTAGGCTTTACCCCTGAAGTAGAGACCACTTTCTCTGGTGAAGTAGTATTTTACACGCTTCATAACAGTGGAAAAGGTAGCAGTATGTTCACATTTACAATATGATCTGCTTGGTATAAGTGGTTTGTTTTCTCTTGAAGAAGCAATCATAACATTCTCCACACAGATAAAAGTACACTGTTTTCACCAAAAAAAACAGCATGGGCCTTTGCAAATTACTTCAAAAATTTTAGACTATGCAGCTTTAATGTCCCACGCAGGTGACTAGGAACAGGCAAAGCTAAGTTTCTAGGCTCTGTGTCCTTGAAAGGGAAAGCAAAGCCAAATGCAGGCACCTAAGTGCTTCCTCACAAAAACAGATCTAAAAATAAGACGCAGAAGAACCAGTATGCTGAGCAATTTGCCATTAAGAAATATAAAGGAACTAGGTAAAACCAGAATTCTGCTTATCTTATGGGTGTACTCACCTGCTTTGGAATCGCAGCTCCTACAAGACATACAGACCACATCCTCAGCTTATCCCAGCAAACACCAGATCCCACCCCTCCCTGACCTTCTTGAGGAAAAACAGGTCCCTGTACATGGGACCAATCCCTTTTGCACACCTGGAGTACATTCTGCCAACCTGCAATCAATGTAAGAGTAGCTACCAACAGCTGCCACTAATTTTTAAGACTGTAGTAGTCTCAGGTGCATATCAACACAGAACCTTGCAACAGTGATTCAGTAATCCTATTTACCTGCTCAAAGCTTGTCTGGGGTCAAATTTGCCCCTTCTTCTCAGCTAATACGTTCCTCCAGAGGTCCCCATGCTCTGCTGACTAGAGGGGAAGCTGTGATGAATTAGGGTCTAGACATCTAAGGAATTTTAGGGTAAACTAAAAATTCACTTGAGGAGGGGGAGGAGTCTCCCACAATTTTGGAATTTGCATAGCTCTACCCCCGTCTTGTTTATGGAGCCACCAAACCACTATATACTAGGAGGACAGCATTGCTTCAAATGTTTAAAGAAACAGTACATTTTTTACTTAAATAATGTGTTCTGTTCTTAGAGGAATATGAAACATGGCTTAATTTTGGGGAAGAGAAAGCTCATTCACGTGGGAAAAATCAGTGCTTTGCTATAATGGCCTTTTAATTAACCATATATTGCACTGTAGTTGGCATGATAAAGTAAATGCTGTTGATGTTTCCCCAACTATTGCCCCTATCCTATGAAATAAAATGCAATCACAGAATCAGCTGAGAAAATAACTTTATTGAATTTTCAGATTTATGAACAATAACAGACCCCAAAGCTATTACATGCCAGTAGATGGCAATCTTTAGATATAGTAAAAAAATGTTATTAACAAATATAAAATATAAAATTTGAAATTGAAACTGAATTACATTAAAAAAATACTCTATTCAAGGACAGAAATTGTTTGCATGTTGTTCACATTTACTCAAGTTTCATTCTTACAAAAACAAAAACCAGGAGAGTTTTATAAGTTTATTTTTATTTTTCATTCCAAAAATGTATTTTTATTTTATTTGTTTATTAACAAGTTGGAAAACAGGATGGAGACAGACATTAACCTGAAAATTGCATCTTTTTTTCTGGACAAGTGGAGTATTTCAGTTTTTCATTAAAATTCACAGTTTTGATCCTCCTGCAAGTCTCCAACATGGCCATAAGCACAGCCAGGTCAAACCCAAGCTGCAGCAGCTCCCATCACACGAATTTGTGCAACAGGAATGTGAATGTGCATCTACTTGTATCTTGTACTGGAGGGTGTCTACGGGTTGTTGAAATGCTTCTGGCTACACAATGAGAGAAGTGCCGCAAAGCCCTTGGGAAAGAGGACAAAAATGTAGCAGTTAAGGGGTAAAAGAATTTTTTGTTTGAGCAGACAAGGCCTACACCTGGGTACCCCATCTTAGGGAAGAATAGATGGAGAATCACACTAATGTAAATGAGTTAAGTTTCACTGTTTCATTGCTGCTAGGAAAGCAAAGAAAACTTAGTACTGAAATTTACTGGTTTAAGATCTAACAGCATCTCCATCTCAAAACGTGGTCAACACATCAACAGATATGCAGAGGAGTACACTGCTCTATATTTAATTTCCGATCTTCAAAAAAGCAGCACTTGAAATTTTGCTTACTGTCAGTTCATGATTACTTCAGACCTCAGGACACCATGAAATGTGATCACACTTCTAACAGTAGAGGAAACCCAATAACACTTCCAATATCGATGCCGATCCCAGCTCAACATGCAGCCACAGGAGTGCTGGTAGCACATATACCATGCTACTCAGTCCGTTGATAAAAGAACATTTTGTAACACATTCAACAAGAGTATTTCCTATTTGACAAAAAATTTTGACATAAAAATATTTCTAAAATGTAAATTAAAAAAATAAATGTTGTTTATATTACCAAATTTAGACATCAACACTTTGCATGAGATTTATTCCAAGTCGCCTCCCACATCTACTCAGAAGTACTTACTCAACTTGCTTGAGCACCGTTTTTTTTCCTACTTTTCTACTTGAACAAGCACATTTTTTCAGACATAGCATTCCACAGGTAAACTTGTAATCCTCTTAAAACAAAACAAAACAAAATAAAACAAAAATACCACCGCCACAGACAAAAACAAAACAAAACAAACAAAGCAGAAAAACAAAAACAACAAGAACAGACTTCTTTGTTAACTGCAATTGCTGCTACCACATTACTGCTGGTAGAACCATCGGCACAAATGAGATGCAGCCCTCAGCAACCAGCAGGTGCTGGTATGCATGAGCAGAGGTCTGCCTCCAGCCCTTCAAAACCAAGTGACTCCTAACAAAGGGCTGATCCTTCACCTTCAGGGTAGTATTGATGATTCCTTGCTTGTCGTATTGCAGACGACTGGAGTTCCACAGATAAAACTCTTTACGTGATTTCAGTGATTGCAGCAAAAGCTGTGCAAGCTTCAAAATCTTGTGGAGTTTCCACTGCAGGATAATACTGGAAGGTGGAATTACATCCAAAATAGTATTTGCAAAAGAAGTTGCAAATTCACAGCCTTCAGTCCCCTTAAAACAAAGAAATGAACAAACAACAAAGCCACCATTTAGGTATAACTCAGAAACCGAAACCTTCCAAGCTGCTGCCAGAACTCTCCAAAGGAAACTCTTAGCCTCAAGAGGAAAGAAGTGGGACAGTTTATCAGGTTCTGAGAGAATGACAGAAATGCTCAAATGGAAGCTGAAACGAAATCCATAACAGCTGGAGCAATTTTCTTGAAATTAAAATTAAAAAGCTTGACAGTGTCATAAAAAGGAAAGATCTCAGAAAAAAGTGATGCAAAGGATGTTATTAAAATAAGGTTTATGAAGTTTGAGAATAATTACAGATAATATGTATTTATTACTCCTGTAGGATCAATCTGTGGCACTGATTTTCATATCTGAAGCCAAATGTACAGATCTGTAGTTATCTTTGCTCTCAACTCCCACTCGTCTCCCTAGCGACACATTTACTGTTCGCATTTCTGATATATCAATATTCTTCATTTTATTTATTTCAGTTTTCTCATTATACAAAAGAAAAAGGGAAGGATTTTTTTTTTTTGCCCTTTTTATTACTATTTTTAATCTTTGATAAAAACCCTTAAATTTTGAAAACACCGAAGCTGAGGGATCTTATGTCCAGATTGTCGTACTATGTCAGCTACTTAATGGCTGATCCATTTGAAATCAGAAAATAAACTCTACAATTAAAGAAACGCCCCTATATACTAAATGCATTCAGTAGTCAGAGGAGAGAACAGATTTTCTGCTCTTTTGAGGGCACATATCCCAGCACATAGCAGAACAAATTAAGAACTATAAAGCCGAAGTACTACATACCTCACTGGGCTCCATATACGAGGAACGCTGTAGCTGGATGATGAATTCATTCAAGTCACAGGATCGACTCCAGACAAAAATGACTCAGCCCTGCTTCTCTGCCAGCTCGAAGACCCATTTCCAGCTATGCCCATGTAGCACTCACCTTGCAGGGATGCTCAAGACTGCAGTGGTTTTTGGCAGAAGGCCAAGAGGGGCCAATAAGGCTCTCTGGACCCCTCTGAACAGAGGTGAAAGATCTGCTCAAGGTGTGCTCATCATACTGCTAACCTATGCCACCCTGTGCAAATGCGGATGGGAAACAGCGTAACTGGCAGAGCTTGGGATCGCTGTGGTTTGCCATGCAGGAGCTGTACACTGGAAGCACACCATGATTCCTCCAGCAGTACAGACAGCCATAAAGAAAGTTTTCCATCACTATGGTGAATACACATAACGTCATGATAACTGCTTGCATAAAATATAACCTTCTTTCAGAGGGTAGCTTCACTCTTTTTACCTAGCATATAAAAAACCATCCAGGCACAAATGTTAAACAGGGCAGCAGAACACATTTGCTATTCTCTTTGGCCAAAGCATACTCAAGTGAAAATTCTTATACTTCCCTTTCTTATACTCTTCACTTTTATGGAGGATCCCTGCCACACTTGCTTCCATTAAAAAGCATGGAGGGGAAAAAAATGGCATATAGCTTTTGGAAATTATATATGGTAGCAATCCTACACACTGGTCTTGCTTTGTAAGTACAACTTAAGGAGAAAAAAAATAGATCAAGGAGCCAGGTAGGCAAAACCTCACTTGTTTTCTTCTGCTAAGAATAGTCTTTGACTTCTAAAGACAAAAGTCAACAAAATTTCCCCAAACGTGTTAAGTAATTTCACTACTGAATAATTTCTTTTTTTATCATTTTAGCATTTTAAAAGTTAACTTGATCAAAATACACCATTTAAACACGTCCAGGCTGTCTCTACATCTTGTACCAATTATCCTGAAGTACCTACACCACCTTAAATACCCTCATTTGTTCTGAAATATTCTCATCTCCACATCCTATAGTGGCACCCAAGATCATTAGATCTAAATAATTAATGAGAAAGAAATCCAATCCAGTATGAAACTTAGAAAAATTTAGACCAGCTAAGAATTTGACCCGGAGCTTAGACAGCACATCCCACGGTGCTGTCCCTGACCCGGGGAAACCCTGCCCAGCTTCACTCCCGTCAGCAGGCATCACCCTGCCAGCATCCTGCTCTCCTTGGAAATACTGCCAGCATGAATCCTGCCCCATTACATGGAGAAGAAAGATCAGTCAGTGTTCTTGTATCAAAGAATACCATCAAATAACTAAATCTTCATCTTTTCAAGGACTGCTTCCAAATATTTACGATTTACTAAACTCCAACATGTATTTAATTCCACTTATTTAAACCAGCAGGCATTCCAGAGATGGCAAACATGCTCACAGAAAATAGAAAGAAGAAAAACAATAAGGAGGGAAAAAAATGAAGTCTCTTTCTACTTCTGAAAAAAAAAAATCTTTTAGAAGAATTATTCTTGAAGAATTAATGGAAAGAAACTATTTTTTATACACAGTATTAAGTGATTAAAAGCTTGTTCATCACTTTGCTTAGTTTAATTTTAGAAAGGCCTACTTGCAGATTCTTTGAAATGCATAATTAATTGATAGCAGCGTGGTTACATCAGTACAGAAGTGAACGATAGATGTGAAGTATTTTCTTCCCTACACAAAACACAATCAGTACAGACCACAATTACAATATCCAGTTCACTCCGCCCTCCAGTGAAGCTATTTGATCTGCACATCTGATTGCACAATCAGCTACAAATATCACTTGCATTAAAATTCTTACTGGTCTGTAACTCATTTTGACTTGTGCAAGATTTTTTTTTGTCAATTGGATCTGACAGAAAAATTAAAATAATCCTCTTTTACCTCTGCATTATCCTTTAAGTACTTAAGTTTTAATTATATCTCAGTCTACCTGAAGACATTCCAGGCAACTTCCAATAATGTGCATAAGCAGTTGAATACAGTGTAAAAGTGCATGTAATTTCCAAGTCCCCAGTTGTTAATGAAATCCCAAACATTCAGATTTTAATTGAACTAGATAAAGATTAAGAAGCTTAGCAGCAGCTGGCATTGCGAATTAGTTCTCAGCAGATTTTTATGTTGTACTCTAAATCATTGCTTTTGTAATCTTCCTAAATTGTCCTTTATCTTGCTAATGCAGATATGATTCTCAGAAAGCATTAGGCTTCCACTGTTCCCACTGCCTGTAAAATCTTGAACTGTAAAATCTTAATAGTCTTTTTTAATAAGTATTATGATCTATATGTATAATGTGCATTCAATAAAATCTTACTGTAATTAGAAGAAAAGTTTTTAGTTTTTTTACGTGACCTGTTTTACAGATTAGATTTATTAAATAGCATAAACTGTTGGAGCTGCATTAAGACCTCTTTAGAACCGTCTGGCATCAGATGAAAAACACAGCGCTAGACCTAATGCTTGGGGCTTGACTCTCTAGGAGGTCATTAGGAAGTTTCCTTCTCCTTCTGGTTCAGAGAGCTCAGCATAAACACAGTTATGTACTTAAACGCCTGACAATATATAATCAGCAGTGATCAAATAATACTTTGCTTGCAAAGATTTTCCAGGACTCAGAGAAAGTATTCCGATTAATGCCGCAGTTAATCAGTTGTTCCCACTCTGTCTTCTCACCCCCCGCCTCCTCTGAAGCCTGGTGCTGCAAAGGACACACACGGGTTCTTCCTGCAGCACCCAGACCATCAATGCTGGAGCCTCTCAGGACTTGTTCATGCACTTTAATAGCTCTTAATAGAGCTACAGGTGCAGCTATTACTTGCAGAGTAAAAGCAGTTATATTTATACATCACAGTTAAGGCTGCACTTTTCTGATTCACAGTATTGTAAGTTAAACCAGAGTTCCTGTCCTTCTAAGAAACAGGTGGGGGGAGAGAGGAAAAAAGATACAATCATCCAAAAAGAAAGAACAACTTAACTCAATTTTTCTCCATTATATATATTAAAAATCTAGTTATTTTCCTAGCTAAATTGTATTCATCTTTCAAGTTTGTTGGTAAATGACCAATTAATGCAGTTACATGTACACTGAAGAAGAAAAGTATTAAGGGCTAATACAGCCAACTGGCACTCCAGTTTTAGAGCAGAATGGAATCCTAACAGTTCCACTAGGGTATTTTAATATCAAGAACCTTGTCTGCCTCATTTTTTTCCTAATAAAGGACAAGTTTGGCAGAATAACAAATGCTAGTATCAGAAGAGAAGAAGTATTTTCACTTTTAGCCTTTTTCTTTCCTTTAAATTAAGCTTTGTGATGTACAGACATAACTGATGTCATTTCAGTGCATTCTGCTGTTCTAGCCTCTTCTCAGCTGCATTTTTGCTCTTTACCTTCTGTACTGAACTTCGAGGTAGCATTGATGGCTGCTGCCAAATAGTCAGTATGCTCCAGTACAGACGGCTGCATTTCAATGATGAGTAAAGTGATCATTAGTCTATACCTCTCTTCAAAGAATTATGTTTGGTTCAGCAAGCTTTGAGATCTTTGAATGAAAGATGCTATAAGTAGTGCTAAGCAATTTTCTCTCCCCTCAAAGTAAAATGAAGCTGCTAGCTTTTCATGTCTCTTTAGGCCCCTTATTACTTGCCATTTCCCCTTAGCAATCTTCTCATTCCAAATACTGACATTCTGGCAGCCCAGCTATTTTCAGAAACTATTATCTAAGTCTGAGGTAGTGAATTTTTTGCTAGGTATTTTTTCAAGCAACCATTTTGCTACCTAAACTTCAGCAAACTTACAACTAGATTCAGAGAAACAACTCTACTTACCTTTTTTGGCCACAAAACAAAGAGTTAATTTCATAATGCTGACTTCTCACTTAAGCCATTTTCTGAAGTACAGCTCCAGTTCTAGCAGTGACTTTGGTGGTTTAGCTTCAATTTTCTGATCTTTTTAGAAAAACTTGACAATTTTTTCCTAAGATTAAATGACCCATTCTCTGGGTGTTCAAGTTCATGCAGGTTTATAGATGCTTGCTGCTGATTTCAAGAGGCCCTAACTTGAGTATTCATAGAAAAGCCTGTTAAGAATTTTGTCCTTCATGTTACTCCCATGAGAGTTGTGGAACTTGTCTCCCAAATTGCTTTCAAGGCTGGAACTGGCTGGAAGGTTTATTCTTGCTTCAAGACAACCAATAACTAAGAGCATGAAGGAACTTCCATCCATTTTTTTAATGCAAAATGCATTATACAAAAGTAGTTGGCAGGAAAAGGAATTTTGTTATGAACTTTACTAGGAACACATTCAGTTACAGTTCTGAGAGTCAATCATCCCTCCTGTGGCCTTATCCTCAAGTTTCTTCAATTTACTAACATGCTGTCAGAACACTAGCAACAAAATTGGAAATATTTTTCTTAGTACAAAACTGAAACATTGAATTTTCATAAACACACAAAAAGGCATGCAGAAGATCAATCATTCAGCAAAATATTTGTCTTAGTGCATGAAAATACATAGGGTGGGAGCTGCAAACAAATTATAATTATTTGGACTCCTGTTAAACAGACTAGTGAGCCTTATAATTAGCAACATAATCACTTTAAGACAAATATACTCCATAAAATAAAGGATCTTCAGCAATGCACAGCATATTAAAGCTAACAATACTGTTTATGCTTTATTAATTAGCTTACTGCTTTATCAAAGTTTGTATTTCTGAACCTCAGTAATTTGCAGTCTCCGTTGACTGGAGTATTTCACTCTCGATTCAAGAGACACGCAAGAGCAGAAAAGAACTTCCATCTAGTTCTCACATAGCTTTAAGACCTGCTTGTAGCGATGTTGATTGTACAGGACAATTGATCAATAAAATTCATGTTTTTCAATCCTTTCCTTCTAACATACCCCCAGTAGCCCTAATTGATCTCTCTGCTGGCTAATAACCAACCCAGATGCTCACTGACTTGAAAATGACTGACCAGCACTGAAAGATGTTGTGGCCATGTCCGCTGGGGAAAAATGATTCAAAACAGCTAGGTAAGTTATTTTTTATGATATAGAGCCACAAATATTAACCCATACTACTTTTATTACTCAAACCGTTAGGCAAAGACTGTTTCACTGACTATCAAAGTTGCTGGAATTACCCACTCAAATGCCACTTGCAAGTGTTAAAAATTCTTCACAAAATTTCATGTTTAGGTGTGTTATGTGCTGTCTCACCCAGAAAAAAAAAAAAAAAAAAAAAAAGTAAAAAAAAAAAGTAAAAGAAGCAAAGACCAGACAGTAAGAGGTAGCCAAGGAATGCTCGCCTCATCTATGAAGGGAAGGCAGAAGTGGGGCAGATCCACACCAACCCAGGCTGTTCACTGAGGAGCTCCAGAAGCCCAGAAGCCAAAACAGGCTGAAGCAGAGAAGCTGCCATGCTAACCACCAACACACAAAGCAGTAAAAGCAGTAATGATGCCTCAGGATCAAAATTCTCCATGTACTAGGGTCACTTCAGAGAACAGAAAAATGGCCCAGTGACTGTCTCACAGTAAAGGTCCGTCCACGTTCCATCAGAGGAATTTACTAATGGAAGTGATTTTTTTTCAAAGAGCTCTCATAAGCATAAGTAGAAATCACAGGTTTCAGTGAACCTCCACAGAGGCTCAATTTACATTTTAAAATGCTGCATAAATTTAAAGGATTTATAAGCAATACTAGACCCCCTAATGTGGGGTCTCATATGCATGGAAGCCATAGGACATGGCAGTGGGGACTTGCAGAACTGTACTCTGGAAGAGAACCTCTCAATAAAGAGGGGATTGTTATAGCCATTGATTCAAATTACAGTTCTTAAAAGTGTATACACCTTTTTACTGACTGGTCACTAAATTCATCTGTGACTTCAACACAGTTAAAAATACAAGCTCTGACTCAAAGTTACAGTTTTTGCTACTAGAATGATTTCAAGAATAAACATAATTTATTTTCTTAGAGACTAATTGTTTGTTGACTATTAGGATGACTATTATTAAAGTAACTTCCTTCAAAAGATATTCAGAAAAGGCTCATCACCAGCAGACATTATTGTCCAATATATCCAACTGGAGACAAATTCTTTATCCACCAACCTGTCTACAAAATCCAGGTGCTCACTGTAGGCACCCAAAGGCTTGCATATTTTAAACCTTAAACAAAAAAAACAAAAAACAAAAAACAAAAAACAAAAAACAACACATATGTTTTTTACTTCTGTTTTGCTCTCATTTCTAATATATGAAAACAATTTATCTGCTTTCAGACTCTGGCTGTGATGACTTTGTTTTCACTTCATCTAAATGCAGTGAATAATCTTGGTCACGGCTCCTGAGATAAACGCTAAGAGAATTCATTTGTTGTTCCACGCAGCTGTAAGATGTTGGTGACACCTGTAATGCTAGGAACGCAACTGCATGCTGAAAATACAATCTGCTTCATTTGTGGACCCTAACAACAGCCTCGCAAATCCTCTTTATTCATTTTTCTAATAATCAGAACAGTTTTCTGGACAAATATATAATGTCGCAAGAACAGATCTATACTGACAAGCAAGGCCAACTGCATAATGCTTGTCTAAGTGGCAATAAGATTCATTAATTAGGTTGCTGCTTCAGAGTGTTGTTCCCCTGCAGCTATATTCTGCTCAAGGGTATTTTCAATAGTATTGAATAGATGAAGCAATTACTAAGCAAAATCCACTAACTGATGGCCAGTGTCAGATTCCTCAGGCCATTCTTTCAAAGGGTATATATATTTACTTGAATGAGTGATTGAATTTAGAGGAAAAAAAGCAAAGCAAACAAAAATCCCCAGTGAGACAGCTTATGTGTTCTTCACTTTTAGGGGTGTGATCTTTAAAAGAAAGCTTCCAACTCTGCAGACACAATACTGCAGATACAATTAAGATGTAGAACGGCTAGCTACAGGATACCTAGCTGCCTGATTGCACATGCAAATCAGGCTGTTTGTGATCTAAAGGCACATACTTACTCTCACAATTAATGGCACACAAAGAGCTTTATCTACAGTTATTTGCCCTCTTTATTGACAGCAGTATATGCAACTTGTAAAAATAATAAAATCTTGAGTCAGGCTAAGTATTTCCTGTTCTGGCATTTGACTTACACGCTACTTGTTGGTTTAGCCCAGTAATGTCATTTTTATAAGATGACATATCCCTGAGCATTTAAGTTAAATAAACACAGCCCAATTATTTTGGTTTTACTGTAAACATGTGGATCTTGTGGATTGTTGGGTTGGCTTTTTTTCCTTTTCACTGCTTCAGTTAGTATGATGTTTATACCGTGCCTCATTAAAGCCGCGAATACAAGTAAAAGAGTTTTCAGGCAGGAACATTGTTTTGAAAGTTGGGGATATCTGTAATTCTATCTGATCTTACACCTGGCTTTAAAACCTGAAAGAATGTCAAGAAATATCTTAAAAACTGGAGATACTTGACTATACAGATGAGGAACAGATGTACCTCTGTCATTTACCCATAAACAAGGAAAAACAAACCTATCAGCTATTCGGAGACACTTCTATGCCTTTTTTATTATTATTATAATTAAAAAAAAATCTTCTGAACCGGACAAAGTGCTGTTAAAAAGCTTTAAACACATTTTTTATTAGGATTATTTTTATTTTTAGAAACTCACCATGAGGAAGTGCCATCCCACAACTCTCATCCTTAAACTAAACCTTTAGCCACTGCCCCTAGCGTCCAAATTCAGTGGGAACCATATATGGTAGAAAAGCATGCATGCACAAAATACACAATTTCTTCTCCCAGAAATAGAGAAAGCTCAGTCTGCAAGAGTTTCCTTTAAGGTCGCAGCAACTGAACTGCTGAAAAGAACTTAACATCATAATGTAAACTATCACTGAAACCCAGTGGACACTTAACTGAATTCTCCTAGATTATTTTTCTTTCTTTTGGTCTCTTGTTTTAGGCATGCCTTTCAGCAGAAATGCACACACTTCCCTACTAAGTATTCATCTAACTGAGCAAAAAAAGGGAAGAAGGAAAAAAAAAAAACAAACAAAAAAATCAACAACTAAATTTGAAAGATATTTAACTAAATCCTTTAATGAAGACAATGATTTCAAATGTCAGTTCTACAAATCATGTTTTGGGAAGTCCAATACCAAAAAAAAGTTGGAAGGCCAACTTTTAGATGTTCTCTTTATTCTTCACAGATTAATAAATATATATAATATATTTAAGGATAGTAGACCCACTTCCTCCTCTTCTACCTTCATCTACTTACCTAAAAACTAAAAGTGACTACGGACACAGCAGTAGAGCGGTATAAGTGGACTCAAGGACATAAATTAAAAGCTACTTCAAAGTAATTCTCATAGAAACAGCACACCCAACTTGGGAACTGTAATTCAGAACAAATCGGCTACAGACAAACACACCTGAGGAATTCACATAGTAGCGAATCCTCCAGGCTAATGGGGTTTCTGAGTTTGCTAAGAGTATGGCTAGGTAGGTGACCAGACGGGGTATCATTCTGATGCTTTGCTTTTTTAAGGAGGCTGTGCTGCTTTCTGTAATGAGCCAGAACATCGACATTTGAATTACGTCTCTATGAAGTAATCCTTTCATTCCCTTATCTAGAAGGAGCAGAATGAAAAGAAACAAAGAAATCAGCTGGTTTCTGACTAAAGATTTTCACTGCAAATTATGAAGCTGCGAATGGAGTAAGATGTACATCAGTGGCTGACAGCACATGAGCTCTTGCACTGTACTCTATTATTTCCCAGTTATCTTGTGTCATGATTATGGCAGGCTTCTTTCTGTTTCCTTGGCATTTTCTATCCTCCTTCAAGACAGCAAAACGAGACCACTGGAAACTTTCGCTGCTATGGCACCAGCCAGGCTGGCTTCCCACAGCATCACACAGTCAGCTCCGGCTGTCCCTCCGAGCCTGGCAGCCGCGGGCACCACCACCACCTCCCACCTGCCTCCAAATGCACACACTGCCATAGCTCTTTTATTATTTTCTCCCATTTACATCCATTCATCCTTGAAGAACCCTCATAATTAGTCAAAGCTAGCAGCTGTCTTCCTTCTCCTGCCTCACAGTCCTTTCAAAACAAACAAACACCAGACCTATAAAAGTAAATAAATAAATACTGGACAGATTTTCTTATCAACCTGCTCTGACACAATATCTGAGCAGGAAATTGAACAGTTACCCAAATACATCTCCAATTTGTTTTTCTTAATCATTCATTTCAAGAAATAAACTGGGAGACTCCACACATGGCCAGGATCCCACTATGCTGATGCTTTATAAACACAGGTCAGGAAAACTAGAATCTACACTTCAAAGATTATTTGCAGTTTAATTAAAGATAAAGAGCTAGATACAGAGGAAGACAAGGACACAGTGAGACTATTAGTCAATATGTGTAGGCACATAAACATTAACAATAGGTTTTAATCGCTTGTTTGAAGACATTTCTTTCTGTATGACCTCAATGTCATCACAATGTACATCTGAAAGTGATCAGGATGACTAATGTCTGAACAACATTCATCAACACTTCACCATCAACTAGATTTTACAAAAAAGTCCTCATGCTACAATAGAAAACATATCTCAAATCTGCATTTGAGGAAGTAGTTATGAGCAGTATTCATAACTATTCTTCCTCCTTCTGTAAACTTTGATCATGGAGACTTAAGAAATACATTCTACCATTCAGGTTTTTTTTTTGTTGCTTAAATTAGTGAATAAAGATGACAGGCAACTAGTCTAATTAACACAAGCATTTGTTTTTTGAAACTTCTAACAAATTTTAGAAGTATTTTGCTCAGTATTATGATGATGCTCTCTGTTACCAGCCCCAAATATGCACCTTTCTTCTGCCACAGTGACAGTTTTCTCTCCCATTTGTAAAAGGAAGCGAGCTTTCAGCCTCCACAACATCCTTGGCCTCCCATGTGGAAGGCACAGGGCGCTCATGAAGTCAAAGGGCAGCAGCACCCCTTCATCCTCTCACTGGCCTCTCAGGTCCCACAGGGTCAGTAGTTTATATTTGGATAACGCACATCTGCTGGCAGTCACTCAAACCAGATTTGCAAAGCTCAAGGGTCAAAGTGTATTTGATTTCACTTGGTAGCTTCCTCCCATGGTAAGTCCTCCACCTGTCCAAAAACAACATCAGGGCTCTTACTTAAATAAATTTGAGGATTTTGGTTTTCTGTCAAACTCCTGTTACTTCCTTCTCCAGTAAGGACTGAAGGGACAATAATTACCAAGATGGACTGCAAAGAAACCCAGTGGATCATGGGACTTTATGACAAAAAGTTTCATATGTGTGGCTAAGCACGTCAAAATGAATCATGACAAACTTTATTAGTGTGCAAAAGACGTGAGCACCGGCATGCCATCAGCCTGAAGCATAAGGCGACAGAGCCCTCACAGCATTGAGCACTTGTGGTAACTGAAGTCTGAAAACATTTCACAGACAGCTGAAATACCAATTTGTATTTAAGCAATATTGAATTACCACAGATCACACAAAACGGGTGATTAGAGCAACACTTCTGTGTTTTGTTGTTGGACTTTTAGTTTCTGCTTTTGATTAAAGGCCATATAATTTTAGTTTTGTATTTGATTAAAAGCCATACAATTTTAACCTACAGAAGCTAGGGAGATTATTCATCTAATGTCATCTTTGGAAGACTGTTTCCCAGTGCTAATAAGGCAATTTAATTAGATGGACAAGCCTTGACAGCAATCCTTTTCCAATACATTTAGTATTGAAATAGGTCTGCATCTTCCAAGATTTACAGAAGAAATCCACTATTCAAGTTAATGGGGAAAAACATCTGAAAGCATTGACTATCCAAGATGTAAGTTCTCGCTTTTCCGATATCGTTTGTGCCACACATCACAGCTACAGACAATTACACC
This sequence comes from Aythya fuligula, assembly GCF_009819795.1. Taxonomy (NCBI): domain Eukaryota; kingdom Metazoa; phylum Chordata; class Aves; order Anseriformes; family Anatidae; genus Aythya; species Aythya fuligula. The sequence continues at coordinate 12,003,377 of NC_045574.1, read as the reverse complement.
AACTGCTGTAGTGAACCCCCCATCACACGTGCGTATGCAGAAAACCTTCGCAGAACTGATTTCACCCTCGGTGTCAGGAAGTCTTGCAGGTCATCCCAGGAGGACTGGGCACCAGGAGAGCCTCCTGGCAGCACCCTGCAGCAGCACCCAAAACCCCAGGATGGGGCAGAGCTGCTGTGCACGAGGGTGCAGCACAAATTCGGAGCAGCTCAGCCTCTTTCAGAGCATGCACAGTGGAAAAGGACATGCACACGCAGGAAATATGCAGTAAAGAAATGCACAAAGGTTTGTACTTTCTAAAATTGTGTGGGGAACAAGCCTGCCAGCAGGCTGATGAAACACTTGAGATAAAGTGTAATCAATAGTAGTGCTGTACCTTTAAAAAACAGCAAGTATAATGCGATCAATTCATATCACACTGAACTACCCTAACAGAAATCTGCAACTACAATACGCTAATTTAATGATAATTTATCAAGCGCTCACATTTTCAACTACTGTTGTTCACGGCAGAATGAAGCCTGTGTAAAAATATGTCATGAGTCAATATGGCATTCGACTGAAGAGAAAAGACCCACATCATTAAAATTTTAAGTAAGCCTTCATTAAATAAAATACATGAAATTAGCTCTTTCAAAAGAATTTAATTAGTTAACATATGCAGGTTAAATTTACAATCTGCCATTGTGGTTTCTTAAGCCATTCATTTTCTTAAAGCTTTGTCATAAGAAGGATTTTTTTTTTTTTGTTATTATTATTTTTATAATACTGCTGGAAACCATGGTTCCTTTGTGAAGATGACAAAGTATCCCTTGCAAACAGCAAGAAACATTTTCATTGCTACTGTATATGAAGTGCTGCCTTATTAAGGCAATTTCAATCATTTACGCATCTTCATTAAGTCCAAGCTACGGTTCAGCTTTCCACAGGGAGAAGCCTCAATAGCTGCAGAGAAAAGGCAGGACAGCAGATCCTTAAACAGAAGAGAGGAATTGCCAGCTATCTAGCTGGAAATGAAACCTCTGGAAGACCCATCTGCAGTCTCAGTCATTACATATCTCAATATTTATGAGAGCTCTCAGTCCATATATGAAATTTCAATACCTATGAAGAGCTGCAATATTGCAATGTCCACGAAACAAAAACATCGCCAGGTCATTTTGCAAAGCTTCAGGCTATATGTAACACCGAGAGAAGATGAATCAATAAAATGCTATCAGTAAAACAGTTTGATTCCTGCACAGTTAAGCGTATGGCTACTTCTGTATTTCAATCCCCTCAGGTCAATATAATTTTACACAGTTACCCAATTCTCAGCAGTGAAATGATACTGGTGGATGTTTCAGATATTCTGGAGCACTTATTTCTACATGGGGATTAAAAAAAAAAAGTAAAATAAAAATCACTGTTTTCTATCTGGTTCAAAAACTTGTATCTTTAGCACAGTTTTAAACGTGAGAGATTTTTTACCCTAGCTCCAGTAAATTCATTTACTCTTAACAGTTGACCAGGCCAAATCCTCTCTGTCCAATTCACCCAGCACTACAATAGGAGTTTGAAAAGAAAAGTAAGTCTAACCTGGCTTTGGGCTTTCATCTAAAGTAAATCTGAAGCGTAAAATAAAATGTAATATTTACCTACTTAAGAAAATTAGCCCATTTAAGCAAATTGAACTATTCAGGAATAAATTTTGCTGTGTTACTCACCATGAGGGCTGAAGAAACTGTAAATGCTACCAACAAAAACCAACTGTATCATGAATACAACATTAACACATACCAAGTAGTTCTTCAATCACACTCTTAACATCTAGCTTCCCATCTGGGTATGCCACAAGACAGCAGCTCAGGTTAATCGGACACCTCCAAAGAGCTCAATTTTTTGCATAAAGAGCAGCAGACAAGTACACTTTCAAAGCTGAAGAAGTAATAATTGTCATTTCTAACAAACTCCTGTACTCCAGAGCAGGGAACGTTTCCAAAGAAGCTCTTTCAGACACAAGTCCCCTTTCCTTGATTTAATTTGACAACATCCCAATGAAACAGGATAATCCTATTATGAGACCAGACAACCAACTTCAGCAAGACAGGACTGTATCCCCAAAACACAAAAATGCCTAATTTTGCTACCAATTACATCTCATCCATTTCTTTTACACCATCTACTCTCCTGTTATTGCTCCTGTAAAACATTTGGTTTCCTTAAGTACTTAAGGAATGTCAGATGTAATATATACTCTGTATATACAGTGCCATTTCCTTACCACAACTCTCTTATTAGGAAATTACATTAAGGCATTTCTAGCATGAATTTTAATTGTTTAAAAGTTAGCAGAAAAGGTCTAATTATTAAGAAACAAGGCACAAATTTATGAAAAGCTGCACTTTTTTTTTTTTATTTTAATAATTTGTTACATCACCAAAGATTGAAACTTTCCTCCAAAAATGTTTCATAATTGGAAATTCTCATACAGTAAAACTTCAGTGATCTCTGTACTATGCTTTGCTCCTAAATAATAAACTAAACTGTCAAGGATACGTGCAGGAGGCAGGAGCCTTTATATTTTACTAGATGACTAAGCTCATGAAAATCCAACTGCATCAATCCTTCTTTTATTATTATTCTTTCAAACTTCCAAAATCAAATAACTTTCTTGAACTTGGCTAGAGTCTTCTGAATAGAAATTCCACTGGGGAAAGAAGTTTTAGATTAACAGCACAATACACTCAGAAATCAATAGATAAACCCTTTGCTCAGCTACACTACCTGATATTGTGAGACTGGAACTAGGTCTCAGAAAATAGAAATAACTGAAACAACTTTTCTGATCTGTCCATTTTTGTTTTGGAATTGAAACCGGCAACATGAACCTTATTTCTGTACCATACTTAGGGAATTATTGTAATGAAAAATATTCTGACTGTATAATATTTTTTAATCGCAAAAAGACATCCATCTTTGTGTTCAAACCAGGAGAATTGTGTGTGTTTAAGCAACATAGATAACACTGAAAAGCAGTAAGGCAAGTCAAAGATAACCACATGTATGGTGTCCCTGTCTTTTGGATATACTGCAAGTTCGTGAAGACAGCCAACAATGTGATTAGATACTCAGGCTTGGGAGAAGAGATGGAGTGAAATTTCTAAACCTATTGTGAAAATTCTTTAAGCCTGGTCTCAGCTTCATTTGAACATCTGGATTAGACAGCATCGACTTAAACTGTTCTTTACATTGGAAGCAGGCTGGCTTTTACTTTTTGATCTGTTTGACCTTTTATCCCCTCATTAACAGTGTTGCTTTCTCCATTCACCAGAACAGAATCCTTTTTGGATTGATCGTGAACATTGGAGGAGCAAGGGTAAATCAAAGCAACATCCATGCTCCACTAAAGAAAGCCTTTTTGCTATGAGCTGCAATCAGGAAGCTCAACTGGAGAGCACAGCAGAATATGCACACTTTTTGAATACACGAAGCCAGCACTCATCACTGAGCAGAAAACACTCTTTATTTCTCTATCCATGTGCTGCAGTCACAGACGTACCACATCTCGGCCCTCAAGGATGTGAAAAAGATGCATCCCACAAAGTGCATCCCACTGCCTCACCCCCTTGGTTCAATTCCAACCCCATTCAGAATAGACAAGAAATGTCCCTATACAGAGACACACACACACACACAAAAAGGATTTCCAGGTCCCAAAATTTTGGTGAACCACTCAAACAGCTCTCATGGCACAATCCCCCAAACTCAGGATAACTCAGACAGGATAACTCACTGTGTTACATTCATTAAAAAACTACAGTCTTTATTTATTTTCCTGTAGTTCTCTAAGGCAAATCTAAAGAAACGTTGCCATGACAAACAAATACAGTGGAGTTTTTATACTAACCTGATCCTCATGATATCCCTTCATTCAATTAATGGAACCTTATTTTATTTTGCATCAACCAGAAAATCAAAATATTTTCAACACTGCTGGCATTAGCCTTGTAAAGACACAGATGAATCGAAAAATGCTTTGCAGTGAAGCAGAAGAGCTTTGCACACAGCCAGACCACTCAGATGCCATGGGCTGGGATACCATGTTATAAGACTGTAAAACCATGGCCTGTGGCTCCAGTCCAGCCTGCAGAGTAATTTAATCTAGCTCACAAAGAAATGAGGAAAATGGCCTCTGCTGTGCTGAATCAGCAGTGCTGGAAGCCATGCCACCCTCTATCACTTAGTAAGAGAAAGCTTTGTTTGTAGTGCCAACTCGGTGTAGAGCAACTATTGGGTAAAAGAAAAGACCAGCAGGAATATTATGTGCCAGATTTTCAGTAGATGTAAGTCAGAAGAGTTCCAATGACTTCAGGAGTTGCACTGATTTACATCATTTCAGGATTATAAGGATTTACATCCACTGGAAGTTTCACTTTTTTTTTTTTTTTTTTTTGTCTTTTAATTAAAAGAACAATGTAGACTTGGCAGTATTATGAGTCTTCAACGGACCGAGATTCAGGAAGGAAAAAGTTTTGTAAAGCTCAGGGAGAGACAATAAGCCTTTTTTTTTTTTTTTTTTTTTTTTTTTTTTTTTTTCTAGTGTAAAAAGAACTGTGGCTAAATTAAAATTCACAAGACATACTGATGTATAGATCTGAATTTATGTAATATACATGAACACATTCTTCCTCTTTGGACCTACATAAATATAACAATGGCAAAACAAACAAACAAACAAACAAAAAAGCAGAAGAATGAAAACTTTGTTCATTTGATCTGATTATATGCCATGAAAAGTACCAGTACAGATATTGTCCCTATTTATGAGTCACAACTAAGGCCAAAATAAATGCCATGTATTACCTCATTTTATTTTTTTTTCTCCCTACTTTAAGTGCCAAAGAAGTGATTGCCATTGGGATTAGGAAAAAACACATGACTGGAAAAACGAGGGGGTATTGCTTGTCAGGAAACAAGCCAACTGGGTCAAAGTTTGGTTTGCTCCGATTTCTAAATAAACTCATAACTACTACATAATGTCTCAGTGAACTCAGAGCAGTTTCTGTTGCTTATCTACTCAGCTATCAAGGAGAGCTCCATAATAAAACCAAAAAAGCTCTTTATCCAAGACTGAGAGAGCCTCAGAAATGCACACATATCAAATTTATTTCCTCAGCAGAATCACAGGTGACCATGATGAGAAAAGAACAGCAGGCAAGCGAGAATCGTTCTGGTACATGAGATCCTTCGATGGGTAACAGATGTACGTTTTAAGACTGAAAATGAACAGATCCTTCAGGCACGGCCATGTTAAAAATGACATGCAGTTGCTCTTCACACTATTTCTGTAGCACAATGACCCACTCCAAAGCCAGCTGAGATTTAGAAACACTTCAGATTAGGCTTGTAAAAAAACAACAACAACAACAAAAAACAAACACAGAAGACTGCTTACTAGTGCAGCTTGGCTGATGTGTTACCCAAGAACTTAAAAAAAAATGTTTCAAGAGCTAATTGTTTAAACTCAGGAGCTTAAACTAAAATGTGTCTATATTCAAGAAATGTAGCTTCAATCTGTCATATGTTTTTCAGTACTATCTCCGAACAGGTGAGTATTAACTCTCCTCCTTCCAATGTCCTAAGTAAAAGTATTCTTCAAAGGTTTAGAATACTATCAGAATATTAGAATTATTCTATTTTATACTTCCTAAGCTATTTACTAGCTAGGGATATATTTAAGTGACATTGATCACATACTAATGGTTTTTGAGCGTGAATTACTGATTTGGGTATATAACCTTTAGTTTTATTTAATGCATTTATTTTTTAGGACAGCTTGTCCTACAACAAACAGTAGGTTCTTGGTGTGTGGATTCCCTGCACATTTTGAGGTGTAGATACATATTGCCATCAGAAACTGGTCACAAGAGACACTTGTGCAGCTGAAAAGTTGAAAAATCAACTTGGTGATAGTTAATAAACTGTGGCAGCAATCTTGTCTTCTCTTTACATCTTTGTAACACCCTCTCTTTCTTGAGTTGTCCAGGCACAACAGGAACCATGGCCCAGCAGGTTTGTGGAGCACCCAGGACTCCTGGCACTCTGCATTGCACACCTCTTCTCTCCATGTCATACCCCACCACCTTCTTTATTTATTTTTTAATATATATATTTTTAATTAAGATCCTACCCCACTCCACAGATGTTTAATTCCCCTCTTACAATTGCTTCGCCAAAAAGATGCTGCTGCTGAATTAACAGAACTTTGCTTTGTCATCATGTCTCCCAAGGCAATGAAACTTGATATGTTCTTATAAAGGTAAAACCAGCTGTGCCACTACTGCTCAATTCTGCTGCTTTTTAACAGGATACAACCAACATTATGTCTCATTACACAGTAGAAAGGGAAAATAAAACTTTGTTTTATTGAAAATGCAAAGAAAAAATATTCTAGTAAAATGCATTGCCTGCATCAAGCTTTAATAAAACACTGCAGTTAATTCCCCACTCACAGAAACTCCTGCACAGACTCAGGCAATGGGTATTCAGTGATCTGTTCAGGATTAAACCCCTCTTTTATGTCTGCAACAAAACCCAACATGTCTAACTGCCCCATACAATCCTTCTTCATGGTTTCTAATCAGCATGGTAAAAACCACACTGTATGACTGGAACAGCTTGCTTATTATCAGGTACAGCAACCAGTCCTTTAATTTTCAATTTCTGTTATGTTTCAGACTCCAAGCAAACAACAAAAATCTCTCTCAGTAAACTTTACACAGAGATAATCAATCTACTATCAAGTTATTTGAACAAGTGTGTAGAGTTTTCGTGATCTGGAGATCACTAAACTTCTCCTCATGATGGTTTCATGTTGTAGTTTGAACACAGTAACAGGAAATCCTTGGGCGCAATCCAAATATTTTCAGCAGTTGTCATCCTTGAAGAAGATTGCATCACATGAAGTCTTACCATGACCTATAGTTCTTCCTTTTTCCAAAGAACTGTACACATAGCTTTCTTCATCCCCAACCTGTTCTTCTCTCCACAGAAAAGAAAAATAAATCCAACATCAAAAAGACATTTTTTAATGTCACTTACCCACATTTTTTTATCTTCTACAGAAAATCGAAAAGGAAAAAAAAAAAAAAAAAAAGCATAGAATCAAGTGAAAAAGTCTTCATAAAAAGAAAAAGAAATGAAAGAATAATGCACTTCAATAATTCAGGCGCACACACACACAAAAAAAAGCTGCTGGAGCTGAGCAAAACAGTTGCCTTTCATGTGTAATTTTGTAAACCTTCTGTTTTCAAGTAAGCTATGCAACCAGCCACTGATAATTAGCCTCCTGAAAGACAAGTAGCAAGGCATGCAGGACCTGAAATGATGACTTTTTCTGATTCCCCAAGGAAGCACTTTCACTGGGGCGAAATACTAGATAAATAATTTTCCATCTTGAAATTCACTAGCCCTATTCTGTTTCCTTCCCCCTGAAGTGAGATGCTTCAGACACAGATCTTATCAGCAGAGGGAGTTTGTGCAGATCTGCATGCATCCAGCTCTTTCCAGTTAATAAAAAAAAAAAAAAGAAAAAAAAAAAAAAGCACCACACAAAAGCAGAAGTATGAGCAAAAAAACAGGCAAAATTGAAGACACTAAACTGTATAATATTTAAGTGTGGGCTGGGCCTTCTAACAAGCTTAATGAATAATGCAGTTACGATAGAAACAGTGCTGTATCTAACTAGTTCTGCGTAGAGCAAACGCCTTGCCCTCATCTCATCACAAGATCAGACATAAATCACAGGAGTGGAAATGGGACACTGCAAATCCCCAACCCTTGGTACAGTAAGAACACAGATGATACCCTAAAAATCCACACTCTTTGTATAGGAATAATACTTCCACTTACTCCTCTGGCCTTAATTTAATCCTGTTCTTTCAACTCACATTGGGATTAGTAACATATCCTTCAACCAAAATGCCCTTTTCTGAGCAGACCTCACAGGAGCCCGGGGGAAGGCCTGCCTGGGGGACATGTCCTGTAGCCACAGCCAGACCTCTGGTGCTGTCCATCAGCTCCATCAGCTGGGTTGGGGCATTTAAGCAAACAAACTGTAAATGGAGTGTGCCCAATACTGGAATGAGAACTGAAGCACTCCTTCCCCTCCCACAGCAACAGCATGGTATTTAACTTGCATGAATCTATCCCAGGCTTTTAATCTGGGATGTTTTAGATGTAGGAAATTTGAAGATCCCAGTTTTTGTAACTCATGTTACAAACACTAGGAGAATTACTTACAAACTGAGTCGTTTAGATTTAGCTGTGTTCCTACAGATTGCAAACAAATGATTTAAAGACATAAAAGGCTCAGATTACAAATCACTATTGTAATTTTAGTTAGTTCAATAACTATACCCAGAACATAAGTTTCAATGGTTCATGGCCGAAGCAGAAGGCTATATCACATGGGCTCAGCAATAGTCTGTTTGGAACTGGTTTTGCTCACTGCTTTTATTAACAGAACAGATAAAGGAATGCAGCATATGTTTGTTGCATCCATGAGTGATATGAAAACAGGGTGTAACTGCAGCTCTGTTGGAGGTCAAGAATAGAATTGAAAACAATCCTAAAGACAGAGATCAGACTGATTAAAAAAAATAAAATAAAATGATGCAATTCAATGGAAGAGCAGCAAGGTAACCCAATTCAGGAGGATTAATCAACTGTGCACATAGAAAATAACTGGGTAGGCAGCAGTTCTTCAAAAATGATGTGGGAGGTTATACTGGATCACAAGCTGAACATGAGTCAACAGTGCCATACTGTTAAAAAAAATCCTCATATAAGATAAATCAACTGGAATATTGCCTGCAAAACAGGTGAAGTAATCATCCTTGTCTGGTCAGCACTGCAAGGCTTGGCTGGCACAGTCAGATCAACTCGGGTCATCGTGCTAGCAGCAAAGATGAGGGCTCAGAGGAGGGAGCCCAGGCACAACACATGAAATGGAACAAGTAAATGGGCCAGCCTACAGAAGCTGAGAAGAAAACATTTTTAAGTGTGTTGAAAAAAGAAACGAACAAAAAAACAACAAAAACCAACAACTGTTCTACATGTATGATGAATATGACAAATCACTATGGGTTTAAATCGTATTAAGAGACTTTCAGTCTAAATGTGAAGGAAAGAGAAGGAAGCAATACAGTGTAATGGCTGGGGTCACCTTTGAGGCCATGCTGAGGACCACCTGATTACAAAGCAGCGTGCTTAACAAGACTTCCTCATGAACTCTTCTGAGCCCATGAAACACCCCAGAACAGACAGCAACTAGCACGAGCAGGCTCAGGTAGCATCACAGACAGTTCTCAGTGAAATCAGTGAGACTTTGTGAGGATGCTCTGTGGTCACACAAAACTGCATGGCAGCTAGTTCTCAACCACTCAGGGCTAATTTATACAGGGTCATCTATTAACAATTGCTTTGATCATACTGGGAACAAAGAGGTTATTAAATTTTATGCTTTAAATTAGTCCTAATTTGCACTTATTGAAGTGCATTCATTTCTTTATTTTCTAAGAACCTCACAAGCTCATTTGTTGATGTTTTAACTTCATATACCAAGAATCCCAACATATTTTTCCTGCTAAATGGTGAGTAAAAAAATGTTTATTTCACTGACCTGCCTTTTATGATTCTCTAGACATGAACTGACAGAAGGAGCTGATACACAGCTTTCTCTAGAACAATTTTTGTAATCTCGACAATTTATCTTCGGATAATTGCTATATTCATTATTATTTTAAAGACAATTTTGTTTAATAAGGATTGAAATTGCTACTAGAAAAACTCAGTATAACAAAATATTAGACTAAAAGTAATTTTTATGACTAATCTATGAACTGCTACGAAATTGTGATTTATAATAGGCATAGTAATAGCCTTAATGATTGCAGTGCTTCCGGGTATCAATGAAACGCACAGATTGGCTCATTTCAAAGCAGAAAGGGCATTTTTTTTCTGCTTCATGGGTGGCCCATACATATCTTCAGGGTCCTTGGAGGAGCTTCCAACATTCCCACTGTGCGTTCCACATACTGGCTGCTATTACTATGCTAATGTTAATAGGCTGTAGTATACATGACCCTCTGAGCAGCAGCGTAACTAGCAGAGTGCTGAATTACTGCCACTGGCTCTCTATTACAAAATGCTGGCAACTGGTGAGGAACAGTGGCAGGAAAGTAGTGAGGGCAAAGCAAAAATAATTAAATTTTTGTATTGGAAGGGAGCAGAAAGCAGGAATCTAAACAGGCAGGCAAAAAGAGAATCTGGAGCCTGGGGTCATAAGGCACAGGGCAGCAAGAGCGGCTGAAAGTCTCCATTTCCAATGACAGTGCAGCCCATATGCCAGAACATTTGCTCCTTCTCTCTCCCTCTGTGCAATTACAATTCAAAATTAATAAATAAATTAGGGACAATGAATATAAGCAAGATAAATCACAAAGCCTGTGGCAAAAAAGAAATCTTGTTCAACCCAACTATTTTTTATGTTGCAGGAAAACTCACTTGGGAAAGATTCTGCTGAAAGAAGAGAAGCAGCCAGTACTAATGACAAATATTTTGGGAAAACAGAAACTCCATATGTTCTCCTTTTATTCTACTAAAAATAAAGAGGAAATCAAGAGCTTTTTGAATTTAAGTGTAACATTTCCTTATGCCGGGAGACAAACTATGCCTGAGTTAAGTCTGGACATTAATGGAAGCAAATCGCAGAATAGTGGTCCCTGGTGTTTCAATTATTCTCTCTTTAGAAGTTAGGCTTCCAAGAAGCTACAGAAACACCATTTCCCTGTAAGAATCATTTTTTTGCAGACTGTTGCAATGTTTTTCTTTAAAGCTATTTGATCTATATTTGTGGAAAAGCTCAGTTTACCACTCTAACTTTTCATATACTCACCTGTGAAGTGTTTCATGGAACCAAGGCATGTTGAGGCTGGAAGCACCTCTGGAGAGCACCTGGTCCCACATCCTGCTCAGCAGAGGGTCAGCTAGAGCAGGTTGCAGGACTCTATCCAGCTGGATTCTGCACATCTCCAAGCATGGAGATTCCACAACCTCTCCAATTAACCTGTTCCAGTTTTTAATGACCCTTGAACCAAAAGTTTTTTCTTCTGTTTAAATGGAAATTCCTGATTTTCAGTTTGCCCCTTTTTTCTTCTGCCCTTTCTCTGTGTATCACTGAGAAGAACCCAGCTCTGTCGACCTTACACTGTGCCAGGAGGTATTCATATGAAATTATATGAAATATGAGATTATATGAAATCTTCTAAAGACTTATCTTCTCAACACTAAACAATCCCAGCTTACTCAGCCTCTCCTTGCAGAAATACTAATAAATAAATAGTAAACAAAATATCAAAACCAAATCTCACTGTAATCTCAGCCATAAGAGAAACATCTGTTGGCACAGCTGGCCCATGACACTTCTGATCTTTACCTGAAAAAACAAAGTGTGGAGGGTCACTTAATCACAAAAAGGAAAATTGAATGTGAAGCAGAATGGTCTTCATCTAGTGCATACAAGTCTTACATACACTAAATCCAGGTACAGTTTGAGTCCATCCAGCCAGCATAAATTCCTATTTCAGGCCCGCGGGGACAGTCTCTGATCCCTGGTAAAGGCTCTTAGTTTCCTTGTCAAACCATTCCAAACTACAGTTCCAAAACGCAAATACTAGTCTTTTTCAATTATTGCTTTCTGGCCTTTGCTCTTACTCTTACCATTTATGTAAAAAAATATTAAAAAAAAAAGAAAAAAGAAGTTGCACTATTCTGCATATACCTGTAGCCTCAAATTGAAGAGAAATATCTCTCTTTCCCTTTATTATTCAAATTCATTTTATGAGATGAAAAAATATTAAAGAGTAAATTTCTAATGAAATCCTATCCTCTGTACTTTAAATCTATTCCTACTCGTTAAATGAGACACTTTAGTACTATCTAAATTACTACAATATTCTGTGGGCTATGCACATGGCCCAGGCTACTGTAGAACTAAGTAGTTCACAATCTTTAGTTTGCAATGAAATAAGCTACCTCTAGAAAAATATTATGTTCATTTTCAGAGAGAAAATTAAGGCAGAAAGAGGCTTGCATGTAAATATCAATGAAATTAGGCTATGAGAACTGGCATTAGGTCAACGAAAATTAAGAAAGAAAATATTTCATTGCTAGAATAAATAATCTGCATTTACCAGATGCAGAAACAGAGTTTCCAGAATGCTTTCAGCATCTGCCCAGTAAGATCAGAGCTCGCAAGCTCTGTCAGCAGCAGTCAGCTTCTGAACACAGAAGTGACTTTGAAATTAACATTTTCTAACCTTAAGAGACCTCATCTTATTGGTCTGGACTTCAAAACAATAGGTATTTCACAATAAACAACAAATTTATACCATTCCAGGCATGGCTTATTTCCTAACAGCCTAAGCATAAAAAAATAAATTATTCATTAGAAATTGTTGTTTCATTTTCTTCCTTAAAATCTGTTTGTTCAGAGTGCCTAATTTGAAGCAGCTCAATCCTTCAGACAAACTTCCCCCCACCCACCAAAAAAAAAAAAAAGGAAAAAAAGAAAGGAAAGAAAGAAAAAAGAAGCTCTGAGTCTGTTTTTGGAGAAGCAGATTTATTCAGATAAAAATCAGTTGCCTTTCCAGAATGCAGAAAAAAGTAATTTTACTTGGGTTTGAGGAATTTGGTTCAAAGCTCTGAACTAGAAAGCAATATATACAGTTATTAAACAGCGTAAGGGGATTAACTCTACAGAGTGTTATTGACTACTCTGGTCTCATTAACTGGCATTTTATTTAGATAAAAATGTCAAGTTAAACATCATATTTTTGCGTCAGAAGTTAGATCTGAAGAATAACGTTACAAATGAATATGCATCAGCAGCTCCCCAGTCTACAGCAGCTCTTTCTGGGGTCTCCCCTGAAATTCATGATTGAAGTTGTGATTTTCATTTGCTACACGCCCATCAAGAGAAACTGCTTTAAAAAGAAGTTGTCCTGTGAAATGGGAGAAGGGTTTCTGAGAAGCAGCTTCACTCAAGCATGTACGAGCTTAGCGCGGAAAGCTGGTGTCTCTCTGCCTTTTTCCTCCAAGAAGGGAATGAAGAAAGGTTAGGGAAAGAGGCCCAGGTTCCCGGTGGACTTACGCCTGCTTACAGATTTTATTATGAAACTGTGAAGCTAATTATGTGTATGATAACTTCAGTAACTACTTTTCATGCAGAATCACAGACCAGAAAATAAAGAAAACATGAATGGAAAAGCCTCCCTTTTAAACTTGGAGCAGCTCACAGAAGGCACTGGATACGGCAGCAGGCTGAAGCCAAACCTCCTAGCATGGACCAAGTGACCCCTCAGGGTGTTCCAAGCCCTCCTGAACACTGACACAAGCCCTAGCAGTCCTCACAGCCCGTGCTCCCTAAAAATGTCCACACAACACCAAAAGGCACTCTGAAAACGGAGGCATAACGGAGCACCTGCTTACCAGCGGGGCACCGTGGCCACCAGCATGGGGCATCCTCCCAGCCATGCTCCAAAGGCCTTTAGGAGCCAAGCTCCCACCACAGTTAACCAGTCAGGTACCTCTCTATTTTTTGGATTCTACATCCAAGAAGTGGGAAACCATGCATATAAAAATGGGCAAACATCCTCATTAGCCAATTCATGTGTCAGAGCCATGCAGTACTGCAGCTGCACGCTCCCAGTTGATACCCCCAGTGAATCTTTGGCACTTGCTAGGTTTGCATTTGTTACGACAAGGGCATGCTCCTTCCTTCAGGGCATTTTGCTGACGTATCAGCATTCCTCCTAAGATACCTACCTACCCATAACACTCTTTCTCAGGGCCCAGACTTCACGTATGCAGTAGTATTTTGTGGCTGTGTGATTATCTTCAAGTAGATCTGTTGGTCTGTTTCACTCGTACTCCACAGGACACACTGTTTCCAGTATCATCTTTGCCACAACAATGCAGCACATTTACCTCCAGAAGGAGGTACAGCACATATTCCTGCAGCTACTGCTAAATGAATCACTAGCAACCAGCCTCAAACACAGCTTGCAAAGGTTTGTTCAGGTTCCACCACTATTCCCATACACCCCTTCTTTTAATTGAAGGTTTGCTTTTAGACCATCAAATGAAGACTGGGGTGTTGGGTCTAGCTGCTCTATACTTCCTAAACAGCATTCACAGCCTTCTTAAGTTTTACGGCTGGAGGTGATAAGGGTTGAACAAAGTGGAGGTTTTGAAGCCTCTGTGGGGAAAATAAAAGGCTTCCATGCTGAATTCATATGAAAAAACACACGTATTTCAGTAAAATGTATATATTTATTTGTTTTTAACCAAGTGGTATGTCACTGAAAACCCTTGTGTCGAAACAATTATGTTTTTATACATTTGCCTGAAGTTTGGCTACCTTTGGTTTCACACACTCGCTTAAAGCAGCACATGCTGGCACAGTTTATTCATCTTCCTGTATGAAAATAAACTGTGCTTCCACACGCTTTTACCCAAACGTAGCTGCCTACACAAGCAAAGTTGTTCTGTATAGGCACTATTTCAGATGGGCAACAGAAACATGAATCACTGCAGATGAAGAGATGCAAAGAAAAACAAAAAAGGGGCCGTATGTCTCAACTGCTTACGTTGTCTTTTTGGCTGTAGGGAAAGCTATGACACGCATGTTAGTAATGTTGTTTAGCTGTATTTCTGGAAGGTGATCGGGGATAACTGTGATGGTACTAGGCTATAAAAATAATGCAGTTAACTGTGTGATGTCATTGCACCTACTGTTAGTAGTACTGTTAGTGACCAATGTCAAGAAATTTTGAAATTCTAGTTTTGAAAATGTTATTTTTTGAATTATAATATTTAAAAATCTTCGAAAATGGCATTAATCCTGTACCAACAGTATAATTCCCCTTAGATCATGCTGCATACCAGTTCCAGAATCCTACTTCTTATTTTTCTTTCCCTATGAGACCACCTGGTCACCGTTCCCACTCACCTGAGCATCAGCTCAGGGACCAGATCCCCTGAGTCAGTCTTGAACTGTCTTCAGTGCAGTACTGCATGTCTTTGCTCCTCCCCTTCCCCCCGGGACCAATGTTCTCACCACTTTAAGTTAACATTAATAATTAACAAAGAGAAAAAGATACCCACACTGTAATTGTCCTCTGTCATACAGCAGCTTTGAGATTTTTCCTAAGGCTAAGGAAGAAAATAATCAACCAACCTTTTAAACATTATCATGCATCAGTGATTACTCCAAGTTTATTATTCTTCAAACAAAAACAGTAACAAAAATCAACTGATTATATTTCACTAACTTTTATTAGGAGATGGCATTTCAGAGGAAGGTACAGACTTCACAAATTGTCTTAGCTAATATCCCATCATCAGGCTACAATGTTTGGCAGTGATGTGTAGTATGTGGCATTTGTGGCCCTATTGGGGAAAACTATTTTAAGTCTAATTAACATGAAATTTTTAGAATGCAAATGCTTTTCATTTATACATAAAACAAAATGCCATGACATTTCTTCCATCCATTTATCATAAACAAGTTAATTACTGTGTAACAAATAGCTCCTGCTAGAATCTGTATGTTTTGAGGATGTTAGAGAGCTGACTCAGGCAAATAAGATGAACCACAAAGTAGTAGTTAATAGCTTATGGCATACTTATAATAAAACAATGACTCTGTAAAAGCTCTTGTTGTCAAATTAAGGCTAAGCTATTTCCATTGGAATAAGTCAATTATAAGCAGCCATTATCTGTTTAAACTTGATTCAAACCTAGAATACTTTACACACTTTTATTTTGATACATTCATAACACTGCATACATTTAAGAGCTGGATATTATAAAGCTTAAAAGGGAAATGCTTGCTTTATTGCCACACAGTTTATCCCCGAGCAATGTAGCATCTAAACTTCTTGACACTGGCTGAGGTTGATCGCTGTGCTGAGGGCTACATCCTACATAATTTCTGATGAACAAATCCTTGGGCAGTATAAACTGTCCCAGGACTCCTCATACCTCCTTCTGAAGGACAAAGTGAGGCTTACACAGAATACAGATTTTGTGTTTGCTGGAATCCCCTGAAAACAATTTGAACTATGCACACACTTTTTCCCCAAACCCATAAAATCATTGACAGGTGAATCCCTACCTACTTTTTTTTCCTCCAGGCAAACAGTCCCATTTGGCCTGAAGATGAATTACTGAATGCTGATGAATAAGATGGTGGTAGCTGGCAGCAGAGCTTTGCGTGGTAAGATGGTGTGAAACAGTACATATGTCAATCTATCAAACATGTTAATGTAAGCAATCTGAACCCATTTTTGGTCTGATCTATTGTACAATACTTCACCCAGATGGAAGAAAGAGATAAACATTTTATGCTTCAGACATATCAAGTGTTAGGAAGTAAAATTAAACCTAAACTGGAAAACTACCAATTTTACATGCTAGAGTATATATAAAGAACAACACAAGCACGAAGAATTTTTATGCAGCAGATTTTCTCCCCCATTATTGTACAAGTTAATTAGATATATTTGTTTCCTATGATAAATAGCAGCATGTATTTGACTGCTGATTAGAAGGTGTAAAGATGATAGCTTACTTATTAGCAAACACAGCATTTGCACTTTTTTCTTTCTCCTTCAGTTGACAAAATTCTTATAAATCATGTAACTAGTGAGAATGTTATCAGGACATGAGTCCTCCAAGTGGCGCATGCATACATAATATTTGGAGGGCCAGTTCAGCCCTAAATGAATGGCAGTTTTGCCATGACTAATATAACACTACAACTGGACCCCAAGGATAAAATTAGCATTCATTAAATATATACTTTCATTCAAATCAACTTGACAGCCTATCTAAACATAATTTCATATTTAAAGATAATCAGTTGCAGCTAAAATGAAATGACAGCCACTATGCTGTCATTGCTAGCTAACTCCTCTAAACAGACCTTCTGCTCCATACCTATTGCCCAGCTACATAAACATGCAGCACAATATATTGAGCGCTAAACCGCAAAAAAACTACTTCTTCAGGCACATATTAATGACATGATTTCCTAGTCTTTGAAGTACTCTGTATATCAAATGATTTTCAAAGCTAAAATGTGTGAAATATACTCAGTTTACAAACTGACCTGGAAGGCCATACTATTTATAAGTTTGGGAAAAATTGCTACTAAACATGTAAACAATTGGTACTAGGTCTCTAATATTTTACTATTTTGTTATATTCTTAGGTTTGTCTATGTCCAGTCCACAGCTTCTCAACTAAAAATAAACTCACAAACATCTCCTAGCTTATGCCAGACCAGTCAAGAGAATTCCTAAACAGCAAAACAAAGACAATCAAGCTTAGAAACATAACTGATTGCCAACTCATGTAGAGAAAAAGCATCCAGTCCTGGATTCCGCTGAAGCCAGAAAGAATACAACTCCCCCTCTCCCTAGAAAATCAAAGTAACAGAGCAGGTGTTTGCTCTGGAGGAAGACAGAAATCCCAGCTTTCTGGCAGAGGAATATGCATGTGAGTAAATGTTCTCAGGAGAAAGTAGCAAAGGGTTTATAACCCCTTGTGTAGAGTACCAAAACCTGTTGTGCTCCTCAATTCCTGCAGTGTACTATGTTTTCAGAACTGCTGCAGCATCCACTAGTGGTTAGTGATTTAACTTAAAGGGGGTCAAGGAGGGAGGGTGGGGATTTTGCTCTTCAAAAATCCGCTTCAGAGTAAAACCATGATTTTCTGCATCATGCAAATACAAAGTTTAATTATTTTTAACTTGAAAGAGAGACAGATCAATACACCGGATAATCTATTGTTATTTAGATTACGAAGACGTCTCAGAGTTTACAATCACAAAAGTGGTTATAATCCTGCAATTACTATAAAGCTAATTGGTAGTTTCTTTTTGCCTGTGTTTTCATGTTGTCAGTGGGGCAGTAATGAAAATGAATGCCACATTTGTGAACAGAATGTCTGTAGGCTTGTTTACCACATTTCCAACAACAACGTCTGCTTTATCATGCATTTCAAAGCAGAGATAATTTAAGGATCTCTGAATTTCATACATAAAAATACTTTCTAAAATATCAAATGTAGAGTCCCTTCAGACAGGGTGGGAGTGCGAGACTTAAAAGTGAAGTGATGACCTCGCATACTATAGGCAAACATCCACCTGAAGCAGACAGCACGTGGACTTCGAATGATTCATCTGTATTCAAAACTGTGCTCAGGTAAACCACTTAGTGTTTCATCCTCCTACAAACATAATTCTGCAGACAATTTCACCATCAAACCCAGCATCTTTAAGTCTCCTTTCACCTCCCCAAAACACAGTTATTGCAGCACCCATTAAGCATTTTATTCCACTTACCTTTCAGTAGCTTCTGCCCTTCCATGATACTTTGGGAGACGAATGCTGTGTAGTCTTCTTCTGAAAAGCCAGGCTTGCATGTGGCTCTAACTGTAAGATCCCCATCGCGTGCCTGCAAAATCAAAGCAAGAAAAGCACACACCATGACTTTTGTGGTTTGGTACAACGCCTTGTGCCCAATGACTATGTGTTTAGGCACGGGAAAATGTGAACAGTAAAGCAGTGTGCAAGTAGAAAACATTTATGTTAAAGTGCCTATCTGTTGGACAGGATCCATACTGTAGCTGCAAAAATAAAATGGGCCAGAAAATAGTTGCCTGAGTACAATAGAAATCATTGTTTGTAGGAAGGCTGGGATACTGGGCACTGTCAGAAGAGGAGAGGAAACAAAGAGCAGCAATTCATCAACGCGAGCAGCGCTTACACTGGAGCCACGCAAAGGCCTTATGTTGCAACACCCAAATCACCCGAGTTTTGCTATTGAGAAACTGGGCAAGGCCCCGGCCTGGAGGAGGAGAAGCACCCCCAGCTCGCAGCAGCCTCTGCAGCTCACAGCCTCCTAAAGCCCCCTCGCTTCCCCTGCAGCAGCCCCTGAGCTTCTGCCGGCTGCTGCCCTGTGACCCCCCAGGCTCTACACTTGCCCAGGCTGCAGGGAGGGATGGAGGGGAGCCCAATTAAAACCTAGCAATTAGCGCAGCCCCTTGCACATCCTGCGGGGGTCCAGGGGCAGCGCTCAGCTGCTCCGTTCTGACTTTGTACCATGCAGCCAGGGACAGCCCCTGCCACAGGGACAGGCTTGCCTGGCCGCAGCGGTCGGGGCTCCTTGGGATGGGGACACCCATCCCAAGCAAGGAGGGTCCAGACTTCCAGCTTCCAGCTCCCTGGAAGCACACCAGCCTGCGATCCACACCAGGTGATTTATGCACAAGCAAGTGCTGGTGGCGAGGGATTTCTAGCAGTGCTGGGCTGTCAGCTGGGCTAGCCAAAGCATCGCTTTGCGATGCCGGCTGCGCTCCAGACTCCTCCGGTCCCAGCAGGGCAGGATGAAGCCCGAGGTCCAGGAGAGCCACTTCCCAGAGAAAGTGCAACTCCGGGCGCCCACCCGCATCCCTCAGGCTGCCGACACGCTCTTGGGCACAGACATCGCAGCGTTACGGAGCCAGGAGGGAGGAGAAGCGGAGGGTCCTTTCGGACGAGCTTAGTAAGCAGAACGCAAGCCAACGGACTCTGCTAAAAAATCACGCCCGGGAGACGGATGCCAGCTACTGCATGGGAAGTGCAAGAAAGCAGCGGCTCTGGGGACTCTGACCGTCGCTGGCAAGACGTTGCAATTAGGAAACATTTCAAAGGGGCTGGCTGAAGATAACAAGCTCCGGATCGGAGATCAGCCCGTTGCCGTAACAGCGCTCGCTAGCCGGGAGCGCATCGGGGCCGCTCCTGCGCACCCAGCCCCTCCCCGGGGCTCAGGCTCGGGACATCGCCGACCCAACTCGGCGCTGGGGGATTTAAACAGGAAAATAAGCGGCTCCTGTCCCTGCTGCCAGCCCATGCACGGCGCGGAGCAGCGGCCCCGCTCGCACCGTGACACCGCGGGCAGGCACCCGGTGATGCTCCGCAGCCAGCCCCTCACCAGGGGGAGGGAATATAAAAATAAATAAATAATAACAATAATTAAAAAAAAAAAAAAAAAAAAAACGGAAAAAAAAATAAAAATAAAGAATAACCAACAAACTTTTCAGCCCGTCACACGCTTCAGGCCCCCTGGGGGCGTCGAGGGGCGCAAGAAAATAAAAGTTGGCGGCGGCGCGGGGCGGGCAGCGCGGATGCTCGCTCCCCGCAAGTTCAGGCGGCGCCGCGCAGCGCGGAGGGCAAGTTTCGCCGGCACCGCGGAGGTAACGGGCTTCGGGCGAGCGATGGCGCTGAAAATAATCACTGCAAAGAACATATATATATATAAAATTAAATAAATGAACGCATGGGTAAAAGGGAAGGGAGAGCCCGGGCAAGCTGCCGAGACGCCGATCCCCTCCCGGCGACCCCGAGCCCGAAGTTGCTGCGGATGCTGAGGGCTGGGGGCGGCAGCCCGGGGGGGAGGCGCGGGGAGCGCCGGTCACCCCAAAACCTCCCCGGGGCGCCCCACTTACCGCCGCCGAGCCCCAGACGAGCAGCACCAGCAGCAGCCGCGAGCCGGTCCTCATCGCCCCGGCGGCGCCCGCCCGCCGGGCTGTGGCGGTGCGGCTGGCCGCCCCGTGCCGCGCGGTGCCGGGGACAGCGGCTTGGCTCGGCTCAGCTCCGCTCGGCTCGCCGCGATCGCGCCCCGCTCCTGCCGCCGCCGCCGCTGAGCGCCCGCTCCGGGCTGCAGGTGAAGCGCTCGCTGCGCGCCGCCGCTGCCGCCGCCGCCAGGCCCCGCCCCCCGGCCCCGCGGGCACGCGCCGCCTTAAAGCGGCAGGCACCGCCCCGCCGCCTGGCGGGGCGAGGAGGCGGCTGTGGTAGTGGGGGTCCTGGTCCTGGTCCTGGTCCTGGTCCTGGTCCTGGTCCTGGTCCTGGTCCTGGTCCTGGTCCAGGTCCAGGTCCAGGTCCAGGTTCTGGTCTAGGTCCTGGTCCAGGTCGAGGTCCTGGTCCTGGTCCTGAACCTGCCCATGCTTTGTGGAGCTCTGCAAGCACACAGGGACAGCCAGCAAGAAAGCTCAGGGAAAAAAACTGACAGAAAAGCTAGAGTATGTAGGCAAAATAACAGCATATCTGAGGGAAAGCTATGTCCAGTGAGGGATAAACTAGTGTAACAGCAGGAAAAAATGTATCCGCTGAGGAAAAAGTAGGGTCTTCAGGGGAAAAAAAGTAAAGTACTCAGGGGAAAGGCAACCAGTGGGGAAAAATCTAATGCATCCAGGTGAAAAACTCATATATCTGTACGGACAGATCACACGGGAAAGATGAGTGGATTCTGTGAGGAAAGCCCAGCCTACGCCATGAGGAGAAGGCTGTGTGCGGGGGGAGAAGCACATCCACAGGAGAAACCGGTGTGTCAGTGAGGAAAGCTAATACACGAAGAGAAGAAAAGCGTACTCAGGGAGAAAAAAGCACAAATATCTGAGGAAAAGTGGCCTGCCCTGAGGAAACGCAGCCGCTTCGCTGCAAAGGCCTGTGGCAAATTTCAGCCGCGGGCAGCCCCTCACAGCGGGTCCCCCGCCTTCGGGCACTGCCCTCGCCTCAGTCCAGCTTTGGGCAGGAAAAGGGGAAAGGGAGGAAAAGGAACCGGCTCCTCGGTGGTTTAAATGACCCTGTCCTTCACCTCAAGGGAAACAGGCGTGTCAGGCCCGGTCCATGTTCACATCAGTAGGGTGTAAAGCTAACTCCACTAAACGAGAGGGTTCCTGCTGTAAAAATACAGGCAGATCAAAGCAGGCCTGGAAAGCAACACTCCAGTCAGTTTGGGTTTGCGCAGTACTCTGGAAAGGGAAAGCAGCGATTTCAAGTGCTAAGTACGGCTCCTATTATTCCCATCCAGCCTGAACCTGGCATCCAAATATGATCTTTTCCCTTTCCGAATGCAGCTCAACTCTGCAAATAAGCGTTCTCAGGCATGTATATTTTGTGCATATAAATCCAACATCGATTTGCATAAATAGATGCATACTATCTGATGTACGTGCAAAATCAGACATCGCAGCTGAAAAATCTAGCCATTAAACTATTCTGTTAGATTCACACATTTTCTAAGGAATGAGACACATAAATCCACTGACTGCATCTTTTGCTATTGAGTAGATTTAATAGCATTGTGTTAACACCTAGAGATGTTAGCGACAAACTGTAGTAAGCTCTGTAGGCACGTATAATGAAAAGACTGTTCCTATCCCACCAATTTACAGTCTTGGTGGATTATAGGGTTTGTTTAGTTTCTAAATTAGAATTTAAAATTTAGAATTTCTGAGTACATTATATAACATCAAATAAATTCCATCATTGTACTGAATTTAGTGTATACCCTTTTTTATGAAACTAACAAAAATAGTCAGTTGACAGTATGATAGCAAAAATAAATCCTTATATATACATACAATAATCTAAATTTGTTCCTTTTATTTTTATCCTAAATTCCAAAGTTTGGAGGAGGTTGTACTAGGCTGAAGGGCAGCTGCTCATGCTATGTAAATAGAACTACAAGTACTCTGGAGACTTCTGGGGATATTTTGGATTTGTGCAACTAAAGCGTGAATATTTCCTTCTGCATACCCATGGTCAGTTATTTTGACTCTTGCTGGACTACAGCTGTTGCTATGCATGTGCTCACTCTCTTTGATAACTTTGTTAATATGACAAGTTCTACAAGTATTGTCAAAATAAGTCTGACACCACAACAGATTGTGAAGAAAAGGCAGAGCAGTAGTGAAAAAAAAATAGAATTCTTCAACATGTTTACAGTTGATTCCTAATCTGATGGCAAATTGATTTTTTTCCCAAACTAGTTTGCCATCCCTCTTTCCTAAGCTGTAGTTACTAATTCTGTTCGTGGGGAATGACTGCAAATGGAGTGAGTTATTCTTTCTGGGTATGTTTTCCAATTGCATCTTCATTAACACTGACCTGTGTGAGACCAAAGGTAATTTCACAAAGTGAGGTGTTTCCAGGAGGATCAGATAATCCGAAAAGGAGAATACAAGTCCAGTGTTCAGCCAGTGGAAATCACTGGTTTATAGGTGTGGTGGTTTTCACTCTACCTTCTGCCATCAACCCTCAACACTGACGAAGTTCTGGAAGGAATTAAAGTTTTGCTAACTGATTAGCTAACTTCTAAACCATCTCCTTGTTTGGAAGCTATTAACGTAAAGTGTTCAAAAAATGCCCTCCTGCATGTCATTAAGGAAAATTAAAATATGCCATTTACGTTTTTGTAGCTACTGAACTTTCACAAGTTACTGCATTTAAGAGTACAGGACTGAGCTGGGGCTGAACATGCGTTATTTGAGAGGGTTAGCTTCAGACTCTTATTTCACTTTGAGTCTGCTGGGAGACTGGTTATCAATTGCTATTCTTGCATAAAAAAGGAAACAGGAAGCTCTCCCGTCTAACATACGAATGCTACAATATGTGGATTTAGCTGGATGAAGACATTTAAGAGTGTATATGTGCACATTAAATCAACTTGCTAAACACCTCAAGAGCAAAACTGCTGATCCTAAGAGCCAACTTGCTATACTACACAACGCTCAAGAGAATAAAAGGCTCATAGATGAGACATCTACAGAACTGACTGTGCCAAGATAATGAGGAGAACAGAGTACACAAGGGATTTTTCTCTCCTTGATGCACATACGTAATTCCTATTGACAGCAGTGGGAGTTGCACGTACATATCAAGGGGACAATAGAACTGTTAGTAGAGGAGATGAGTATCAGATGTGAGCTGTGTTTCCATGGGTAGAGAAAGAGAGAGGAAGGTGTGATCACTGAGGGACAGTACAACACACAATAAAATTGTCAAGCAGCTATCAAATACATGAAAGCATGGGAATAACAAATTAAATGGACAGGAAGTGAGAAAACAAAGTCTCAAGAGACTTTTCCCTTCCTAGCTTAGGGCTGATATCTGAATTTCTTATTTGGGAAATATTCCTGCTGGCTTAACCTGTTCAGTTCTCTGTTAAGTAAATGTTACACTGAACTCAACTACATACTTATGGCCTAGATGCTAAGGATAATAAGTGTTTTTATTAAAAAATCTGACAAACAAGGAGAAATGAAACATACATTGCGTACACCACACTTCAGGTATCTTCTATGTGATCTGATGATTCTTGCTTCTTAAATAGGAGATAGCTACTTAACTGGTGAATCAGAGAGTCATTATTACAAATTTTGGGTTGTGTCAAAAGCAATAACAAAGGAGTACATATATGTGCAACCTGCTTCTGGATTGATAATGGCAAACTATGAATTTGTGCCAGCAGTTCAAAACCAAAGTGAATGAGAAATGCCTTCAAATTTACTCCACATGTGGGATCTTTTTAGAATGTACAGGGCAGGTGGGACAGGATGAAACTGACGAGTAAAGTTAAAGATAAGACAAAGCTGTGGAGAAATTACTTATCGGGAAGAGATGTAAGTACCTACCAGATCTAGACAGAAGCCAACACAGGAAACAAAGAAGCTCCTGAATAGGAAGAGAATAGCCACAGAGGGAAAATAACTAACAGTAAAAACCAGACTTTAGTACCTTTATGTAATTCTTAAAAGCAACAGCAAATTGGAGGAACTATGCGAATGGTTGGGCACAGCTCAAGATCCTGGCTCTCTCTTATGATCTGGCTCCAGTACAAATCTAAAGACAAAATGATGAGTCACAGAGGAGAAAATGAATTGAAGAAAGAATACATAGTAAAAAGGAGTGCAGAACAAGGACAGAATATTCATTAACTAAGCTGATTCTGTACTCCCCTGCATGTGCTACCTGTGTGCAGGGATGGCAAGAACGATGCAGCTATCTTTCTGGTTAAACAGATCTTTTGAAGTCACATTTTCAGTCCTGCCAGATGTGCTGTGATGCCAAGGAATTTGAACTTTCTCTCTTTTACACTACCTTCTCATCAGTATGTTGTGGCTCCTATTGATTCTCCTTCTGAGTTAGTAGTGTGAATGGCAATGAGGAAAATATGACTTCAGAGGCCCTATAGAAAACCTTCCTGCTCAGTTAATTACAGTGACCAAGGGAGGCCAACGTTAGTGCAGTCTGACCTCCAATTATGAGGCACACTGTGGTCTCCTCACTGAACTGTGCAGGCATTGATGGCAGCTTGCCAGCAATGGCTATATTAAAATCAATTTAGAGATCCCAATTCTATATGTTTCACCATAGGTGAGCTAACACACCTTAAACTAATGTCATTCTTACTTTAGTATTGTAAAACCCAATTGACCTATGCAGAACTACTTTTTTATTATTATTATTATTATTATTATTATTATTATTATTATTATTATTATTCATTTATTGTATTCTTGCAAAAATTAAGGAATAAGGCAACAGTAGTCTGAGCAGTTTAAGATTTCTATCAATGCACTGAACTGCACTTTAATGCAGTGTTATTAAAAACCAGGAACAAAACAAACTAACAAACAAAAAATACACAGAATTTGTGTTATTCTCAGGAGATACAATGGGTGCTTATTTATGTCAAGATGCCCTTGCTAACAACTTCAGAGACAACCTGTGTGCCTCAGACAAAGAAAATCACAAGGGATGCCTAACACAGCACAAGACTCAGTTAACTTCCCAGGCTGCTCTGTGATGCAATGCCTCTTATTCACAGAGACAATGAAACCCCACCAGATTTAATGAAAAAAAAAAAAAAGATTAATATCCATTGTGCCACTTCACAAGTGGGTGGAAGACCATAGTTTCCCAATTTCCCAAGCAGCCTCAAAAAACTTACTGATTTTAAGGTGCTCTTCATACAAGCATGTGTTTAAGCATGATTGCGCCATCACCTCAGAAACAAAGAGTTACATAAAGTAGTCATCATCTAAAATGGTTGCATTCACAGTAGCCTTTGCATTATAACAGCAATCTGAAAAGAACATCATTGAAATAATATAAAACAAGTTATTTCCTTCTCATCCTCTCCATGCACCCTCCTCAGCGGCTGAGGAGGGGACACTTTATCTAACAATTCCTGCCTCTGGCCATGTTCCCACTTACAAATTCAACAAGATACCAGAGGAAGTGGCAGGATTTAACCTCTGAAGATCTACAGTTCTCTAATTTCTACTCTTTGACAAACAAACATTTCCAAATGAATATGATTGTAATTTAACTTTATGTCCCTGGGTTCTTATAGGGACTGCTGAAGGAGAATGAGGGTTTTCTAGACTCGCAATTTTCTGGTTTTGTTGTTTATAGCAGCAATTCTCATCACTTCACCATTTCCTTCCCTTCCCTCCTTCCCCCCACTTTTGGAGGACATGGCTCTATTGACATTGAAGTGCTCATATTAATACAATTTATTCCAGTCCAGTGCAAGCAACAATATTGGTAAAGAAACATGCTTTCATTTAGCAAAAGCACAGGGTACAGATCAGGCTTTCTTATATTATTGACAATGTGTGTTTTTCTTCGCTTAAATAGAAGTTACATTCTGAGCACTCTCTACCTTTTGTGGCTCCCAGCTTGTTTGTATGCCTCCCAAATATTTTATCCTCCTGAATATATCCAACAGTTTTAGCACCTCAGTAGATACTCTAAATAGTGTGTGTGTGTGCATGCTAAATGCTGAGGCAGAGCTCCTTGGAGAAAGCCAGTTACCTTTTAAAAAATAAGTCATTTTCTGGAGCTGTCAGCATTTTTGGTCAAAAAACACCTGGAAGACAAAGCATTTCACAGGAGATAGCTTTGACAGCAAATGGACATGGATAGTAGAACTGTAAAAATGAGGAAATTTGAAAAGAGGAGAAAGAGAGGAAGAGATGTGTAAGAGATTACTTTATGACAAAATATCACACTGAGAGAGATTCAGCATATTCCCAATTATAAAGGTAGTGAGAAATGTATCGAGTTTGTCGTTGTATAACTTCAGTCAAGTTCAAGATGTGCATGAAATTTCTGTGAACCTCTGAATCCCTGGTTTATCTATAAATGAGGGTAATAATATGGAGTGGAGGAGTTCTACTAATAACATAACATGCCTACGTTAAATAAAGCTGAGAGATGCAAGGAAGGGAACTATTTAGGAATTCTGTATGCATTGTCAAATGAATGATATGGACTGACTGTGAGCCAAGAATAATAAAAACAAAAAGTCCTCCACCCACACATACAGAAAGGAAGTGTAGACTCACGCGGGTTAAAATTTTGCTAACTACCACTGGCAGTCATCACCTAACTCTTCTGTTCAACTGATACTTTCTATTTCTGGACATTGGTGAGGTTCTTGCATGAGCCCAAAGAGTTCTGTCTACAGGATAACCGCCTCGTTTGCCAATGTCTAGAAATATCTGAACTCTAAAGATGATTTTTTCAAGCTCGTGCATTCATCTAATGCTATAATCTGTGATTTTCCTGTTAGCACTCATGAGTGGATCCTGAGGTCTCACATCACCAGCTACACACATGCTTTCAAGCCAGGCTCTAACTTTGTCTAGGACATGTGTAGGCACTAAAAATATCAGTACATCCAAGACAGGGATCCCCTGCCAACGAGTAATTGAGAGGCAGTGGATGAGGGTGTGCTCTTGGTCTCTGTGAGGGAGAAGTGCTGGGCAGGTGCCTGAACCATCTTCCATTGTGAGCTACAGGTGGCAGGCTTGTGGCACAGCAAAGCTTATTGTAAATGACATTTCTTCAGTTTTTGTGGTTGTGCTAATCCATCGTTAGGGGATGGCAAAATCATGTAACAGCTTGGGAAGAATCACGGGATTTAGATGGGACATTTTTATTACAACGTTTTAACAACAAACACAAATTATGCCTGGTATGAGTTACAGGCTGAATCAGGAACCTGTACTTTAGCTACCTGAATATTTTGACAGAATGGTCATTTACACAGCTGATCCTTAAGTCTTTTATGAGAGATAAACCCAATAACCTTGCTATGAAACCTCAGCAGGATGCAGATGCTATGATAATCCATATGAAAGCTACCACATTGTGTTGTACACTGTCAGACAAGTCAATTATTTTATTCCAGATCTAACATAAGCTTCTGTTTAGTAAACATGATGAGAGTCAAACTTTTACATATATATATATAAAGTGCTTAATTTGCATGCAAAATTGCTGTAAGTATGTATGCAAATAGGAAAACTCATGCACAGATGACTAATTAAGTGCATTTATGTGAGAAATTACCCAATGCACGCATGGATTCTCCGTAATTGTACACACAACTCAGATGTGCGATTGCATATGTATTTTGGACACATAACTGATTGAAAAAATTGTTTCTCGATACTGTATTGGAATAACTGATGCACATGATCAGAAATACGACATCTGATAGGACTTTTGAAAGAAACAGCAGAAACTTGTGATGAATTTTACAAAATGAATGGAATCTGCCATCTCTAGCACTACCATTTTCCAATTTCCTTATAACCATAACACATGAATTTATGGTTTGAAAAGAGCCATTTCTACAAGTACTGTAAGGAAACACTCAGCAAAACAAAATTAGTGTTACAGAACAAGAGACAGTAAACTTAAGCACGAGGTTTAAACCTTACTATTACCTGTCCTGTATGTGTTTTGGAAATAAACAGTAAATTTTACTTCATGTGTCTTGATTATGTTCCAGTTCTTCTCACCAGAGCAGGGTTTGCAATATGACAGGACAATATCCCTTGGAAAAGTTCGGTGCATTTTGTTGAAAATATTGGCATCAGTCTGTTTTAATGTTCCAGGCATTATCAGTTATTATAGGTTCCTTTACCTCTAAATACTGATTGATTTTCTTTGTATCCGAAAAGTTAGAAAGTTCATGCTAACACTATTAACATGCAGTACAGTAAACAAATTGTTGCAAGTGTCACATGATAAACATCCCTGACCCCAATCTCCTGTGAAGAAAACTACCTGTCTGTATTGTTTTGATATGCTCTGGCTGCTGAATGCAGGCATATATCTTCTTTGTGATATTTTCCTATTTTCTGTTCTGTGCATTGTATTCAGAACTGAGTATAATAGCAGTAAGGGTAGCACCTATTTGTTTACACAAGACGTACAACATAAGGTTTACTGTTTCTGTCAGCCACTAACATAGGCAAAGGATACCTGTCTGCCTTCTTGGGCACAGCCGAATCAGGCACACACACACACAGGGGACAGAAGAAAAGGGAGTGTGGTGTGCTGACTGCTTGCTCAGAGCCAAAGTGCAGTTGTGCTGGAGACAGACTCCCAGCAGCATTTTGAAATCTGAGGCTCTGAATGTAAAAAGTCAGAGAGAAGGAAAAAGGGACATCCTGTTTTGTTTTGTTTTGTTTTGACTTGGAACAAATTTTTTCGGATTAGATTTCGAGAGCTTTTCAAGTAGACTTTCTGCCACTAAGTGGTGCTATATACAGTACAGCATCTTTATGATACTGCATTTACAGGGAGGAATAAACCAGAGCACTGTCAAGCTGATTAGACTGATGTAGACACTTAACAAGTGTCCATTATGCTGGTTTAATCCTTCTGTGGCACTGGATAAATCAGGAGGAAGAACAGGCCAATCCAGATGATTAAAGAAATCCAAAGACTGAGCCCAGGCATGCAACATCTAAAATGGAGGAAAACAATTACAGAAAACAATTCTAATTTTTTAAAATCTTTATCTGGCTTATTTTGTCCCTTTTAAAATTATTAGTATTGTCTTCTCCAAGCTTATGGGTGTTTAAACCTGAAATACACACCCAGTAATACCAGAGAAACAAACTGGTTTTAATTAATACTTGCTATTATTCTCAAACAACTAATATTATTTTTAAAACATGCCCTACTTTATATCAATTTACACACACACACAAAAAGAGTATGTTCCTTCTGGAGTACATATCTACATGTGTATTTACCCCCTCTCACCCTCCAGAAAATGTGCACTGTAAAAATAGGATGTAAATTCGGAAGGAGAATGCAAGCTTGCAACTTTGTCTACCTCAGTCCCAGGAGAAGTGTAAATACAGCAGAGAAAAGAACTATTCTGACATTTTGATACCCATACACTCTTTTGCCCCAAGCAATTATACACGTTGCCTCTCAGTCGTGGCTGGTGCAATACATCCTGGGTATGGATCAGCTGAAAAAACTGTGCTATCCCAAGAATGGGATATCCAAGAATTCAGGAATCACAAGACTTGCCTCCTATTCTAAAGAAGAAGCAGTTTATTCAGCCTCAGTGGGTGAAGCAGCTTTCTCCTTTTCTCTTCTCTACTACTGGTATGTCCTAGAAAAAGGAAAGATGAGGAGAAAGGACGGAGCAGTGAACCATCACTCATGTTCCATTACCCCCTCCTGGTCCCAGACACAATCCGACATCTGGGACTGGGCATATTTGATCAGACCAAAGGACCCTAAAACATTTCCTCACTCTGAAGCCTGATCTATATGCCTATAGAGTTGTTCTGCTGAGCTAACTGCCTTTGGAAAAGAGGTGGAACTTCTGCGGAGAGGATTTGCACCTTCTGTGGGCTGTGTTTGTGTGCAGGGTGCCAGCTTATACACCGTCTTCCCAGAGAAGTGATTTAAATCAAGAGTCACAAGCTGAAAGGGTATCAAAGCTGTACAGGAACCGATTACTGCTATAAATTTTCCTGAAACAAACCAATGCTTTGCTGATTCTTTGGTTGTTTTCAGGTGGAACTATTCAGAAGATGCTAGTGTTAACTCACAACATTGACTCCTCAATATTTTTCATTTTTGCTCCATGAGATTATTTTTAGCTGCTGTGCATCAGCTCTGCTTTTGAAAATATTGATAGGTAGAAGTTTCAGGTTCTCCTCGAAAATAACAAATGATTTATTGAAATACACTGAAACAAATATATCCATAAAATTAATGTTCCTCCCCCACTGTTTTTAAATGAAGTTAGAGACAGATGCTAGAGACAGATGTGAATTTCTCAGGAGAGAAAGAAATATCACAGGTAAATCAGTTTTATACCAGAAAATCTGATAACAATGAATAGAAGAGATGAAAAATAAGTAAACTTTTAACAGAAGAATGAACCCTTTTCAATTTTAGAGGAAATGACAACACCCAATTAACTTTATATGAGTTATTTATATTATTAAATCATTTCTAAATCCCTCAAAGTAGCTAGATGTAAACACATAACAAGAAGCAGAAGCTAATTTAAAATGTCCTAAGGAGAGAGCAGGAGAAATGCAAAATTAGAGTGTCACAGACAAGGTCAGCTGCAGATTCAGAAGCAACATGATTCTTCTGACAGTTACTTCTTTCCCATGCACCTCTAAAAATATTAAAAAAGAAATCAAGAATTTGCATAAAACAATGATCTAACAGATAACTGTTAGGTGGTCCTAGAAATTATTCTCCATCCATATTAAACTTTTCACATATTAAAGTAATAAGCTGTCCCAAGCCAGTAAAAACTTGAAATCTCAGTAAATAAATAAATCCTAGATCAAATATATGAATTAGTTAACATATTGTTTCACAAATTTTGAAATATTTCATTTACATATTTTAAACATCCATTTACACGTTTTCAGTTGAAAATATATTTACATTGGTCCAAAATTTCTCTGGCAAGCGTTTGACTATCAGTGGGTTCATCATCACAGAGCAGATCCTTAGCACCTCTGCATTCCAAAATTGTGGTCCCACCTATCCAGCTGCCTTGCACTGGAAAATTAACCTAAAATCCTTTCCCACATGTATCATCCACCTCGTTCCTCGTTGGACCTGCAAGGACTTTCAAGTTATTTTTTGAATCTCTTCATTTAGGAGACACAAGTTGTACAAGAGTGCATTAGACAGTGAACACAGTCCTATAGTGATTTACTGTCTGGCTTTGGGAATTCACAGCTGTGTTTGCCCACAGCTGTTAATCCCAAGTTCAGTTCTGAAGCCCCTTCATCATTAAAGAGATGCTATATTTATGAGCAGTTTGATGCTGTTGGGGCATCAGTACTTATATTTGAAATCATTGCTGGTGCCAACACGAACATGCTGTGTATGTGTGCTATACCCTGTGTAATTGCCTTTTTCGTATACGCTCTCTGAAATGGCTTCAAAACAATGGTTCAGGAACTACAAGAATGTATTCTTCTTTGAAAGTCTAACTCAATGCTACTCTGGCTGAAGGCTGGCCATCTTGCCTACCTAAATCTACTACATTTTAATCAAGTTTTCAGCTCCTGCCAATTCACACTAATAAATTTTGAGAATGCTTGGTATACATCAGCCCATTGCTTTTATAAACTGTACAGCTTTTGGCATTACAATTATTGTTCTAATATTCTAAAAACTTGCTTTCATGGACTGTTTTATCTTTAGTAATTACTTGGAAAATGAATACAACTATTTACGTTGAAAGAACAATCAAGGGAAAAATCTGAAAATATGGCTTTATACTACTAAGAGACTAAGATATTACTTCTCAGTGTTAGTCTCACTAAAAACTTTTTAAAATATTAGACATAATTCCTGCAGTGGTAGAAATGGATAAGAAACTTGAAAGCTCCAGTTTGAATTTGCAAGAAGCTTTCTGCTAAGAAAAATAGAGATAATAGATTTGGAATATAAATGAAGCACCAGGTAGATTTTCCCACTATAGAAGGAGTACATTTTATATGTCTACTAATCTGCACACTACAGACCACAGAATAGTACAAATACTGCTTAAAATCAGAGAGAAAATATAAAATGCCATTTATGCCAAATATCATAAACTACTCTTTCAATCCTTTCATCTATCAGATTTTATGGGGAGTGGAGACAATAGCACTCCCTCACAGAAACTATAAAGAAGTTTAAAAGTGAAATCAATATCATAAGAGGAACATCTAGCTGAAAATATTTAGTTGAATCCCAAGCAATATAAAAGGGAAATGTTTCTGTTGGACTTAGGGTTTTAAATTGCTGTATGCTATCATGCAGTATGGACTGTATTAATTATCTAATTTAGACATTTATGTGGTCATCAGACAAGTGGGAACCTGGAGAGAAATCCCTAATTAAGACTTGGGAATTTCATAAGGAGCTGTTACTGCATGGTGATAAAATATTATTTTTGTCTTTATCTTATGAATGTGTCAGGGCAGATTATGTTAAACGCTACCTACATGCATAATCAGATGACATATCTCTGGCAAGGCCCACAGATAACAGTCTACAAATGCATATTTTTTATTTTACAGTTCAGTGATAAAAGAGGAACAAAACTTTCAGATTCAAAATGACAGCAAATCCATCTCAGCTGTGTCTTGGGTGTCATACCACCCGCATTTTCCTTAGGACAGGGGGACGGGGTATTTAGTCTGCACTGACAGTTGCAACAGCTGGAAGCCTGTTCCTCTTCACAGCATCTGGAACCATTCTGTTGGCATTGCTGAACCCTCCAGACATTCCCTTTCTGGTCCCTGACGTGCTTCTTATGCAATAAACCACTGGTAGGTGGATTAAAAACATCAGAAATTCAATTTTACACAAGAAATCCCTATCGGATTGCCGAGTTTAACCTTTACAAAGAGAGGAGAACAGGGCAGAGACTGGCCATTTAATGCTCCACATTTCATTCCATTCAGATTATAACCACATCTCTCGGCATTATGAGTTTGTTGTGAATGCAAAAACACCAGCTTTGAAGGTCTTTTTGTCTTGATGAGCTTCCTGGATAAAGTCAGAGCTGCTGTATTTTGTGCATGCAGCCTTCCAATCCTTATTCTCAACTGCAGGATTGACTTGGACAACAGCATTCATTTATGGATCTCCTTCCTCATTAGGTATTTTGACTTCACAAAGACCATGGCTAGCTCTACTGCTGAAGTAAATGGAAGTAAATACAGGGAAAAAAGCTTATGGGACAGTTTTATTTTTTATTTTATCCTCTTGGCATGCTGGTAACAACACTGTTGATATCAATGGCAAAACTCCTGCTGTATCTTCCTGGACCAGTGCTTAGCTATTACTGGAAAAGTAAATGCTTATAAAGTTATATTTTTATTTATTTATATATATAGGTATATATGCACTTTACATATATAATTATATATATAATAAAAAATAAAAATACAACTATATATTTGCATAACAAATATATATATATACACATTTAACACTACAATTCTATTTTGAGATTATTCAAAGCGCACATTGCTAAAACTCCATCACCTTCCACCTAGATAATATCTTTTTTTCATTTTCTGTTATTTACAAGTATGCATAATACAAACTGACAAGTGCTATAGCTGAGGAAAAGAGGCGAGAAACAAGGACCAAAGGTCTTTGCTAAGTTGCAGGATGAAAGGTGGCTTTGTATAATTTTGCAGGAAGGATTCAATTTCACAGATCTCCACACGAGAAATGGGGATATTAATGGGGGTTGGCAACCAGCAAACTCAATAAAACTCCTATTTAATTAAAAGTGCATAAGGCATTAATGCATTGTACCCCAGTTTATTTTTATTGGGCTGTATAGACTGAAGTGTCTATTACTCAAAAAAAGCACCTACAGTTGCTCCTGTGCTCAAACCCCACATTTGTTGGTGTACATCCGTTACCATCAGCACTTCATGGACATGCAGAATGATTCTACTTATTTCCCAAAACACAGACTTAGGTTCAAGCAAGTGATTTAGGAGAGTTGAGGTCAAGCATGCCCTCTTCTCAGGAAGCCCTTAGAAATCTCAGACCTGTCCTCTCAGCTCAGTGCGTGCTTCTCCTCATGCAAAGGATCACAGTGCTGTGAGGTAGCATCAGGAGAAATCTGTCAGATTCTGAAGGACCAGATATACCCAAAATATCAATGAGGTTTGGAGCCACCAGTATTTACTCGGTACATAGCTCTGTGCCTTGAGAGCTCCATAACAAAGGAAGTGAATAGTTAATGAATATTAACTATTCAAAAGGTACAGACACCTAGTTGAGGAATAAGTCACAGTGTGATGGCCTGAGTATAAGGATGACCTCACCACCACCAAATGATTAAAAGTAGAGCAGTATTTATTTTATATCTAATTCCCAGGTTTTAGGGAAAAGATAAAAAAGAAAAAAAAAAAGCAAAACCCACAAAAAACAACCAACCATACCAAAAAAAAAAAAAAACAAACACAAACAACCAAACAAACAAAAGCACCACCAACAAAAACTAAACCAACCATACAAAAAAGTCCCACGTTGTTTCACCTGATCATTACATGCCTGCATAAATAGGTGATGGAAGGAGCATGACCTAACAAAACTTATGTGGGTTTCATTAATGGAGTGCTCCAAAATAATAATAATAAAAGACCTACTGAAAATCTGAAGAGAAATACAAACTTGTAATAGCATTTTTAAATTATTTAATCATAAAATCACTCCTGAACTTGTTCGATATGAAACTTCATTACAGCGTGAAATGTTAATATAGAGTTCCAACTGCATCATAAATTACTGATTCCTTCAATGATGCATGGGCCTGTCCTACTGTGTCCAACTGCAATTTTAATATTTTCTTAAGAAATGAAAAATTGAAAAATTTGCAAATAATGGCATGATCCTGAAATTACTGCTTTAGGTATCACAGGTTATTAATCAGCTAAAAAGAATAAAAACATTACTTGCTTCACACAGAAAATGATGCAGCTTTTTTTTTTTTTTTTTTTTTTTTGTGTGTGTGTGTGTGTGTGTGTATGTGTAAAAAATCTAAATGCTTATTTTTGAATAGATCCATTAATAACCAATTCAAGTGACCTACCTTTCTGCAACATGACAGGTCTGACAGTCAACGAAGGAATTACTACATGTAACTGGCAATTTTACCATCAGAAACATTATTTTGTATACTACCAGCACCTTGTAACGACTTTAAAATGGCATTCACTGTTTGAAAGTGTAAAGTACAAACACTTGCAATATTTACTGACAAAAATTCTTATTTAACAACAATAGAAGCAAAACTAGTGGACTACCTATATGACTAGAGAAATCAAGGAAACTGTGAGGGCACTGTACTTTTTTTTTTTTTTTTTTTTTTAACAATAAATGTTGTAAATACTACCCATGCACTGTTTGGATTTTTTTTTGGTACTAGCCATGCACTGTGTGGACAGAGTACTGCTAGAAGTTTGGTGGTCTTCAGAAATAGTCCAGTCCAATCATCCACTTCAGTCGTCCAGTTTAATGGCTCCTGTAGATTTCAATATGAATGGGCTGAAATATAATTTTCTTTGCTTCATCGCTAATCAAAGCATCATAAAAAAACTGCAGAGCAGCTCTGCCATGGATGAATCAACACTTGCCTAGGAAATGTTTCACTTCACATATTAACACTTCTGTCTCGCTGAAAACTGAAGGTCCATGTTGTACATTATGTACCAAAGATTAACTGTTTGCTATCAGCACTGAGTAATAACGGGACAATCCTGGACATGAGCTAATAAACATTCTGCAAAAAAATAAAATTTATTTTGCATTCTCTTGAAATTTGGATACTTCTCTGCTCCAAAAGAAACCTGATTGTTGGCATCTAAGTCAGTAATGTTTATGTAGGTATGTATGCATGTATTTGGAAAAAGAAAGAAATAACTTTTATTCTAAAAGACATTTTTGTCACACAGTGAAAAGTTGACAGTCTGGAGATTCGATCACTTTGAAGGCACAACTAATAAACATTTCCAAATAAATTTATTATTTTGACCAGCACAAAGAACCTCACTCTCGCCCTTTTTTCCCTGTATTTCCATGTTTGTAAACTATTCAGCATTCTTTTAAATCTGTATCAGATTCAATCTAAAAACACTTCATGTCAATAAACGCACACGAAACAGTTCTGCTTTTTTCTAGGCTAGCCATCCAAATATTTGCTTGCCAAGAGGCAACGATGCTGAGCAATATCGTGCAAAAGTCTGTAATTTGCTCTATAATAACCTCAGTTTGCTTTATTTTTTATTTCTTCTGGCCATGAGACATGTCAGGAGTTTTCAAAGGCAACCCGTTGCCCAGAACTAATTGGCTGAAAATCACAGTAAGGGAAGAATTTCATTGTTTTCAACCATAATATTACACAACTATTTAGCAAAGGGAAAGAATAATGCGGAATAATTATTAATTGAAGAAAACACTCAGAACACATGAAACATGGAGAAACAAACTATTAGGTCCAATTATGCCACTAATGTGAACACTATTATGCAGTCTTTAATGAACGCACACTTGAAAGCTCAATTTTGTATTGGGCCATGGTTCAAAAACCAGAGACATCAGTCCCAAGCATGAACAGTGCCAGACTTCAGCGTACTGACAGCACTTCCACCAGCAGTCTGGATTTACCTTAAATAGCTTCTGTATAGCTCTGACTCAAATCCAACTTCATTTAACTATGGAAATGCAGCAAGGTCACAATGCAAGACAGTCTGCCTGCAGATAGCAGGCTTCCATTAGTCCATTATACAACCACACATGCAGGAGTTTAAGAGCAAAAGTACCGGGTATCTTCTGTAGCAGCAGCCATATCAGCCAAAATTGCCATAAAATCCAAAATGTTGAATTTGCAACTAAGTATTAAACCATAACATAGTCTGCTTGTGAATACTACTGCTTGGATCTGTAACTATGAACTTGCACTTCATACTGCAAAAATATAACTAGGAGAACTAATATAACCCAAAGTGTAGCTGGACAGTGCCCTGTGTCAATTACAGAGACCAGAATTAGTTACAGAGAGAAAAAATAATGTGTGTTTTGCTGAGAAAGACTTCTCTAGAGTTACAATTAAGATGAAATTTATTGCTTCTGCTTAACATCTGTTTTATTTTTATTCATTCTGGCAAAAATTATATCCTGGATCCAAAGCTTCAGCTTCTAATGTTGCGGAATAAATGTTAATTAAATGTTTGATATATACTCTTTTAAAAACCCACTAAAATTATGCAGTTTACTTAAAATAGGACTCTGCATAACACAAAGGGTGGTATCAGATTCCATAATGAAGTCTTTTAGTTCTCTTGAACTCTTTGCATTTAATGTGAAATATAAAGGAGTAACTTTAATATTTGTTTCTCTCTGGTATAAACAGAATGTGTAATGAGCTGCTGTGTGATATGAACTCAATGTCACTCAGAAGGCAACGCATTCACAGTTCACTTGTGGCTTTACCCCTCTTAATCTTCACCTTATATCTGAGATGTTCTTTCCCTTTTTCATGGATGCTCATTATGTATCTGTTACTCATTCACTTTGCTGGGTTCGAATAAGGATGGACTTCTAGATACGACATAATCTACCAAACGCTACTAGAGTAGCGAATGTTATTTGCTGAAAAGCCTCATCCTCGTGAACAGCTTGTCAGTCTGCTGGCTCCTCAGAGATCTGTTTCCCCATTAGTGCTTATTTCCCCGGTTGAAGATTTAAGGATTTTTTTCCACTGTCACAATAAAAAAAGAGGAAAAGGAAGCAGGTGGTGTCATTTCTAAAGTCCAAGTGTTTTTAATGATCGTGCTGTATTTCTTCAAGTGCAGAAATTTCAATTCTGATTAAAATGAAAAAATGACAAGCCATTTACAGACAGGCCTCCATTCTCCAAATACCCTGCTCTGAATACACAATATGTTTTCCTATATAATGCATGCACCATATTTCAATATTAATTATATGCAGGTCTCTCGTGGGTCACATGCTAATTATATCTATTTAGAATTTATCATGCTACTTCCAATAATGTGCTGTCATTGTGTCCTGTTGTTTTTTCTTGCCTGAGGCATAAGGAAGCTACAATAAACCTGAAAATATTGGCAAGAAGCATTAATTTTAAAACATATGGGGAAAAGCAGCACTAAGGGCCCAGTCCAATGCTCATTGAAATCAACAGGAATCATTTTATTAACCTCCAGGGAAAATGGTTTGAACCTGTTAAATATCAGCACTTCTATATGATGAGCTATGTGCATCTCTCACAATATAATGAAATGGTTATGTTTTAACCACCAGTAAATAATCAAGGAAGCCTTCAGCCTTACACCAGTAAGGATATACAATGAGAAATTTAAACATTGCTGATTCTGAGAAGGTTAGACTAGTACTAAATAACCACAAGATAAAGGAGAATCAAACATTCCATTTCCAGCCATCTCAAATGTAGCTTTCTCATACATTAATGCATAGCATTTTGTGATTACTGGATCTGTGCATCAGACAATAACAGTTATGACTGAATACTGTACAGTATTGGATTCAGATATGTCACCAAAAAAAAAAAAAAACAACACACAACAACAACAACAAAAGCTCTATTGCAAGCACTAAACATATCAACTTGTTTGCCAAACTTACAGACTGTGTTTTCCATTTCCTTGTACAATAACTGGTATAAATCAGTCTGCATTCACCAAGACATGGCATCCTCTTTATTCAAGGAATCCTTAAAGTTTCCTGCATGAGCCAGAACCAAAGTTAAGTGGTGCTCCCTTCACGCCAGCTGATGATCACAGAGACAACTCAGCAGAGTACCTCACTGCATATGTACAATTATTAATGCTGAAGATTTGCATCTGCTTTCAAAAAACAGGTGCCTGCGGGACTAAGCGCAGATAATGTGCAGAGAAGATGCAAACATTGAAGATCAGCAACTTGGACAAAAAACACACCTCATAACCTTTTTAGAATGCTTCTTCAAGCCTTCTAAATGGTTGCTGCTACATTACTAATCAACAGTGACACAAATTAGACAGCCAGTGACTAAGTCCAATATGTAGGACACTACCTCATCCAAATTTCCGTGCATCCTTTTAACTCATCTACTGCTACTATCAGTCCTTTAACTCTCTGTGCCTTTTTGGCTCATGGACCCATCACATCACTCCTCTCATTACTTCGGTGGTGTCTGTAAGCAGCCTGACTCCTGAAAATAAATCTCACAAGGTACAAATATGAACTAGCATTTACATGTCTGTATATCACAATGGTGGTGTTTTGTTTTTGTAGGTTTTTTTTTTTTTTTTTTTAAATCTATGATGAGATGATTTCAGAATGAGAAAAATGTTACCATTTAGCCCACCAACTGTATTTTTTGCTTATAGGTCTCAGCAGAGAGTAAACTGATATTCAGGTACAGAAAATGAATTATCTGAAGCTAAAAGTAATTTTATTCAGGTGGGCCAAGAATCAATAGAGTGAAAGCATAGTCATTACAGTAACTGCCCCAGCTTATGACAAATCCTCACTTGAAACTCGTGGCTAGATGGTCTCTTTCAGCAGCTCATATTGCAAAGCTTCTCTGGATGAAAAAGCAGTATGTATCTTCACTGTATGTTAGCTCAACTGTTCAGAGATGTATTCAAATGAAGCAAGCATGGATGCAATTTAGTTTTAACATCTAAGGTCATGTTCAGATTGTCCCACTTTGTGTAGAAATCTAACTGGAAAAAGAAGCTCAAGTCTGAGACTTTCACTTTGCTTACCTACATAGGAGTTAGCAGGGACAATTAAATTGGTAAATAAACACACATGAGAACCCAAAGACTCTATTTCCAACATCTAAAGGCACAAGACCACCTACTCTTATAAAGTTTATTGCCTCCATTCCTGCAAGACAGCATCGTTGTAGGATCCCTATTAGAATTAGCTCTGCCACATGAAACTGCAGTAGCACCATTAAATTCTGCTTTGGTAACTTTTGAGCAAAGCGGGGCTCCCCTCTGGGGTCTGTCTGCTTCTTTTCTGCCTTCTGGTCTCTTGCTTAACCCAGAAGATTTTGTTCAGTGCACTGGGAGAGCAGATGTGGCATTCCCAGCTGTAAACAAAGGAAGGGATCTTGTTGTTGCAGTAATCAGACTGCCAAATACCTCCATCTATAACTGATCTTACAAAGATTACAAGGCTTGGGTTGTATTCTGTGGGAGCAGCTCTGAGTGATCAAAGGTGTTGTGTGTAGATTTCCATATTCTGATGAGGTGAGGAAGAATTCAGACTCAGGAATGAGAAAGGAGAAGCAAAATGCCAGCAAGATGCTTCACAATGTTGAAGACTAAAAGCTGCATCCATGCTATGAAAAATGTGGCTGTTTCAATATGAATGAGTGTGAGTTTTAACTGTGGTCACCAGAAAAGCAGAAAGGTTTATAGGGCAAAGAAACACGCCAAGTGCAATATAACCAAAAGCTGATCCCTATCTGTGTATGGTGTCAAGGAAATGAACTAGCGATACAGCCTCAAGAAGAATCTCACAAGATAAGATTTTAATTAGGTTAAAATTAGCTCAGTGGTAAGACATTTTTTTCCTTAGTGCAAGAGTTCCTCCACTAAGGTGGTGGTTTGGACCCTTTGGGAATCTGGCTACTGTGGAAATTTATGGCATCTTTATGGCCTTGTGAAGATCATGTAAGACCTGATATTAGTCTGTTTTCAAAATACCTTTTAGGAAAAACAGACCAGTGCAATATCAGTTTGGAGGTGGATTACAGATGAAAAGAATTAAAAGCACATTTTTCAAATGTATGACAGAGGATTGCTATTCTAATTTGCCAGAACAGATGAAATACTGTTCCACTTAGA
The DNA here is from genome assembly GCF_009819795.1 of Aythya fuligula. Classification (NCBI taxonomy): domain Eukaryota; kingdom Metazoa; phylum Chordata; class Aves; order Anseriformes; family Anatidae; genus Aythya; species Aythya fuligula. The sequence continues at coordinate 11,961,740 of NC_045574.1, read as the reverse complement.
TACTTCTGTATTTTTTACCAATGCCCATTTTTCTCAGAGCTTTCAGTGATGCAGATCAGACACACAGGAAAAAGAGAACATGTTAATTTCTGTTTTTTCTTCCTGAAACAAGAAACATTCTTTATGCAGGGGAAACTCCAAAGTCTGAGAGAAATTTCAGATATAATTTTTCCTTTGAAGGAAGGGTATTTTATATAAAGGAAAAAAAAAAAAAAAAAGAGTGTTCAAGTAAAACAAACTTAGAGTTGAGTGATGTTGGGAGAATAGAAATCTCTGTAACTAGAAACCTTTCCTAAAGGTAATGCCATCTCTAGGCATCCTTTTTCAAATGTAACAGAAAGAAAAGAGGAAGGCCATTAATTATAGCATAGTTTTAAATGTTTGCAAGAAAAAAGAATAAAGAATTTTACAGTGTAGGATATAGAAAGAAGAAAATCACTTCTGGTTGGAAAAAAAAAAAAAAGTAGCCCAGTCATAATTCATAATTGTACATTAAAGAAATATTATCCTGCACCTGTCAATACAGGAACAACATGCCTCCAGATGGTCAGACCCAAAGAAAGACACAAAGTTTGTAAATTTGAAATGAGAGGGAGAAAAAGATACCTTCAAACAGTGAGCTGTGAATAGACAGGACTGCTGTCAGCCTTTGGAAATTGTTTTCAAACCTCCCACTGTGAAAATATAAATTCAGAGTTACAGATGATTCCTAACATCAAAATCTGGAGTATTGTTAGTTTAGTTCAAAGTGTCAAGGTTTAAATGCAGCCTGGATGCCTTTTTTTTTTTTTTTTTTTTTTTTTTTCCCCCTTGCTCACAATTGTGTCAATCTGAAGCAAAGCTACTTTAGTTGGCAGAGACAAAACGTTGATGGAAAAACCTTACTTTAGACCATTCCTACAGCCTGATATCTTCAATAAACTATTCTCTTCTGCATGCAGGCTATGGTGCACTCAGCAACAAGGGAGAAATCCTGGAATTTTTCCATGTCCCTGCCTAGATGCAAACTAATGCTGTACTTCAGCATGAACATCACAGTATCATCTGTGCCACCCTTTTTACACCTGCCTGATCTTTCTGCTCCTAAGGCTGCTGAATCTTCAACACTACAGGCATGGGAAGGAAAGCTGACAAGTTGGCTAGACTGGGTCCATGCTTGTCAAAGTTTTCTGTCCATTTGAGATAATCCCTAAGGACCTGAGGACAGTTTATGCCTCTTCTGTCATATCTGTACACAGAAGAAACAGAATATTTATCCCATTAACCAATGACCAGGTTCAAAATAAAATCTGAGGCTTCCTCAGTCCCATACATGTTCCTTTCCTCACACATTCTTCTTCTCATTAATAAATGAGAAGAATAATTGAAATATACATTGCAAATATAATAATTTGACCATTCCTTCCTGAAATGGTTGTTCTGTGTATCAAGGAATTTTATATCCAAAAAAAAAGAATCCAATCCAGTTCTGCTAAGAAAAAATGACTGATTTGCACTTTGTTTTTCCTAAGTATATGTGATCTTCTTTTTTTTCTGCTAATGAATAGCCCCCATGCTATTAAGTATGAACTACTTCCCCACAAGTCTGCACATAGTTAACTATCAGTAAACATTTTCAGAATACATCTCCCACCCTGAGGATCCACACTTGATTTGGGTATAAAATGTTATTAACTTTGGCTCCTAGTACGAAAGGTCTTGATCAATAATTGTTTCTACCTGCCAATCTTATTTCTGTGTGTCTTCTAAGACACTTTTGGTGTGCTGCCAACACATTTGTTGTTTGTAAGCAAATAACACTGTATCATATACCTTAGATCTGTGTGGGTTTATCTTATCTTTTCATTAGGTAGAAGACTTTTTTTTTTTTTTTTTTTTTATCTCCATAGATTAGATTAGTTTAAGGTCACCCTGGAAAAAGAAAAGAAAAAAAAAAAAAAGGAAAGGGAGGAAAGGGAGAGGTGGAGGGGAAGTTAGGGGAAGGAGACGGGAGGGGAGGGAAGGGAAAAAGAGAGGAAGGAAAAAAGAGAGAAAGGAAAAAAGAAGAAAGAAGAGAGAATGTGAAAAATGAAAGGTAAAACAATGAGAAAGGCAAAGAAAGGAAAAAGATTAAAATAAATCTGGAAAATTGAACCAGATATGTTCTTACATAAGACATAACTGAACACTGCAACTCACTACCTCATCAAATCTTTCTTACTCATTTTAGATGTCTAGGAATAGAAAAAATAAAAGTACACAACCTCAGATGGGATCCTTTGGACACCTACCCGTATACTATCTCTTAGCAGTTCTTCACAAATACATTTACATGACATGACAAATACATGACCACGTTATTCAAAAGATCAAATAGGATGGTCAGAGGATCCTAATTACCTCACTTCAGAGTTTATTTGGAGTTATTTAAGAGGCAAAATCATTGCATTTTTTTTCCTTTTATTGATCACAATGAAAATACCATCAGATGTTAAAACAACACAGAGATACAGAAGCTAGTAGTTTCTGATCTTTTATTTTGGAATAGGCTATTCATAAGATTTTGTAAGCTTGTTAATAAGGATGCCAAAATAAAGGGTAAAAACTTCAAAAAAAAAAAAAAATCACTTCAAAAATCACATCAAACTCGTTCCTTGTTAAACCTAAAGGCAAGCAGCATCACCTTGAGGATGACAACAAGTAACCCTTTGAATTCTCCAATAACAGCATGCTATTGATGAGAATATTTACCATTTCTATAAAAGTCTTGAAAGAATTCATAGGGCTCTGAATCAGAAATAGAATCAGATTGTATTATGAGGGAAGTGTAACAAGTGGAAATCAGGAAGGTAGTACTGGCTGATAGTCCCTGAGGAATGTAAAATCAAAATTTAGCTTCAGAAATGAATAAGCATTCTGGTCTCTTGGCAGATCGTCATCAGCTCTGTATTTCATTCATTCATTTGTAAGTCAAACTTTCAAATAAAACTTTCTTGCTGAACTCCTTTACTTGCTAAGAGCTCTGAACTAAACGTATTTTCATAATCCATGGTGTCAATGCACCTTAGTGTCAATGCACCGCAGGCTGTATATTTGCTGACATCTATGATTAAACAAATATATATATATATGTATAAAATTTTCAGTGAGTTGTGAATATATTTTAAAACAACTATCCTATGGTGTTGTCAGCAAGGAAGTGTTGTCAGCAAGCTGTCCAGGGGCAAAGAGGGCATGAGCCACTCTGCCACCTGCATACCTTTAAAGTTATATCTTGAAAGGACTGAGCAGAAACTATAAAACAGCATGAATTACACACAACAGATCAAACATTTTTTAGCTCATACCATACGTGATATTTTTGCCATCACTACATTTTAGCTAATTTCTGTGTGAATTATATCCTGCTAGTGATCTGCATTCAGAACATTAGTAAAACATTAAGAATTCTTCAGGGTGAAACAAAAATCAAAGGAGTTTTTGAACATTTTGAAAATTGTGCAGCAAAAAAGAGGCAATAGTGAAGAAGAAAAAGAAGCACGCCTGAAGGTAGTGGGAGAAGTAACTCTTCTCTCTGTTCTGGTTGATAAGAGAACACTTTCAATTGCAGCATTCATTCTAGTTATTTAATGTTTGAGGCAACTTTCTGAGACAAAACATAACATGAGTCTTTGAACTCTTCATTGTTGAGAGTCAGCCTCTGCTACACCAGAAAGGGCAAAGAGGTTCCTCATAAAAATGTTGCTACCAAGACACAAATATCATCAGCTGGCTAATTGGGTGGGAGAGGTTAAGGGAGCAGGGCTCACACAGAAATCCTGCTGCAGAGCAGGAATGGGTGTTTCTTGTGTGGTGCCTTAACCAAAGAGTAGACCACATTTATTCAAACAGATGAAATCGACTTCTGTAGAAAGTGTCATACAAGTTCTGTATCAGTCTTCAACCTATTACCTCTACCTCAAGCTACAATGGGTTTAATTGGCACACAGCCCTAAAAATCATCTAGCATTGATATGTTTTTAAGAGCATATATTTAAGACCATTATGTTTAACACATTACATTTAAAAGAAGTTCTACAAAGTACATGATTTATATTAGATTCTCTTTCTCATCATCTACGTTGTTTCTCAAGATCTGTGCTAAAGATGGATTTTTGGAGGCAGAGAGAGTAGGAGGCTGTGAATAGTTTATTCAAAAAAAGTTAATTAGAACTGAAATTTTCTAGTCTTTTGAGTCAAATTTGGTGAATATCTTTGGCTAAGTTAAAAAACAAAAGTGGGACTTAAGTGACCAGTCACAAAACTTGCAAGGCAGAGAAGACTGCGTGCCCACCATGTCTCAGTGATGAAGACTTTCAGTTCTAATGAAGGGACATGTAGGTTCAAGTCTTCCTTCTGCTTAGCCCACAGAAGGATTTTGGGAAGTGCCATATCCCATGTTTCAGATGAATGCTTGACCACTGGTCTATCAGATACATGATTGAGATCAGCAGCATCAAAGGATCAGAGCTTTTATGAAAAGAAAGAAAAAGAAATGGTGATATTTTGAGTTGAAATATTCAACAGGTCTGAAACAAACAAGATTCCACATTCTGGGTTTGCTTGTTTCTGGTCAAGTGAGGTATTTTCACTGCCTCCTTTCCCTTAAAATTATACCTTATAAGGTATAAGCTTTCTTTCCAGGGTAAGCCTACTGATTTCAACAGACTTCTCATTTATGGGGAGTCATCTCACATAACTTCAGATGCCTGTAACGGAGACAATCTCTTTAAATTTAATTCTCCTGAGATCACTTTTATGGAGTCATTCATCTAAGCTTTTCTGTATATCTGCTGTCCAAAAAGATGAATCACATGTAGGTGGCCTACTTTCCTCCACAGACTATCAAGGGTGATGAGCAGGGAGTGTATTTACATGGTAGTTATCAATATTTGGTGACATGAATCCCATCCTTGATGTGATACTTTTTCTCCACCTAAGACTGATATTAAAAGCAAATACAAAACTCTTTCATAATCCTGTAGCTTTTCTTTGATATTGAGATACTTTAGAAAACAGACAAATTGGTAACTAGTTATTCTAGCCAACCTTTTGATTTCATAAATGCAAATTAAAAATACTTATCTGCTGTATAAAGACTTGGCATGTTTAAATAACTATTATCCTTTAAATATATTCCAGTGATGTAGGAATCATTATTCTAACAGATAGAATAGGCATTAAATCCACAGGGGAGTCATTAAAAGATGGCTATTTCTCTCTGTTTGACCAAAGCAGCAGTTGTAATGTATTTATTCAGGATTTAGCAAATGGAATTCAATTAGAACTGAAATGGTGTTAAATTGAGTAATTCCTATTGTATTTGTCTGACAGACAGGAGTGGCATGACCTGAAAAGTTAAAAGGAACAGTATTTAGCCAGGATCTCTGCGTTCAATAGCACTTGTTGACAGAATGTCACTAAACAGGTATATATCCTTCTTAACTTCTTAATCACCTACTTAACACCCATAGTAAAAATAAAGACCAAACAACATATACTGGCATTATGTGATAAAGTCACACCTTAATAATCTCTTTTATTAATAATAATCTCTTTTTCATAGTGGATGAAATAAGGTTTAAAATTCATTGTATTATGGTCAGGTTTGTATCAAGAGTTCTGATATAGTTGTTCCATTCTATGCAAGAAGGAAGAATTAAGTATTAAACAATTTTTTGCTTCTCTGGAATATTTTTTATTCAACAATGAGATTTTTATTTATGCAGCAAAATAATTTTTTTTTTTCTTTCTTTTAATGTGGTACGGAAGGCATATGTACTTAACATCTTCTATACAAGTGTGTGCATCTACATAACTGAAGTGTAGAAAGTTACAGTGACACGCAATGCAATTGGCATGAAGACAGTCAAATGCTGAATATGTTGTTCATAAAGCAAGACATTACACATGATGTGGTATAAGTAAGTGTCATAAAACAAGGCAGGTATGTGACTTCTCCATTTTTGTAAAACCTCCTCAATGTGAACAGATGGGGCTGGGGTGGCATTTCCTGTGATTATCCATGGGGAATGCAGCCTGATGCCATTGAACACCAGACGCTGCTGCTCATCAGTATAGTTGCATCCGTTAATGCATTTGCTTGGCTGTCCCTCATGTTGTGCATCTTTCACACACGCACAAAATCAGTCTGGAAATGACATCTGGCACATCTTGAACATACAGGAAAACAAAGAAAAATTATGTGCGAATAACCTACTAAATTTATGAGCGTTGTTAAGGAATGAGCCATGATAACAATCCGCTCAGATACTTTAGCCACTGCTTCAGATTTTCTACAGGAAAATACTGCATTAAATTAGTAATCATCATAAACTTCACTTGTTCTTTGTTCACAAAGTTGGTTATATATATATATGCACACACAGAGATATATAGTTTTAGAGTGGCAAGTACCACAGTTCTCATATTTTGTTTCAGAATCACAGAATATAGGGGGACCTCAGATTGGGGATGTAATTATATTTTACCTTTCTCTTGTTTCTATGTCTCAGATCATTCTAGCTTTAAGCACCTATATTATTTAACTCAGATTAGCACCCTTGGCAGTTGCCAAGTCTCTAATTCAACAAAATACTAAAGCACATACTTAATGTCAGCATTTTCAGCATGGCTGAAAAGGACCAGGATCTCAGTTGGACTTAAGGGAAATAAAATTCCAGCAGAATCCTCACCCATAAGCGGTTGTGATCCTGACAAAAGGTTTTTATTCTAATTAGCATGCAAATAATGATTTTTTTTCACAGGAGCAGAAGTTGCTCAATCAGGTCAATAGAATTTACAGTTGAATAAAGCTAGATTTCGTTTGTTCTTTTAAAAATGTAGATGTGAATGGATACTAAAAAGCATTTCTGAGAGCATTTTTGTAAGCAATTTTAGGGGACCAATTCCAAAGCTCCCATTTTAGGAAATGTGTCCATTGTTTGTCAATTTAATATATTTGCAATGACTCTGTACTGAGAATTGCTTTTCATGAATATACACTAAATGCCCATTATTAAATTTTAAAGTATAAGAAGCATTTTATAACTGTAGCCTCAATTTGTTGAAAATATTTCCATGTGATTTTAATATATAAAGAAATATAGAGTTTAGGAAGAATTATGCCTTTAGCTGCTCTCTAAAATATTCAGATGTTCAGAAAAGGAGGCAAGCATATGATAAAAATCCCGCTGGACACCACAGTCCCCTTTGGAGCACTGGAAAGCAGATGGTGTCTTTAAAAAGCAAGACAAGATCAGTCTTACCAAAAAACAGATGCTATCCATTTTCCAGGAAAGATCACTGGCAACTAATAAATAAGTTCACACAATAAACTTCTGCTGACTCAAGAAATATATTAAAGAGTTTAGAATAAAGAAAATCATCTAGAAATATTTATAGGGAGAAATAACCTTAGTTTAAATAAAAACATTTTTTCATAACAATTATCATCTTCACATCAATAGAGAGCTATTTCCAAGACACAGGATGAAACAATAAAAGCTCCAGGAGGTGAAATCATCATCTAGAAATTTAAGAAAAGAAAACAATACTGTTTCAAAATTCTTAAACTAAAAATAAATCTGGGAGTATAAACAACAACAAAAATAAATAATGCAAAGCATTAAGAATTGCAATCTTGGGTACATAAAAGAAACAGTTATTCTTAAGTCCATGAAGTTAAGAGCACAGAGCAGTTTCCAGGATAGTTGCTGAATATTATGCATGACAATCATGTACCTTGTTTGTTAAATCACTCCACGTTGAGAGCAAGAGAACTACTATTATATTGCATGTATAGAGTCAGCATGGTATTTCTGTTGTTTTCAATATACAATGAAAAATGATAACCACATTTTCTTATTTTTATTAGGAATATATGAGCATGCGGACTTCACTAAAGCACAAAAAAGCTCATGAAGTAAAGTTTTATAATTGGATTTTATAAGGGAGAGTAAAGTAAGAGAGACTATATAATGTACATTTTAAAGACATTAAAGACATTTCTGCTTACACATTCAGAAGGAAAAAAAACATAACTACTTCCCTGTGAAAGTCATCTGGTCACAGCAGGAATTTTCATTTGTTCTTTCCATATGCAGCACTGGATAATTGGCCAGTTGCATTATTGAAGGGGATGAATATTCCTCCAAAATGTGAGATACGGATGTAATACAGAAAATCTCCTGAGTAAAACACTCCACTGACATACCCTGGTGCAGTTCTATTAATTCTGATACAACTTTTCACAGTTTATGTAACTTTTTTTTTTTTTTTAAAGAATCCCAATTCTTACTTCAAAACAACAAAATTTATTCACATCACAAACTGAGTTTTTCATCTCTGTATCAGTCACTGAGATGTAGCCAAAGCTTGGAAACAATGTACCAAGTCTTAAAACAAGATGCAACACCCTTAAAAATTACTTAAGCGTCGAAAGTAAAGAGAACTGTATACTGCTGAATATTTAAGACCACATTTAAGAAGAAAAAATGTACTGATAGAGATGAAACACTGTATAGGGTGACATGGATGTTTTCTTGCACAAAAGTCCTATTTTAAGTCATGATCTGAATACTCAGACTTGTACCTAGACAATGCCTTTGAGTCCACTTCATCTTCATGGAGTTTCAGAGCTAAAAGTCATAAACCTCTTTCCTTTGTTCGAGTGAATGGGCTCTTCTGTCTTAGGTCCAATTCTTCTGTTGGTTGCATTGCAGTATGCTACCAGTGGAATGACCTTTAAACCAATGTACCCCTTTTTTCTTTTTTTTTTTTTTTTTTTTTTTTTTTTGAGGACTGTAGGTAACGTTACAAATAAATATACATCATAAGTGTACAGAGAAGAAAGTGGCTTATGACAAAAGTCTGATCCACAGTTCTTTTAGTATGACCTTGAGGAACTTAGATCTGTGAATATAAGGATAGCAATAACAATATAATGTTTACAGATGTTAGAAAAGAGAAAATATTAATAATACTCCAGGACAAGATACATGGGAATGAACATTTAAAATAGGTATTTTTTAGCCTGGACCACAGGCAATTCATACAAACACAAACCAACAAAGGTGGAAAAAAAAAAAAAGAATGGACTTTTCACTGAAGCTTCCTGACTGCCACATTCCAGTCCTGCAAAAGTAATTTAAACTGAAAATCATTTCCATTCTGAACCTTTCACAGGCCTTTCGCAGGGCTTCTTTTAGCTTCTTTCATAACAATTCTGCATTTGGCTCATCTTCCCCTCCCTTCTTTCTTTTAAATCACAGTCAAACTTAGATAATAAAAGTTGAAAATAGAGAGATAAAGACTTTCTGCTACATTTTTCTTATTCAGGTTAGAAGATAATTCTGTTTACTTGGTTCAGGTAATATTCCAGTTGTATTGCAAGCTGCCGCAGAGGAATGAAAAATTGATTTTCTTCTTGTAAAGTATAGCGTACATGAACACCTATAATCTTTATACATTTACAGTGATTCCAAAAAAAAAAAGTCCACATAGTACATAAGTATGTTAAAACCATAAAATATTCTACAGGCCACACTGTCTTTAGTCTCCTTTAAGTAGAGGTTGCAGTATCTGCAGATGCAAAAAACAAAAGACACTCCTACGTGTACAGGTTGGGTGTTACTCTGCCTAACTGCATTCACTGGAACAGAACATAGAGAAGCTCTTAGGAAGTGTAACTATTGACATTTTTTGTTGGCATAGTCTGTATTAGTGCTTTTTTTTCAAATGCTTGGGAGCAGGCAGGCAGATACGAGGCTAGCTGTTCCTCTTAACCCATCTTTGCACACTGAATGTGCTCAAACCCTCAGACAGGAGATGAATATTGCCTTTCTCAGACAGCAAGTGATTTTCAGATCTGTTAATTTTGTCTTTTTTTTTTTTTTTTTTTTAAGCATTAGATCTGAATTTTCCTATTGAAAGAGTTATTCTGTGTACATGAGAATGTTTTAGAGATTCATAGCCAAGGACGTGAGGTGCCAATGAAAGAAATGCTACATTTTATTTATTTATTTATTTATTTAAATCACTGCTCCCCAGTTAATTGGGTTTCAGATTCATCTTATCAAAACATGAGTCATGACAATTACTGACTCTTTGGAAACACATAGCTCAGACTTCATTGTAAACTTTTCATTCAAATGCCATCAAGATAATATTTATCAACTTAATTATGGTGCAGCAAACAACAGACTCTTATTTTTCTTTCTAGCCAAGCAGGTTAGAGAATGTTAAAAAAAACTATAATATTACAATTGGAAAATATGCTATAGTAAAATATGGCAACAGGGGAGTTGTTTTGTGTATTGTAAAACCGAATGCATTTACCATGAAGGTCTGCCACTTTACACCATGATTGGTTTTGCATCCTCACATAGCACTGACCCTACTCCAGTCTTTAGTTTTACCAGGCAGAGGTGAGTTGGGAATGCCATCTAGCCTCACCCTGCTTAGATGCACTCAAAAAAAGCCACAGGCTGTGCAAAGGTAGCTGGGACAGCAGCTCATCACAGAACCATAGGGGCATCCACAACTTCCCTGGGCAACCTGTTCTGGTGCCTCACCACCCTCTGAGAGAAGAATTTTCTCCTAATACCTAGCCTAAATCTCCCCTCTTTTAGTTTAAAACCATTCCCCCCTTTCCTGTCATTGTCTGTCCAAGCAAAAAGTTGTTCACAATTGTTTTTATAAGACCCCTTATAAAAATATTCAAAGCTTATGTTGCTTTGAAAGGTATAATTATACCAATATAGTTACATTGATGAATTCCTCCCTGTGGACACGTTCCTATGTAATGCCAAGCTTGTTTATTTCCCAATCAAATATTACAGCTTGAAAAGCTATCATTGTTTCATTTATTTGTTTGTCATTTACCTTCCTTTTCATGTTGATATTGCCTGACATATTGTTCAATTAATTGTTAGATACAACAATTATTCCCCTTAACTGCTATTAGAAATGCCATCTATTTTCTTTTGTTAATTTCTCTGCGTCAAAGTTATTAACTATCCAATCAACTGATGTTGTAACTACTGCACATTTCACTGCTGAATGATATATACTTGAACCAAACATAAAAGACAAACCCTGAATTGCTTTCCCAGAGACCAATCCTTCTTCCCACTGGTTTGTACTCTGCAGCTCTTCTTCTATGCCCACAACTGAATGTATTTAAATCATTGGCTGAAGGTAAAGATATTATATTATCATTGGATTCCATCTTATTTTCATATGCTATCAAGGATGGATCCAAATATATGATAGGAACAAACAAACAAAAAAAAAAAAAAAAAAAAAAAGAGAAACCAACTCAAAATAGTTAGAAACAATTTTGAAGAATTTGCTTATGAACTGTTTGTGAAGATGCACATTGCAACTGGTGACACAGATTGCCTGTGGCAGTAGCTTCCTTTTCTTCCTATTTGTTTCAGCAAATAAAGATGGTAATATAAAATCTGAGTTTGAATCAATGCTTTCCAAAGTTTTGTAAGCCATTTTATCTTTAGGTCACTACAGTATTTTGAATGCTGTAAAAGGCTGATTGTTGCAAAAGGTATGAAGGGGATTGAGCAGTCTGTTAAAGGTCTGCAAATTCTAAGTGCAAGGTGAAAACACTGCAAACTAAGACAAAAATGAAACAAAAAGTTCAAGTTTATGAAATAAATCAAAATAAATGAATGCAATCTGACACAGAATACACTCTAGGTCTTTTTCCTCCACTTAACCAAAGTATTTTGACATGGATGTGTGCTAAACAGAAATTAGTCCATGTATACTAAATTGATTTTACTAACCTGAATTTTCCTTAGCAAAGCCCCATATCTGTCTTAAGCTAATGCTAAATATCTGAGCTCCCACAAAAGCAAGTAATACTAAAATGCTTCCTTAATGGTATTCCTGCCCAATATTAGGGCAGATAGGTCAAGTAAGCAAAATAAAATCAGCAACACCTTCTCCAGCAGGTGTTGTTTTCTGTTTGAAACATGTTTTACAGTTGTGGGTCAAATATCTGTATCCTCCTTTTAAAGGTGGTTAAAGTAAGGTGCAAAGTGCAATTACTCTGCCACCAGCATTCACAAAAAAGGCAACCTAAGACCAAGGTCTCCTAAATCTTCTAGCTGCTTTTCTATTATTAAATGTCCAAAATAAATATGGGAGAATAGCAGACAAGTGGAAAAGAGAGGGGTAACATGACAAAGACAGAAAAATCCAGATGAAGGAAGTCAGTAAAAATAAAGGAAGGAAAGGATATAGAACCATTTTGTTTCTTTAAAAACCTCTTTCATCTCTCATTCTGATCTATGATTTATTGGTCAAACACAAATTAAGCAACAAAAGTAAAAATGTAAGACTTTGGCTGGAGAGATGGTCAGCCCTGTCCAGGAACCCATCTCTGAACAAAAACCAGTCCATCACTTCTTTTTCAGGTGCGGCAGTTTCTTCAGCTACTGCAAGCATGTTTGTCCCTAACATTTTGTCCCACTCTCCGCTGTACACTTAATTGGCCTTTACACTTAAGCCCACCCCAGTATCTCCAAATGTAATAAATTCAGCTTTGCTATTTACCAGTTCTCAGGACTTCAGGGAGAGCTGAGTTCCCCAGGAGCAAAGCATTTTCATTTAGAGGCAACAGACAGCAAAGTCTGCTCTTTTCTATGTTGGCAGGCAAAAAGGACAAGACACACCGTGCTAGTGTTCCCTTTTATGGTGATGGAAATGTGTTGGCCAGCCTTGTTGAAAGTAACTGTGGCCTACGATTAGCCTGTCATATTTACAGCTAGATAAGGCAGTGGAGAGGAGCAAAGGAAAGGAAAAAATATACATCCCCAAACCCTGAAGTATTCCCCAAGTATAATTTCATGGGGTTTCTCATGGACTGTCTAACCAGTTGTGCACTGTGGGTTTGACCTGCAAGAAGAGCAGTACAAGAACGTGTTAACAGCAATAGCAATGCAATCTCTTGTTTATAATCAGATGTCAAGAGGAAACTTCATTACGACAATGCTAGGAGACAGTGATGGACAGCCAAGTATTTATTGATTTTGACTGTCAAAACTGTTCTCTGTGTCTTCAAAAGGTGCATCAGTTACCCTGAAGGGGTAATGCTAGTTTTTGGGAAGCCCATTTCTGTGTGACCTGCCCTTCCACAACCCTAACTGGATATTTCAATAGAAAAAAATGTTATATCCATATTACAACTTCGGCAAGGTGAGAAGTAACATCTTATGATTTACTGTCTTCCATAGCAGTGTAGCATAACACAAGTGCCATCCATCTCTGGCATATACACTATTATATTCACCCCAGAGTGGATATGAATTCATGACCTTCTCTATACGTTAGGTATTAGGAGTTCTGGAGTGTTACTGCACTCTGTCAAAATAAAATCATCTCCCCATAGAAAAGGGACATTGTAAATTAATATGAAAATAAAATTGCTCAGCAGCTTTTGCAAGCTAGGATGTGATGACCAAAAGACTGTTTCTAGAGGAGACAGCAAGTCAAAATAATAGCCCCTTTGCATTCACAGCATTAAAGTAATCAAACAATAACTGCTGCTATTAATGTGACTTGTCAGGTGTTCTTCCAAAGCTTCTCAGAAAACCTGCAACAGGCTTTGTTGTGACTTTATTTAACACCCTAGTCAGTCTGTCATGATTTGCTTCTTACTTGTTATTGTAGATGTTCCAACCTCAAGCAGTTTGATGTTTCACAAACTTTGCAAGAAATATATTGGATTTGCCAAACAATTCTAAACTTGCCAAGTTTCTGACCATAACTTAAACCTACTTTTCTTCCCTCAAAGCCAAAAAATAACAAACAAGGAAGCAAACAAATCCAAGCACAAACCCCGTCCCATCTCTGAAATCCTACCAGTGAATTCTGGGCAGCATATCTAAGTTAGCTGCACTTTATCTAAGCATGCATACTCTGGGATGGATTCACTGCATTCTCAGCACTTCCCACCAACTCTCAGTTTGGACATTCTTGGACAAAGCCTGAAAGAGGAAATTTTCACACTGCACAGAAGGTACAGAGCCAGTGTAAACAGTTAGCTTGCACTAAGTTCACACTTTGAGACTTGAAACCAGGGAGGTTAGGACAAAAGAAGGAACAGGGAGAATTTAGTGTTACGTAAGTATCTATCTATTTGTCTTGTTTCTCCCCCTTGAATACTACATTCAATTAGAAATGAGTTTTGCTTTTTCCCTACCAGACCACTGATTGCCCATATCTGACTGGGAAATGCAAATGTTCCTTCAAAACCTTGAAGTGCAACTCTCACCAGAACAAACAGCAAACAAAGCCATTGCTCTGCTTTGCAGTGATTGCTCCAAGCTTCCCGACCGACCAGCAACCCAAGCTAGGTGCAACCTCCCTCCTGCTAAGCTGCTTCATACTCAAACGATCAGATTTCAGATGAAGCCCTCTACCATCCATATTTTCAATCTACTATATATATTTTTAATTTGAATATACAGCTTGCTAATCAGTTACATAACTTGGATTAATTGTATTCCTGAAACTGGTGAAAGACTAGATGTGGTGGTAATGAAATCACATTGGACTGATGGTGGATTTGAGCATGTCTTCCTTCCAACCTTGTGTTTGATGGAAAATATGGCAATTGCCAAAAGACATGTCTAAAGATCACAGAGATATATGGGAAAACACTGACCAATCTTAACAAATACTGGATCCAGCAGTAGATCCTTTGCTTCATAGAGCAGCACACCACTGAATCACTGCTATTCTGGTGCAGATTTTTTCTGTTTACACTGCTTTAACTTGTACTTGCTCTACAAAATCCGCACTGAGTGCTGGATTTCAGAACAAACTGTTTTCACAGCTGACTGAGTAGTGGAATGATTACACAGCTTCCTATGGCAATACACAATGATGGTATTTGTAGCCAGCCAGGGCCAACAAAGATGTGAGCACGTAACTGGACTTAACAACCTTGGTTAATGGCACATATCAGTAAAGAAGGCCAGACGGTGGCATTAATAATCAGTTAACAATGACACTAACTACTTTTAGGAAAAAGGTGAGGTTAAGTATCGTTTGAAAGAGAGCTGTCTTTATTTCTATCTGCACAACTTTCCATGCATCATTTTGCAAATACCGGTCAGTGGGACAGTCTAAATTTAAGTCAGTTGTACACAGCTACAGACTACTTCAGAGTTATATAAACGTGTTAGCTTAGGGATTTGGGACAGCTTAGGGGTGGCAGTGTGTAGCTCAGTGTGGGTGAATTTACCAGGTAAGAGAGATACACTGCGACTGCGGGGTATGCAGGTGCTATGGTGATCTACAACACATCTGATGACATGGGTAGAAAAAAGCTAGACTTTCCAGTTTTCAGACAAAATTCTCTCTTCCAATGACTGATAATTTTATTTATTTATTTATTTATTTTGGGAAAGAATTCATCTTCCAGTCAGATACCTGCAAAAGGGTCATGTCTCTGAAAAGACTTGCTTATCCAAATATAGTGCAGTTGTCAAAAATTTAGAAGGTGTTCAACCCTCCTGAAAATTTAAACCCTCCTCTGGTGCCTAAGCAGAAATGTTAAAGCCATCTTTGATAAATGTATCTCCTCTATCTTCTCTTACAATTTATTTGAAAGCATTTGAAAAAATAATCTCCCATAGTAGCCCTTAGCCATCAAGAATGCACAATACGTGGTAATAATCAGGTTTAATCTGAAAGGTACAAATGTCCTAGAATACACTAAACTTATGTTAGACTAGGCACTTTTTAAGTATTGTGAATTGGCCCATATTGTGGGGAGATCAAGGTAGACTAGAACTGTTCAAGAAGACCAAGTCTTGCATTTCAAGTATAATGAAGAAAGAATAAAGTAGAAAAGCTCATTTGCCATCTATTCTTGTGTGGAGGGCACTTGGTTTGGGACTCAGCAGGACAAATACCTTTATTAATGTATCATATCTGCTAAAATTCAGTAGCATCTGAATTAGCCAACAGTTCTAGTGAATGGTGCCAACAGTTCTAGTTAGAAACCTTTCTTTTGGGGACCCTTTTCCATTCCTTCCTTCCTGTTCAATGAAGATATTACTTTTTTGTTACTAATTGTACATTAATGTACAAATTCTTTTCTTTTTCAGTAAATGACACAGAAATCTGGACCTTACACCCCACAATCTTGTGGGCTAATTTGCAGACAATATTGCACATTTTCTATACAGCTTTTTTTTTTTTCAGGTGCTTCAGTACTGAAGTGCTGCAATGCTGTGTAAATTATAGTTTACAAATTAACAGGGATTTGCACAGTGATTTATAAAACAAAGGCTGTCTCTTGTCCCATGGAGAGAGGGAAGACAGAACAGAGAAGGGAGCTTAAAGGCCATATGAGGATGTAGTAATTACAGAGACTAAATCTTCTGCTGACGTTATCCATTTTGTATACTAATCACATGTACATTAACTATTACTGAAGTAAGGTTGTATAAAAACTGCCCAATAAATGAAGCTCCGAGAAAAAAAAAAAAAAGAAAAAGAAAAAAGTGTCCTATTTTTGTCATGTTGTTTGGTGTGTTATAAATAAAAGGGAGTATGTCAAGAATTTATGCCTCTGTATGGCATGAAAAACTTGACACAAACCAAAACCCAAAGACACATGGAATGAAAGACAATGACTCTTGTTTATGAAGATTTATGTGACAGAAGAACCAAAGAGAGAAAGCACCACATACAGCTTAGAAGAACTGGTAGACTAAAAAAAACTTAATGATCAATTTGGGACCAATTAATGACTGGAAACAGCCAGGAAGCCAGGAGTGATAAGCAAAAGAACTTTCCAGTGGTGATCATGAATTCTGCATGTTCTTTAAGGAAAAAAAAAAACAACAAACAAACAAAAAAAATCAAAACAAAAACCAACAAACCAAAAAAAAAAAAAATCTCTAAAATCTCTATCATCATAACCTGCATTAATCTATTTCTCTTGCCAAGAGAAATGATCTGCAGGATTATGAATCTTGATTTACCATTTAGGTCAAGCAAAGACCAGAGTCTATATAGCACATCACTACTTTTACTTATGGTCTCTGTGCCACACCAAACTAGATATTTATGACATGAATTATGTATAAATATACATACATACATATGCATACATACATGTATACGGGACCATGATCTATTCATTATTATTAAACAATCTGGATGAAACAAGTGGAAACTAGTACTGGAGGATATACACTTACACTGTCAGGGTAGAAGCTGATGCACATTATTTATGCAGCCTGTTCTGTCAAAGAATGTTGGTTTTGATGATCCTGTTTGAGTGAATGCCACCCTTATCTGTCAAGTAAGACACACCAACCTACTACTTCTCTGAGGGAGCAAAAAGTGCTCATGAAAAACACACAAATTCTTATTATAAATGCATATCATGGCAGGGTCAGATAAAAAATAAGCCTTAATACATGCATAATTCTAATTGGTACCATATAAAAATGTACCTAGCACATATATGCACAGTCGTATAGCCACAGAAAAGTATTTGCAGTTTTTAAATCAAGAAGATTTATATTTTCATTTCTGTTGGGCTGAAGAAGGCAAAGAAATAACTGTCAGAAAACTGGAAAGTAGAAAAGGCACAAGTAAAGATACTCCTCTTATTTGTCAGAAAATAAGAAGTTCAGAATCATCTTGTCATTGAAACAGTTTTGTTCTTAGTGCTTCAATTTTCCTCCTCATAGTCGAAGACTATTATAGTAACTAATAGAGGTGGGCAGCAATCTGATTTTCTGTTGTATGTGTCATTCTGAGATTTTGACAGGCTTTAGGTTTTTATAATGAAACAAAACAAAACTAGAAACGAAATTTATTGGGAAAGAAAATCTGATTTGTGGGTAGTTGAAATGTGTCATTCAGGTTTCAGGGATTTACATTTTATAAAAAGATAATCCATTTTCAGTTTTTCATAAACAGAATGATCAGAGCTTGTTTTTCTCTGAAATGTGTTATTTTGATTAATGAGAAAAAAATCAAAAAACATTTCACTGAAATATTTTTGCTGTCTAGAATTTAAATTTCATGTTATGTGGGGACTCTGGCTCAAAGCACTGATATAAAGCACTACAGAAATGAAGGAAGCTCCATGACAGCATAAAGTTAATTCTGGATTTGCTCCAAAACAGCCAAGAGCAACATTTACCCCTAGATTTTTTAATACAGAAAAATGTGCACAAGGTACAAAATATCCTCAGAATCACTAATAATAAGGAGAACAAACAGCAAAAGAGTACTGAAAAATACTGCAGAAAGGAAAGGACCTATATGTGAACCAAGCTTTAAGATTTTGCATGCAGTTTAATGAAGCAACCAGTGGAGATTTTTAAGAGATGACAGCAAACATTATTTCTCTTTATTTGTATTTACAGTTTCTAAAGAATCTAACTGGAGATCAGAGCCTTCTTGACCAAGAAAATGTGTGAATAATTCAGCAGGAAAGATATTATTTTTCCCTTCAAATTCTGAGGTATTCCTTAAAAAATAGTAAAATAAAAATAAAAATAAAATGAAATAAAATAAAATAAATAAAATAAAATAAAAAGAAGTTCTTGATTTATTTATTTATTTTTATGACAATCTTTCCCAATGACAATAGCATCCCAATAAAGAGTTCTTGTGTGGGTGGGTGTGAAAATCCAAATATTGCCTGTGTTCAGTCAAAATTTTTGCAACAACAAAATTTGAGTGGGCTATATAGATCCATGATAAGAATACACAACATTAATCAAAACCATAAAGTCTGAAAGAATTACAGACTCCAAGTTCTCACTCCATTATTCCCACCAGTCGGAGATAGAGAATAATTTGTAGGTCACCCAGACTTTATGCAGCAAACTGTGAAAGCTCTACAGCAATCATGATACAAAAGTTCACTAATGATGAGATGACATTTCTGAGCTAGGGTTGCAAGTAAGTGCTACGTGGGTGGTGGAAACAACACACTCAGATATGACTTCCTTAATTACGTATTGTATTGAAAGGCATTTGTGAACAAACATACATGCATAAATTATATCTCTTTGGTTTTTAATGTCTTGTTTTAAGCTCATTCAGTAATAGAAAAAAAGCAGTTTTTCAAGTGATTCATGTTGCAGATGTGTTGTAAATGAAGCCAAATCTTACTAGCACAACTGTGTTTTTTTTTTTTCATGTAGACTTTGAGCTTAGTAGGTCAGTTTGTGATGCAACTAATATTTGTTCTGCATAAATTGTACTCAGTGTAATAAATGTAATAAATATGATTCTGCAAATATGAAGAAATTGAAAATTCATTTTGAAAGTAAAGATTGGTGAATGTGGAAACATTCAAGGTTTTTTTGTATGTTTGTTTGTTTGCTTGCTTTTTTTTTCCATTATTGATTGTCCAGAGATGTTCAAAAATAAATAAAAATACAAAGCACAAAAATGTCATCTAATTTTGTTTTCATAGATGTTCATCACCTCCTGACACAAAGATTCCTGCAGTGGAGAGCTTCAGTGGCTTGCTGATTGGATCGCTCTCCTGCTCCCATTGATCGCGTATTCTGACATTTGATTTACTTGTTCTTTCATTACTGAATGAATGGGAGAAATACCTAACTCTCAAAATACCCTGTTCCTCCCAGAGAAAATATTAATCAGTGGGTTTCAATTACAAAAGTACTTAATTTGCATACTCAGACAAAATGTATCCTTCATTTTAGAGATACAAAAATCAGCTCAGACCACATCTGATGAAACAAGAAACTAAGCAAGTACATCAGTAGTGTATGTGCTTAACTAAAAGAAAGCTTATCATCTAGAGCCAGCTGTGAATAAAATAATAATAAAAAAGGCAATTATCACCTCTGTATTGAATGTGCAGGTAGAGAAAAATAAATAAATTATAATAATAAAAAATAAAATATAAAAAAATAGAAACCAAACAAAACACATTGTAGGCCCATTCTTTCAGCCATTTTGTGAACAGCAACAAAATTCCCTAATGTAGTTGCCATATAATTAGGAAACACTTCCAACCTTCACTGTAATATTTGCAATAATATTTTTTATTTTAAGCATAAGAAATATGTTAGATTTCACAAACAGTAAATATTGTAAATATTACTTTTCAATGCCATCCCATCTATTTTTAGTATTTTCCAGAGTATGTAGACTCATACAGGAAGCCAGCAATATTTAAAAAATTTCACCATGTGAGAAAAAAAAAATAAATGTTAGGGAGAAAGTGTAAAGCATTTAAAAGATGGATTTGAATTTCTTAAAAAAAAAAAAAAAAAAAAAAAAGTATACCAAAATTGTTTATCTTAGTATTGCCATGAGTATACACTACTGACTACAAGTAAGAGCTTCCAAAAAAAAATAAAAATTTTTTAGGAACAAATTTGAGGCTGGTGTCTCTTAGATAGCTTACACTAATGAAACAACTGCCAATCACCTTTGTTTGCAAGAAAATGTCTTGTAGTGGCTACAGAAGAGCTAGAATGTTGAAAGGCAATTCAGCAATAGGTGCTGCAGTTTATGAGGCTATGCTGCATACATCAAGCAAAGACGATAAAATGTGCCTGAACCAACATCACTTATGCTTAACAAAATGCGATCAAATTGCACCAAAGTCAATACTGTCACCTCACATCTGCGATAACATGGCACAGACCAGAATCTGTTCCCATATTCTAACATTTCAGTCAATAACATATACATTTTTATTTCACATTCCTAGTTTTAGATCATACATGTTGCAAAACAAGTGGATGTAGCAACATTATTGACTATGAACTGTATACTATATATTACTGTAAATGCTGTTATCATGTGATGGTACTGAAAGTGCCATTACAGTGAACAGCTGGGGAAATAAAAATAGCCAATAGGTGGAAAAATTGAATGGTACCATGAAAGATTTGCTGAAAAGTTCTCCTTTTTAATTTTGTAAGAATATAGGTGAAAGGTGAAAAGTCTTTTTTCTTTCTCTTTCTTTTTTGTAAATGGATTACTTAAAGATGCCATCATGTTGTCAGTACACTCAGTGGTATCTTGTTTTATTGGAAAGCAGGTGAGTCTGCTTGGGTAGTCCTGAGTGTATTTGATTTATTGTAAATAAGAATCTTGATCAAATATTTTATTTCTCCCAACCACTCCATCCCCATCCAGGCTTTCTGCACTCAGTAGTACTCTAAGCACTCAGTAATAGTGATAATAATAATAAAAGCTACATTAGAACTAGCAACCCTTCATACACTTTCAAATAATCAGATTGGACTATTTTTACAGGTGTCCTGGCAGAACCCCAAGGTGTGTATGCAGATAAAATTCTCATAAAAGTTATAAAAGTTTACAGATCAGAATACCATCTTCCCCCCTTCCTCCACCCTCCCCTCACCCCCCAACCCCACCTTCCATCCCTGAAACTGGGATTAAATGGGGGAATCCATAGTGCTTTCACCACAGGCTGACAGCAAAAGTTGTTCTGCATGGAGAATTCAGAATTTGTGCCCCTATTTTGTACACACCTCAGTGCCTTGGAAAGCAATACTTTTGCCTTAACTTTGTCCTTCTCTATTTGGAGAATATTGATCTTTACCCGCTCTCCATTTTTCACGGAATTCAGCAAACACCGTAACATTTTATTTATCTCTTTGCTTCTAAGTTCTGTTTTTCTCCCAGAGTGGTCAATAAAGGACTTGGCTGTCTTTCTGTGAACCTCATCCAAACCTCTAATTGACCTCACCGGGTTACCCAGTCCCATATCATTGTGGACTATCTTCATCCTTAATAGTTGTTGTTTCAACACTGTATTCTCTAATCACATGAGGTGACTGTGGTGCCTGTATGATGAAAACACTATGCTTCTTCCCAATCCCATTAGAACAAATGAAAAAAAAATCTTATTCAAAAAATTGGTCTCTGAATCAAGGCCATAGTAGATACTTCCAAGTGAAGAAAGCTTCACCTCACAAAAGGAATAAGTATAAGGACGTGTGGAGGGAAGCAAAGAATTTCCTCACTTTTGGGTTGTATGTGATGCTGAAAAAAGCACACTGCATGAAGCATGATGCTCCCTTTGAATGTGAAGAAGGTGATGGAGCCGACGAGTTTCCTGATAATGTCACTACTGAGCCTGCAGACAGGGGTGACTCCACATACACTACTGGCAATCCTAAAGACAGGTTATGGCAATGGCAGTGCAGATTCCTACTAAATTAAAAACAAAACAAAACAAAACAAACAAACAAACAAACAAAAAACACGTAGATTTATTTAAAAAAATGTGATGGAAAAAAGATAAATTCTAGCAACCCCTTAGAATGAAGATTTAAACAAACACGTATGTCCAGAACCAGCAGCCTCCATATGTGCACTGCAGAGTGGTGTTGAGTTGGCAGCTGTTTTGAGTAAAGGTCAGTATGAATAAGTTCATAGTTTCTAACATGCCCTTCTGTGGCTTGGTACTACACTTGTTTTATACCAGATAAGCAAAAATGTCAAGTTCTGATCAATGAAGAATTAGGCCCCATAGCCAGGACTGGGACAACCTACTTGTCTGAGCCTAACTGATATGCTCTAGCAGGTACCGAATTCTGAATAAAAGCACGACGTAAAGCTGAATTTCATTCTATAGTAGCATATTTTTATACAGCATATCATTTTATCAATTCTACTCAACTTTCCACTACAGAAAGTTTTTTCCTCTCTCTTTCTTCTCTTTCTTTCTTGATGCCAGTGGTAACTGCATTTGGCTTTTTTTTTTTTTTTTTTTTTTTAATCCTAGCATGATAATTTTGCAGTAATCTTTCATAAATCTCAGCATGTTCTCAGAAAGTAAATGATGGCATAATTTATCACTATTGAAAATGCATTTTGTGCCATGACAGTATAATTAGACATTCTTTTCTGGAGACATATTAAGTATATACCAATGTATTAAAGCTACTGTGCTGCAGATCCATTTAGTTGATTTATTCCTTGTCTCTGGCTACCTTGCCTTATCATGATACCCGCACAATCATGCATTCTCATTGCAAGGAAAAAAAAAAAAAAAAAGAAAAGAAAAGAACGGGAAAGGAAGCAACACACTGTAAGAAGCAGTATCTCTAGGTTAACTAATTCAAGTGGGAACAGGATGCAATTTGGCTGCACTTTTGTACCAATTCAGAACACATTAATTATGCAGTGATCAAAATAATTTCACATGCATAATGCTGACCTCATTCACTAGAGGGCAACAAAACCCCAGCTTAAAAAGCCTCCACCTTCTCCTTTCAGTGACAGAGCACTTTTAATAAGATGCTGCATGGATTTCATAATGAATACCCTATTAATTTTACATAAGTGCAAAGTTACTTCTGAAAAGCCAGTTAGGCTGCTGAATATACATGATGTAGCCTCTCAACAGGTGCCAGGAAGACATTATTCAAGTCATAGCCTCCCTCCTTCTCTCTCTCTCTACCCCTCCTTCCCGCCCCCCCGTACATATCAGTGGGTGTGTTCATTTGTTTGAGTATCATTGTTTGACTCTGGTTACCCTACTGAGCTCTGTTTAATAAAGTCCTCTTGAACGTTATACAGTTTTTGTAGATCAAAGCATGTGGGCTTATCTAGAGATCATAAAGCTACCATTCAGTGTTCAGGCTACTTAAACTGTAGTAACGAAAAGCTGTTATACAACTGACTGAGCTTTGCTTTTTTTTTTTTTTTTTTTTTTTTTTTTTTTTTGATCAGTGTGTTTTGGGGTGTTATTTTCTCTTCTCCTTAGCTGCTTCTTATATGACATTATCTTCTTATTTTGACTAAAGAGGATGCATACTTTCATATGGGTGTCTGCTTACCCAAAATATAATATAAAAGCTTTACTTGCAATTTTAAGGATATTTGTTAGGAAGCCTGAAAGAGTTGATACTACCTCTGCCAACAGTCTAACAACTAATTAGTTTACTATGGGCCACCACGTTAGCTCTGCTAATTTAATTTTGAAAAGTTCACTCTGCATAATAAAATCCGGTTGCTGGAACTTCTCCTCAAGTTGTAAATAAGAAATAGCTATTATTGTTATGGTCTATTGAGAAAAGGTTTCATACACTGTGAAAAAAATGATTACACAGACACAGACCCAACCAATTGAAAAATAATTATGTGAATTTGTCTTTTGTCCTTAGATACAAATAATGGCTAATGCAAATAAACTGCTAGCAAAGGATTTTTATAGGCTTTTTATAGCATGAATAAGAATATATTTTACCCACTTTTGAGGAATATCTGAATATTTTTTTTCACTGGTTTTGATATAGATAATGATTATTAGGACCAGATGCAAACCCCCATGTTCTAAAGTTGTTGCTCCCAGAAAAACACCCTTGGCTTCTCCTTTAAACGGGTTAGTTCCAAGAGGTGACCAGATATGCATTCTTGTGTTTCAGAAGCACTGCAAAGATTAGGAAGGAGGAGGGGGCCTCAGAAGGGGAAAGATGTACAAATACATTTTTCTATTACACAGTTGACAGCCCCTTGGGAAAACAAGTCTAAGAAATGTGCAACCTTGAAATGTGTGCATGCTGCAAGGGATATTTTCAATGTGAACCCTGTGTTCTTATTTTCAAAGTCCTTAATCATTTGGCTATGCTGTAGAAAAGGGGTATAACTGAAGCTCCTAAAACAAACTGAAAGGTTTGATTTTGTTTCCCTCTCCTTGCAGAAAGGCTGCAAGAATCCCTGCTATACCGCTTTGGCAGTGCACTACAGCCTACACATTGCATGCCTAGTTAGCAATATTCTCCTCTCCAAACAGTACAGCATGACATGTCCCCCTTCCCACCAAAGTATTTAACAATTTCCTTTGAAATGCAACTCATTATACAAATGCAGAACTAAATAAAAAAAATACTCCAGAGAGAGAACAGATTGCTAGATATAGATTAGATGTGCAGTCTAATCCTTCACAAGCATTAAATATTTAACATAATCATGCCACAGGTGACAGGAAGATGTCTGCATTGTTTAATTAGACTTAATTAAACATAAGGAAAATCTAATACTAATTCAGATCTAGCTTTTAAATTGATTACAAAATTCCTTTTTTAAAGTACTTTTGTATCCAGAGAAATGTATTCACTCGTTAGCTGGGGAATCCTTGCCATGCAATGCTCAAAACCCATGAAGAGACGATCTGTTGTGTTCAAAAGCCCATGGATGATACTAACTTTACTCTACGGGGTTAAGGACGAAGCCAAAGGACTTGGCACTCCTAGCAGGCTATAATGCTGTGATCTTTTGGCAATATTTTGTATAAACCATTACACTCGGGACATCATTTTTTTCTATTGCCTCTTTTATAGTCTTATTGTTTACAAGAAAATAGATAGAGCATTTAATTATGAGATGGACTTAATGTTCTATAGCAACTCCTGTATGCAATATATTGCCTCTGGAACTCTGCTCACAACTCACATTAATGCGACAAAAAAAAAAAAAAGTGTAACAGAGAAGATGCGTTGCAACAGGATGGTAGTATCTAATACTATGAATCATTCCCTGATAACGTTACAACACATCTCCCAGTTAAAGTTATGGTTCAGAACTGCATTTAAGGACAGACAAATACAGTATGTGTTGTCAAAGAAGCAGAGATGATTAGTGACAAATTACTTTGTTTCCCAATTGTCTTATTTAATGACATTAAGTAGAATAGCCTGATAAGTGTCCACCGTAAAAGGAGTATACACATGGGCTAGATTAGAGACTAAACTATAATTTCCTCTACAAAGTAAAAATTCAGAAGTATTAAAGAAATAAAGCTGTAATCTTCCTAGAAAGGAAGTGGACAATTCAGTGACCCCCAGCTTTTCAGAGCAGGCAGTCACTTCATCATTAGGTGACTTTCATCACCTTAGATGAAATCATGTATTGACGCAATGTTATAGCAGCTACTGCTCTGAACATTTAAAAAGTTTTTTGGATATCTGATGCCATGTCTCCTTCTCCTTTCTGATTTCTGGATCACCACAACATTTATTTATTTATTTTTGGGTGGAGGGCAGTGAATGCAGTTTTCAGAAATTGGATATGCAAAACTTCAGTTTCTAACTGTGTGTTCTCTGAATGAGAGCAAGAGCTACGCAGTCATTCAATTTCACTGTGCATCTCCTTATTATGTACACATTCATGAAAGAGTTTCTTGTACTATTAATATGTGCTTGCTTAGCTCCTGTATCTGGATCTGTAGAGCAGAACGTCAAGCCTCTTCTTTAAAAACATAAAAATAAATCATAATTAAAGTAAAAAAAGTTCCATACTGAAGTATAAGTTTGGCAGACAGATGACAACTCCCTTACAAGCATTACTACAGTAAATACCTATAATGAAAGTATCAAATTCTTGCTCCGGTTGCACACAGACAATGACTACTTTTTGCTGATCTCTGGCAGGTGGAGGTTAAGACTTTTTGCTAGGGTAACCTTTGTCATCTAGTGGCACTGAATCACATTCAAGTTATCTCTTTTGAGTCCTTAGTACACATAGTTGTCTGACATGTTTCTTTCAGCTTTGTTAGATAACACAGCTGATGAAAGCAATAACCATATTCATGGTGTGATATCTTATTCACTATTGTCCCAGTCAAATTAGGATTTATCTACAGAGAATAATTGGATAGGCTTTGGAAATTGCCACAGTTATAACAGAGAACAGATAGTAAGCTTACATGAAACAAAGAAATTTTAAATGATGGGCAGAAATCCAGGACAGTTTCTATTTTATCTTTTCCTTTTATTTCCTAAGAACAGGAAAAAAATATTATACAAACAGAAATAAAAGAACAAAGAGCATCAGTTGGTGGAAAATAATAAGAGGAGAGAAGAGTAATAGGAGTACACTAACAGAAAGACTGAAAATGAATGACCAGCATGGTCCTTCCATATAGAAAGCATAAGCTAATTTATCCTAGACACAGGAGATTCAGTTTTGTGAGCTAAGAACTTTTTACACAGGGTGAACTGGGTAGAAGTTGGGAACACTGACATCTAACAGAAGGTATTCAGCACCTCAGCACCTGAAGGGAGTGGATTACACCATGGAAGTGATTAATTCCCAATTACACAAACTTGGCTCAAGGTTGATATAGTACATATATTTTAGGGCTCTCCTCACCAGAAGGTACATTGATAAACTAGAGACACTACTGAGGAGAGCAATAAAAATGAAGTTTACACCTTGCTTGTTCTAGGAAGGCAGATTGCATGAAATGACTATATGCCATATGCAGAAGCAGAGACAAGAAGGGGAGAGGTTACTAGCATTAATTAATGAAGGTTAGTAGCTGATACTCCAGCTAGATGTTAGTGCATTTTAAGGAGTCAAAATTCAAATCCCAGAAGACTGTGATTCAGCAACAGCCACCTCTAAGGGTGCTCAGACCATCCCACAGAAATCCAAACAGGAAGATAATTCTTAAATATATGATTAAGTTCTTCCACTGCATCGCCATGGAGAGGAAGGGGAGGAAATGATCCTTCCCAAGAGAAAATTCTGATGAATCCTCTCCTCCCCCAGGCCTTACCATACAGGCATACTCATATGACCCTGCAGTAGGGATCAATCTGCCCATCCCACCCAGTCACACAGAAATAGTCACTGGGCAGCTCCAGTCCTACTACCACATGCCAAAAATGCCAGGTGACATCCACAAGTAAATAAGGGCCATAATGTTCCATTCAGGTAATCCATCAACTATGGGCATAGTTCGGGTTTAGTTTTAAGACAGAAAAGAGAAAACGTAACTACAATAACAGGAAAACAAATTTATGTGAATTTCCTTATTATTGGTGCAGCAACAGACGTGTACAGTTTTTCTCCAAGCAAAAGTCCTGTACAATTAAAGTGAGTGGGCCATCACCAGGACACAGCATGTGCTGTCTGAATATCTCCTGACAGTGCACATTCTTGCTGAATTGTGCCCATGCAAAGTCTCACCAGCATGTAAACAAATTAATATTTAAAAGAAAACCCCATATTTTTGATTAACCCCACATCCTTTCAGATTTTGAGTTGTAAATAAGGACATTTTAAGGTAAAAACCTCAATGCACTAGCATTTATCAGAGAAAATCTAATTATAAAACATGAGAAGATATTTTATCTGTTGACGAACTTGAACTGTTGTACTTCCTGTCGGCAGCAAAACCAGATATAGATCCCTGTTCTATTAACTAAATCACAGACATCTAAACACTTGAAAAAGACCATTTAGCTTTGGCTGCAGTTCTGAGACAGCTGTGATGCTCTGACGCCTTCCAGCAGAAGGCAGCAATGTGCAAATGCACCAGACAGTCTAGTGCACACAAGCTGTTTCTTGCTGGCATACCATGCCAACTTTAGCAGCTGTTTATTTAACTACTCCTATGTGATAACACAATTCTGAGTAGTAGAACAGGAGAAAGTGAACAACATTGCACTTCCTTCAGGTGCAATCCAGCTACTTAATGGGTATATAATTTCCAAATGAATGATGGAATTTATCAACATCATTGCCGCAAATAAAATCCAATCTAAAATCTTCCAAGGCATAACACTCTTCAGTAGGTCTTAAACTACCTCCAGTTATTCTGAAGCTCCTAAACTTTCAGCACTTCCCAACACAAGGCTTCTGGATCCCTGAGAGAAAAAATTGCACATATTACACAGCACTGTAACAGAATATGACAGTTTTAGCAACAATAGGGCTAGAGAAAAAACCTGCCCTCCTCCCCAGAAGATGAAATATATAAACAGCAATGCAAAATAAAATTAAACATGGTTTATCTCCTGTATGACATATCTATTATATATACTGAACTGGAAGACGTTTACAGTAATGACTTTCCCCTCTGTAAAATGATACTTATTTCAAGCACTTGAAAACAGAAAGTAGCTAAGAATGTTTTTGCACCCAATCCAATTTCTCAGTTCTCTTTAAATTTCAGTCTTAATCATAATTCTCATCCTGGTTTGTTCAAGAGCAAGGACTCCATCTCCCATAGAAATTCTGGTGGCTTTCCAAGAAACAGATGTCATCTGAATTTGACACTAATATGTAAACCAGGGGTTCAGTGTAAGGTTTCTGATACCGTGACTTAGTTTAAGACTTAAATTGCAGAGCAATAGGCTAAAGTTACAAAATACAGCCATCTTTGAAGCATTCCGTTTAGACACTGTTCAGATAAATTTAACCAAATGGGTATTATTATTATTATTTTTTTTTTTTTACTTTTTTTTTTTTTTTCTTTCTCCTTAAGGGAATAGATTTTTCCAGTTATGCCATTGCATAAATTGGGACAGAAATTACAGAGAGCCTAGTTCTACTTTAAGACAGACCAGTTCTCAAACCTACTAAACACATCACCTGTATATTTTTTACCAAGATTTGCAAGAAAAATCAGACAACTTTGTGTCAAGCAATTCTGACCCTCAGCCACCCAGTGAGTAAATGGACATTGTTATAGATGCATCATTATTATTGAATGCAATACAGCTTAGTTGCTCAATACATCTTTTAACAAGCACCACTGTATATTAGTGATATGTTAACACTGCATACTGTCAAATTAATTCTGTTAAACACCAGGTCTTTGTTTACAGTACAAAAATAATCTGTTGAACAAATGAATAGGTAAACAATCACAAAGCGGGAGAAAGGACTGCATTTCTGAAGTTGGGGTGAAGGTGATGCATTCCTTTGCTCTTTAAGAAAAACTAGCACAAAAAATATTCTGATGCAGTCACTTTAAGTAGAGTGACTTTTCATGGTTAGTTTTCTTCATGGAACTAAGTGAATTTGAGTAAAGTGCCAGAAGGAGCACTGTGTTATGAAAATATTTAACTTGAAAGCAAAGATGCTTTCTGTATAGATAATGGGCTCATTGAGCAGACATCCAGATAACACATTTCCATGAAGGCTGGGCTGAATATAGCACAGCAAAAGGAGAACCCTTAGAAGGAAGGTCTGGCTCCTTAAAATGTCTGCACTTCTGCATATCAAATCTGCAACAATGATTCTGTCATCTCACATCTCCAACAGGTATCAAAACCCTCCAAAGCCACCAGATGCAAAGGGGTTGTAAGGCTGAGCATGCTGGCTCCATCAGAGACAGGAGAGAGTGAATTGGTGAGAAGCTTTGCGTAGTCCCATTTTCCAGCACTTTTTTCTGCCTAGCCTGGGTCTTTCTCAAAGCCGTAGTTTTTATCAGGGTCTTACTCAAAGCAATTTTCTATTGTGACCTCATTTAAGTCAATGGGGCATAAAGGAGCAAAGTAAAGCAAATATATAGGACCTGTATTTTTAGCAGGCTGAGCTCAAAACTCCTTTAACCAACAGAATTCTGGAATTCAAGTTCAGCCCCATGAGATACTATCCACGTGAGGACATTATTTCAAGGAAAGAAAAGAAATCTGTACCACTTGCCACGTCCTGAGCTTACTGATCTGACAAAAAGGTATCATAATGCATCTATAATCATGACTATGAAACAGATGAAAACACAGAAATATACATAATTAATAAAAGCTTCATGGACAATTTGCAAAACATGCCG
Source organism: Aythya fuligula (assembly GCF_009819795.1). Taxonomy (NCBI): domain Eukaryota; kingdom Metazoa; phylum Chordata; class Aves; order Anseriformes; family Anatidae; genus Aythya; species Aythya fuligula. Next base: position 11,931,130 of record NC_045574.1, on the reverse strand, counting down.
TTCATCCCTGTCATACACAAAAAAATGGATTAAATTCAGTGCCCATCTTATTCCTGACCTGGAGTTCCTTCTACCATTGACTGACTTTCACAAACATCCTATCACATTTTTGAAAAGCAAAGGCTGGTGTAGCTGTACTGTGCTTACTGCCACATGCAATACTTTAGCGTAATGCACTATTTGTCATGGAGCAGCATTGAAGGCCCACATACATGAAGATATTTTGCTCTGCATACATCAAAATAATAAAAAACTGATCATCAAGCTATTTGCATTGATTAAATCTATCAGCTCAACTAAACCAGAGCAGAGCCTTTTTCTCTGCCATCAGAGAAATGAATGTGGCAATGTCAGAAACCAAGGGTCCTGTTTCTGCAGAGAAAGCAAGCTACTGATGCACAGCAAAATGCAGAGGCTAATTCAAAGTCATAGAATGTAATAATCCACATTTATATCAGGCTTTATTGACAAGAAAGAAACATTGAGATGGCTCCTTCCACTTCAGGCCTTTGACCTGCTCAAGGATAATGTCCCAATGAGTTTGTTCCCACAAACCCTTAAGACAATTGTGTTTCTTAGGTCTTCCAGCTTTTCCATGTCAAGTTATTTAGGGATTCCTCGTAAACATAAAAAAGGGGAAATTAGAGAAAACATTCATCTTCAGAAAATGAACTTTCACAGACTCTTCATTTACTTTCATTATCTTGATACCTCCATTTTGTTCTATGAACTCTCTCAAAGGCCAGACTGCTTTCTGTCAACTGATCTGTCTGTTGAGGCTGTGTTTTCTGCTCGGGTATCCTAAAACGGATCATTGCTGTCAGTCCTGAATTCCTTGGGTGTATATAAACCAACATGCTCAGACCAATTGGTGCCTACAGAACCACAGTGGCACATTTAGTGAGAACTGTAGTTATCCAAACTCTATATATTTACAGTGGCATGCACATACAGTAAAAGGGTTTTCATGCAGTCAGCATATATATATGTATATGTATATGGAAATCTAGAGAGGATAATTGAGAAAAGTATCTGGAATAAAATTTTGGTATCTGAAAATAAATTTCTGGAATCAAAAAATTTGGACTATGACATCCAACTTATTTATAGACACTAACCTACTGATATTTGTGTGTATGGAATATCATTAATATAAATCAGCTCATAATATTTTGGTAGTGATATTAGTCTAATTTGAATTTTATATTGCACAGTAGTATTGAATGCTAGACCTGATTTTTTTAAAGTAATTAATGAGCCAAGTTACCTGAGAGAAAAACAAAATGATGATTATAATTAGAAGTGTTCCATGACTGCTACCGACTGTTTAGATGTACTTACAGGTAGGATTTCTAATTAAAACCCTCTTGATGCTTAGACATCTCTCTGTTCGTTCCTCATTAAAAAAGTGGGATTTTTTGCATTAAGGAATTCCTTAATAGAAAAATAATAGAAAAAGTTACGAGTAATTACATTCTCTGTGCTATTTGTGGTGAGCTGTTCCTAAGAGAAAATGAGCTGCAGGTGTGTAACTGTGAGATACGCTGGCATTGATTTCACTTGTTTGGAGAATTCCACCTGAAAAAACTGTGAATTTAGGCTGTGATTTTCAAAGAACCCTCATGGAGTTGGGGGAATTTCAGGGAGACTTGGGCATCTAGCTCCCTGAGGGCTTGATAAAAATTGCATTACTTAGGGGAGAGGAGGGAAACTAACTCACCCCAAGCTATTCTATACAGAACTATGTAAATACACAATAAGTTACAAGCACAGTCCAGGATTTCCCAAAATGAGCCTAGGTCACAGAAATGTCTGACAAAGATATTAGATAAAATAGAGGACTGCAATGAATGAGATCGATCAATGTTTTCTCTGTCAAACTGTATTTCAAGCCTCTGTCTTCAAACAAAAATTCAGTCCTTTGTGAAAATGAAAACTGTAATTCTGCAGCAGTGTTCAGTTGTCTTAGTTATCAGCCAAAAGACTCCACTATTCTAATTTCCAGTAACAGCTGAAATATTCTGAATACAGGAAAAAAATCTGCAAATATATTTGCCAAATTTCTGAGCTGGCAGCAAAAGTTTCAGTTATACCAAGGAGATTTCTTTCTGGTAATGTCCTAACAAGACTGATTTTTTTTTCTCCCATACTGTCTGCCTTACTTAGATATGGATGGCTGTCACTGATGTTCACATTACCGGTGCAGTTATATTTATGATCCTGAAATTCATTAACTTGCAATCATAAAATGGACTAATGGAGTAGCTCTTCTGCAGATGCAAACTGTCATACCTTTACTGACTTCACTAAACTGATGCTGGTTTATATCACATGAGAGTCTCCTCACATAATTTGCATTATTATCCTTTCTGAGCAAGAGCAGTAATGTTAATAAGCTCTAGCAGTAGTAAATTCAGCCTCCCACTTTACATCAATGCCAAAAGGTGAAGAGGAAGCTGAAATAAGTTATAATTCCGTCCAGAACTGTATGGTTGAAAGAGGAACAGCTTCAGATGATTTGAGGAGCTGGGAGATAATCCATTTCCCCACCAAAATCCTTTTCCTGAACCAGAATTTGGCTCTAAATACAAAGGATATAAAACCAACCTTCCATCTTTCTCCAGACTGCTATTTTATAAGACAGAATTTGTACACATTTGCTATGTTCAATCACTTCATGATCATTAGGTATGAACTTTTATTTTTATTTTTATTTTTATTTTATTTTGAGGAAAAAGTCTTAAAAGGCTCTTGGAACAACAGGCGTGACTTTGAAGATGAGTCACCAAGTGCAAGATGCATGCTCCCATCTCCCAAACTGCTCAGAACTTTGTAGCCAGAAAAAACAGTATCACAGTGTGAAGTGAGGGAACCCGTTTGCTTTGATAGTAGATGCCTTGTTGTCCACAGCTCACACACTGGAGAGCGCTGGGACAGGACCACATGTACCTGAGTGCCAGAAGATTCAGTTCAAGAGAAAGATAGGAAAAAGAAAAAAGAAATGAGGGAGCGGAAGAAACAATATTGCTCACTTTGAAGGGACAGACTTCTGGAAGAGAGCAATGACTGAATAAAGCCACCCTGCTAAGTTTAAAGTGCTCTTTTGATATTAAGTATGCTACTTTCTCCTGTGCAAAGAATGAGGAAAGACATAGCTCCGATGATTTACTTTTTTTTTTTTTTTTTCCTTTTTTCTACTGATTTAGAGGGGTGGGCTTTGCAGCTTAATTATCATTACTTTCATTTTTCTTCATGAATTACATGTCAACACTGTTCTCAGCTATGATCAGTAATTCTGGAGTTTGAATGCTTCGATCCAGGTCATCATAACCCAGAAAAACTATCTAGACTAGAATTTTTCCTAATTCCTCTAAAATGTTATGCTTGCTGCTACAATAGATGTCAAATGCTGTGGGCAGGTGCTTAGATTTATGTTCTTATTGACCATGTTTGACCTTGATTTGGCTAGTGAAAATGTAATATTCATATTGTGAAGTCCTTGGCCTTATTTCTGATTTTCTCTCTCTTTTCAGTCACTTGCAATATGCTTCCTTATTAATCTGTATCACAATGACACTCAGTTTGCAAACAAAGCAGAAAGTTGCTGGCCTTCCAAGCGGTGCTTGGACACACATAGCAGAGTATTCACCCTCTCCTATGCACATGAAGCCCATGAAATATGACTCTCTTCTTTGAAATAAAAGGTTGGAGTTAAAAACCAACACTAGTAAGGAAACATTTATCATGCATATTTTAAATCAAAATTAAGCACATCTGATGTGAAAAAAAATGCAAGATGTTTCATTCAAAATATACTGTTGTGCAAAATGCGATACGTTCTCCTGTCATTTATATGCTGTGCAATACATGCCCTTTAAAGAAATTAATTAGCCATGTATGACATTTATCTACTGATGTGCATATTATAACATCACGATGCAGGTAAGATAACTGCACCAAACAAAACTAAACTCTCATGCACAGCTGGTGAGTCACGGAAACGTACCCGTGATGTACTGCTAGTTGACACCCATCAGTTTCCTGCTATGAATTAGCTATGCAGTATCTTTCAGCAGCCTATACAGTCTTATTAAAGTGTTGCGCTATGTGTAACAACAGAACTGATCTTTAATCTTTACATGCTTCTTCAACAGTTCCTCCATATCAAGTTGATGGCTTATAAAACAGGAGTGCTACAGGCAAATTAACATGTTAGAAAAAGAGAGAAACATCTTTAGGCTCTAACAGTGTAATTAAATCTTTTGCAAATCCTAAGATTATGTTATATACCCATCAGACAGTGACTACAGGTTCAGTATTAGATGGAAGAACTAAAAAAGGGTAATGCCTATTTCTGGATTTGATTAGGAGAGAGAGGCTTTTCCTTGTTTCACTTATGCCAATGAAAGCTTCACAGACACCCACATGTAACAGAGATATGTGGCGTAATCATCTATTACATCTTTTAATGTTCTGTTCCTTCCCTGCTCCCCTGCTTACTGTTGAAATTGGGAGGGAAAATAAAAAAAAAGACGGAAGGACATCTGAGCCACAAAGTGAGAGTTCAGATCCAAAGCTTCTTCAAGCACAAGGATTCGTCCTGGCTTATTATACAGGCTAAAAGTCATGAAATTTGAATGGACTTTCCAAGGTCAAAAGATGTTAGGTTTCAGGCCAATCTTTAGTAAAAAAAAGTTTCAAAGACATGGAGGGAGGTTATGGAATAGCGGGCAGTGAGTGAAGGAGAAGCTATTGTATTATCTGCTATTCTGTTGCCATTCCCTCTCTATCTAACTCTACTATTTCTCTTGAAGCCCCTTAATATCCAAGGCTGTGTGTGAGCAATGGCAAAGTGCACAATGGCAGCTGCAACTGTGAGTGCCAATGAACTACCAGAATTTCACTCATCACTTCACAGAGTGCACTGGACTACTCATGCATAGAAGTCTCTGTGAAATTGAATTCACTTCTAAAATTCACTACATAAAAGGAGATTTGTTCCTCAATCCTCCACACCGCAGTCTTATCTCTGTTGTGCATGAAAACCAGGGAAGCACACTGCTTTATTCAGACTAAAATGTCAGCAAATCATGCCTGTGTTATCATTGGGATATTCATACAGATTCTAAGAAAAATAGTCCTAGATTCCACATCATCTTTTTGCCATCATCTAGGTTTAAATCCAGGTCTGTAACATGAAAGCAGCACCAAATATAAAATACGTTCTGCTTACCATGAATGTTTTGGCATTACAGGAAATGTATGTACCTTGTCCTGAATTTCAGGTCTATGTTTGTGAATACTTTTGAGTTTAGAGAACAAAAAGCCACAAAAAATGACTTATATCTAGAATTATTAAAAATGTCACAGAAATATAACGCTCTATGGTATGCCATTCAGTTTAACAATGAAAAATTTAAATTCTGGATAAATGACACCCATAATAAAAACTAGTAAATCAAGCTTTTTATTCTGACAACCTGGGTGCAAGGCCAAGGTAAAAGCCAATTCATTAATTTTGTCTTCTGAGAAAGCTGAAATTCAGTCTTGATTTTTACAAGCAGACCCAAAGAAGTCAGCAATAGAAATTTCCCTTTGAAAATATTTTTCATCTGAGCCAGCCCTGAATTATATCTTCCATGACACCACACAGCTGTGCTAATAACAATTCCATGTAAGCTCCCTACACTACTCATTTCCTGGAGAGCTGCTTTTAGTGTGCATCAAGGTCCAAGTGGCAACAAAAAAGGAGCATAATCTTCTTTTGTATTGCAGCTAATGAAACCTAGAAACTATGCTCCATGATTTTAAGTGGATTTCTAAGATACAGTGAAAAATTCCTGGAGAATAAATGAAGCACATACCAGTCCACGATGATGGCAATGCACACCACCAGAACAGATAACCCAGCCAGCCATTAGGCAGTTATAGAGACAGAACTTGAAAGACAAAGTGTTTGTATGACATTTTTGTGGGGAAGGCAGAGCGGGACATAAAGTAGTCAAATATTCGGTAACGAAGCAAACCATTTGTTTGTCATCCACTGCATGACAGCTGATGTCAAAGGCATCAGTGAGCTTTTCCAGAATTTCCTAGAGTCATTACTTTTATTATAGGAAAAGTTTGCAGTGTGAGAAAGTTTGATTTGATAATGTTTACATGATATTGTCCACAAAATAAACAACAGGCAAATAAAAACTGTGTGTATATGTAATATCTGATTTGCACACTCAGTCAAGCACTTAAAGGCTCCAGGGCTTTCCTATGCAGTAATAAAACTGTGAAAAACTTCTATAAAGAAGAACATAACAGCTAGTACTGTAGGCAGACAAGGCTTATTGTCAGAAGTAACATTCTTTTATTAAACTAAATGTGACAAACAGGGAGTGGAAGGGGAGATGTTTCTGGTAGACAAAAGTCCTTTTTTGTGTTAGAACTCTTAGGCCATAACGCCAGCCTATTTTTGTTTCTGACACTGGTTGAACTAATAAAAGATACTACCACTTCCCACAAGAAATATGTTATCCAAATCTGTTCATATTCTGCCATTTAGGGTCATCCCCTGAAATCTCAGCACATATATGACCAATAAAAACTTGTTAGAGTTTGGCACCTAAAATCTTTGATAATTCTTTCTGCACTGGCTTTGCTCAATGCAGAAAGATGTTGAGGACTTTTCCTCTTTCCTTCTCCTTGCTGCCAGGGACTACAGCAGTATGAAACATCAGATCTGAGAGGAAAAAAAAAAAAAAAAAGCCCTCTGGCAGAGTCCAAGCAGCACAGACAGAAGGAGGAAACAGCCGCAGTGAAATGCTTGGGGATAGGGAATAGAGAGAGATTAGGACCCCAGGGAAATGGATAGGCTGTGATGTTGATTCCACTGAATACTAGTTCAGCAGGCCTCTGCAAGCCACTTGGAAACAGGAGCTAAATATGAAATAATACATCAGTCTGGAACCAAAGAATATGGTTTCAAATAGCATTTGTAACCATGCTAGAGTAAATATTTTTCATAATAGAATGCAGCATGGAACTGCTATATATGGGTGCTCTGGGTGAGATGAGTAACATTTCCAGAGGATCCAGTAAGACTTTCATGAATGCCATTTTATCACTATCATCATCTGTATTAGTTCCCAAAAGCTGTAGCCATAGATCACAATCCCAAAGTGCAAAGCATTGCACAAAATGCACATGTCAAACCCGTGTCTATGCTTCACACAGCTTATAACCTCAGCTTCAGATAAACTCCTTTTCTCAGCTCTAATCTGTTTTGCAGACATTTTTACAGGACCATGACAAAGAGATACAAGGAACTTTCTGCAACAATAGCAGGAGTTACACTAGCACGGTCCAGGGACACCATGAAAGGGTTCAGATTACGACCTGATTCTACAATACAGCATACATAAAAATCACAGAAGCTATAGAGGGGGCAGGTTATACCTAGCACATCCATCAGCAACAGAGACCAGAACAAGCAGATTACCAGCAACAGCAGGATATATTGTAACATATCTCTCCTTTTTGTCAGTAAGCCATATGAAGCATTTGCTGTAGAATTATTCTTACAACTCTTCTGTTGATAAGCTACTTAGCAAGGTAGAGTTGAAGCTAATCTGAGTACTGTATGAGAAATGTGATGTGCTATTTCACTGTGCCACTGTTTGATATTCGGTCCTCTCTTTCCAGGCACTTTTTGTAAATTGCAGCTGCTATCTCAAACAGAAATCCCTTGGCCCATACAAAGGTCATTAAAAGGCCCTGAATATAGAAGAATCTCCTGAAAAGGAGGAAGATGGCACATTTTCTCTTAGTTTGCATCTGAGAGCGAGGGAAGGAATTTTGATATATTTAAACAAATTCCTTCTAAACTGCACAATAAAGCAATAAGATTCTGCTGTGCTCAAGTTTGATAAATGACTTATTAATACAATTGAATCCCCTATATTAGATCTATTTCTGAAGAAGAAAGTTCATGTAAATATATCAGGCACTATTCCGATGCCCATATGACAGATACTCTACAGTGCAGCCAGTATCTTGCAATTATTTTCTACTGTAAATCTTTTGACAGTCTAAAATAACTCAATCAGAGTTTATAATTTCAAGGTCCCCCCTGCCTCCCCCAATCAGCAGTTTTATAACCTACCGATCTTCCTTCAAAAAGAGCTGGTGATGATCAGTGTTTATTCCAAACCATTTAAGAAGGCAGCTGTTTATTAAAGTGCCAACAGCAATGATTGATTTCTGATGCTCATGAGTGCATCTGTTTTCTATTTAATGACATCATTGTAAGCAAACAGATATTGCAAGCTGGGACTCTAATAGAGAAGTAAAGCAGACATGCCTTCTCTATAAAAAAAAAAAAAAAATCTATTTTGCTCAGAAAAAAAAAATCTATTAATATGTCAAATGTTCAAGTTATATTCATGCCAATTGGCATTCTTCTATGGAACTGGCATTTCTTCAAAAAGAATCTGTGGGTTAACGGTGTTTATATTAAAATCTCTAAAGAGGACATCTGTTAGCTGAATTTCCAAAAGTAGTGACTGATTTATGATCTAGTAAATCACATCTGTACAGGGAAAAAAAAAAGAAGAACTGAATGGCAGTGAAACTAACATCTGTCATCAGGCAAATACAGACCACAATAGTGAATGAAAAATGGAAGTATTTCAGGTTGGGAGGGTTGTCCTTAATTCTCTCCTTTTTTAAGGTGTTTGAGATAAGGAATAAAATTGAACATGCTCCAAGCTCCACTGAAACATGCAAAAGCAATGGCCGTTTAAACCTCATTTCTTAGGACTAAATTTCCATCAGGTGTAAACCATCTTGGTCTTACCAGCTTTATATTCTCCTGCCTTCTAAAGACTGCACTGCAGTTCAGAGAAGCATCCAGAAAGCACTTGTTATATCCATTTAAAAGTCTCTTTATAATATAAATGGTGTTAAAAATATATATAAAACGTACATAACCATTTCCCTGGCAATTCCCTGTATGCATCAAACAAGGATATGGAGCTGAGAACAGTGCAGCCAACTCTTGGAAATCCCTAAGAAATGTTTTATATTTTACAACAAACATTGTTTGATGTGCTCAGAGAGCAAGGCCATGACTCACAAATCCAAGACTGTGAAGAGCCTATCCTGACCAGAGCTGTATCTTTGTGAGGATGCATCAGGAGTCAGAGTACTGGCTTTGCCCCTGCAAGGAGTTCTGCCTCCCGCTACCACATGCCTCTGTGTCTGCTCATCTCAGTGTTTTGGTATTTCCTCCACAAGTCCCTTAAGTGTCTGACTCTTAAGTATATGTTTCATTTGGTATTCATATTGTTTGCCTTACTCTGTAATGCTGCATACTATCAAGAGAGAATTGAATGAGAGACACGTGATCTTAAAAAATAGCCATTTAAAATTCTGCACATTGGAAAAAGAAAGAAAGAAAAAAAAAAAAAAAGAAATCAGAAAAAATGCAATCACAGTTTGAGGTCTGAAATAAAGCCTGCAAATTTCTTGGCTTTTCTCCTCTTCCTTGGCTCTTGACCTGAGTAACAGAAGACTGAAAGATGGAAACATTATTCTATAGCAATACCTGCTTTCTCCCTATTATATCATTGTCTATGCTTTTCTTTCCACCCGCATTCTGCTACAGGAGCACCAGGGAACATCACTGTTCTCTTTACAGAAAGCAGGAGATGACCTATTCAGAGCCTAATGAGCCCCTCATTCAAGTTTGAATCCTTAGCTTTAAGACTAACCTTAACCCTACCCAGCCATTTTCGTCCTTTTTATTTTTTAACTTTTCTCTCATATAATAACTCTGCATCTCATATCCTTTCCCTGTTTCACTCATAAGTTCAATTCAACTACAAATAGAGTGTGTTGCTCCCTTACTTCCCCTCATCTCGTTGCATCTGAAATAATTAGCAAAGCATGTTGGAAACAGTAGAAGGCACTAGAGAGTCACTCTGGCTGCAATAAACTTTCCCCTGCAAGGTGTGTCAGTGTTAGCTCTTTTGGTTCAGTCTGTGAACCTCTACATCTTAACCTACAGAGGCATGCCATAGCACAGTTTGATCCAAAACTGGCAGAAGCACCAGATGCTTACGGGCACCAGTGAGCTTGGAATCAGCTCCCACTATTGCTCTAAGTAATCACTTGAAATCTGTGGCTACCTTAACTCATCTCATTAATGACTCCACAATATCATTCACAATCAATAGCAGGATAATAAAACTTCATTTGTTTCAGTGCAAGATTGTGTGTGGTATTATCAATATTAAATGTAACCTGCTAATGTGCATAAATCATCACAGCTCTCAGAATGAAATGCTTCCACATTGACGACACCTGACATTTGAAAGTCTGACTACTTATTTTAGCTTTCAGACAGGTAACTAAGCCAAGGGAATTGCTTGAGAAATCTAGCCCTGTCTCTTCAGGGAATTTCAATATATAAAATATCCCTTCCTATGATTACAGTGGAAATATTTAAAATGTAGAGGAAATAATTATTTTACAGTAGGTTTTGATAATTCATACTCATTATCAAATCAGTATTCTCATTTAGCAATGTTTGAGACTGTTTCATTATATTAATTAGAAAAAGTTAAATAAAGAAAATAAGCCTCTTAGAGTTTTGGAATACACAAAAATTAGGGTTGCTTTCTCATGACTTTTTTTAGTTATTGTTAATTTGCCCTTCATAAAAGTCACGGGATAAATTCTAAGCCTTGACCTTTTCTGCAAAAGCTTAAATAATTATGCTGCCCTTACTCCATAGGTAAGTGCTTTTCTAGGCATCCCTGATGCTGAATTTGATACCCTAAATATTTTCATTAAAATCATTCTTTTGGGCATGCATTATCACTTCAGGTAGCCAAGCAGCAAGCGAACTTCCCGCTGTGGTTATATGCAGCAAGCCATCCAACATATTTAGGATACACGTGGCAATTATGCAAAACAAGCTGCATTGAGACACACCCTTAAGGATGGTTTGTGGGAACATACTGAATGACTTGGGATGGGAACTATCTACTAGCAGAAACAAGACTACCACTAAAGCTGATTAGATCATTTGAGAAATTATATTGACAGTTTTTAAGTCTTGCAAATTCTTTTCCATAATTTACCATCAAAGCTAGATCATATATCTCAGGATTATAGGCAATGTATGCACATACAGGTCGCTGTAGAGTAAGAAGTTACTGTAGGTGAGTGCATCTGTACAGGAAGCTTCTGCAGAGCAGTTGACAGACACTGCACTTTGGCTTTGCCCAATAGTATTCAACAGACTTAAAATACCGGAGGGACAGAAACAACTTCAGGGGACTGTAGGCAATAAACCAAAGGGATTCATGTCCTGTTAATTCTGCTGCTTAGAGAACAATTAAGGGTTTTCATTTATTTTTTGTCTCATTCTCAGATGACATATGGCTATGCTTTCTAAATATAGCCTGCATTTAAATATTGACTGTATAAAGAGAAAACACTTTCATTATTTCAAAGCTTTAGGGAGCGTAGTTTTGCTGCCCAGTTTCCTCTGATTTTGAGGTGGGGAATTGCCAACTGTCCTCAAGCAGCTGACCAGGGTAACCAAACAGATGCATTCAGCATTAGCACATTACATTCTTTCAAGACTGTGACTTGAATAAGAGAATAAGAATGAATATGTTATTTCTGCAGCTGTCAAGTTATTAGGAGGTTGTTGTAGATTTTTTTTTTTTTTTTTTTTTTTAATTCCTAGTAAGGAGAACATACAAGTTCAAGATGAGAAGAAAAATGTACAACAAGGTAAATGTATTAGTTTGATCCCTAAAGCGCCTAGCACCATATGCACATGTTTGTGAGGGATTCTGCTTCAGTGAACAACTTGAACAGCACATAATTTCTCTGATCCTGTTTGATCCCGGGAGAAACACTTGCAGGTCGCTGTTTAAATGAGGAGAAAATTGGTTATAAATCAACTTAATTTTCAAATGTATTAATCCAAACAGAACCCATTTTTGTGTGAAATGGTAGCATTTAGAAAGGAGTAAAAGAAAATCTCAGAAACAAAACCCCTTAATTTTAATTTTAGCTAGCACTGAAATTTAAGTCTAGATGATGCTGTCTCTCATTTTTCAAGTCTCCAAATTTCAGCAGTAATACAGAACATGAAGGCATAATTAGTCATAAACAAATTACATATGCATTTATGTTTCTGTAAAGGTAAGTGTAATGTAATATTTTATCCCCTTTTCCTGTCTAACTTTGGGATAAAGTACAGCCTATCAAGAATAATTGTTACTTGTAATTTCTGAGGCCTTGTATTTCTTTTGAAAAGAAATGGTTTTAAGTCAGAGCAAAGTGACTTGGTTACATTAACACCACAATTTTTAACCAGCAGGAATAAAGATTTGAATTTAATGCCACATTTTTCTCTCTGCTCTTCCGTGTACCCATTGAATGAAATCAAATTTGCAATTGTGTCCTGCACTGGCACACAGGAAGGAATACTCTGTACCTCTCCAACTTCTCTCTCTCCCCAAAGAACTTGATAACAGTTATACCTCTAAATGGCTTTTGCTTACATCACAAAACTACTACACAATTCATCACAATCCAGCTGTGTTCAAAAGAAAATTGGCTGCTGTGGTACAACTTCAGAGCTTCTCCTTTCCCTTTCTTTCTATGGCTTAAGTGGTGAATAAGTAGAAAAAGTCTTCCAACTATGATCCAACATTTGTGCATTCGGTTATTGATAGAATTTTTCACAAGAAAGTGCAAAAGGGGGGCTAATCCTGCAAAGTACTAGCTCCAGTCAAGTAAAGGGAGCTTGCCAGAGATGCTCAGCATCTCACAGACTGTACTCCAACTGACAGCACAGGAATAAAATGACTTCAAGGTCAGAGAAATGCAAAGAGCTTAAATCTCTGCATGCTCCGGACGTCAGCTGTGCAGAGTGCCTATATTTCACATTAGAAGTTGCCACATCATTTTAATAACAATTTTTGTAAAATATAGAAAAAAAAATATCAGCAAAAAAGAGCAAAAAATAAGCCTTCAAAGGCATTCCAGTAAATACATACTAAAACATAGACAATTTGGACTATATGGCTTTCTCATTAGCTGGAGGACAAATTTTCCTCTCTTATGCTGATACAGCTGTTACCAAGTTAATGAGTAAGGTCTGGTCCAACTGGCTTCCTGAAGCCAGCATTTTTTTAATACCAATATGTGGCATGCTGGTACTTAGCAATGGGCTTTTATCTCTAAACATAGCAGCACCCTCAAAATATTCAAAAAAAACAACAAACAAATCAATGAACCAATATGAAAAATCCAAAGGGTGTTTTATTGATGCCCACTTGAGGCCTTCAGTAATCTTGTCTTTCTAGGTCCAGTAATTATAGTATATAAATAGGTGTCAAAATCTCATCCCTGCTCACTACTGATTTACTCTATGAAAATAACCCCCTGGTCCTGCGCTCATGCACACCCACCCCTCTTTTCAATCAAATAATGTAGCTCCTGACATTTTTTATTTTTATTTTTTTTCTAACCACATGGTCAGGAAAATAGTATTCCCATGTTTCCCTATCTCATACAAATTGTGAGAAACAATTACTGTTTGTGAGATGCTTTGAATACATATTATCTGAGCACAACTAAGGAAAAGAATGGTAATTATTCATAGCTTTCATTTTCTGGCACATTTAAAACAATTTTCTGTGCCTCAACTAAAGCGATCACACCCAAACCTGATCTCCCTTAAAACCCCCGCTCTCAACATGCAAATATTACGATGCAAATGTGTAAAACAGATGAGACAAGTCTGAGAGTCTTTAGTAAATATGTTGCCTGTTAGATAAGATGAATTACAAAGTTATTTTCTTGAACATTTGCATTTACAACACTTTCATCTAATTCAAACCATTCAAATTCAGATTGTCAAGCATTCTGGATAATGCTGTCTACCAAAGTATGCTAAATACTTAAAAAGGCAAGAAGACCTTTATTCTTGAAGGAAAGAGAGATGTACCTACATATACATTTTCACACACACACATACAATATAAAAACCACACAGATATATGTGGGTATATAAAAACATGAGTGTTGCAGAGAAATCAGGTATCTATAGTAACAACTTGCTGATATTCTAATGTCACTGTACTTTCTCATAATGGGACCACTAATGAAACAGTTGTTTGATGTTCCATTGCATATAATGATAGCTTTTTGCACCATAAGTAGACAGCTATACAGAAGTGTGCAGATATATTGTTACTGACAAAAAGAAAAAAAAAAAAAAAAACTAAACCAGGCCATTAGAAAAAAAAAAATAAAAAATCCATCATTCTATCCTTCCTTTCTTTGATTTATAGTTAAAATATTTCCAGGGCACATTCAATTATGATTTCCTTTATACTGCAATATAAAAAAAAAAAAAAAAAAAAAAAAAGATAGCAAAAATACAGTAGAATAAGAATTTTCAGATGAGGATAGCAATATGCTATCACATTCTATGACTTACTGATCCTGGAATTCTCTCTCATTCCCTGGGAAGCCTAATCCTCACTGGCAAAAAATAATATTTACATATATTTTTATCTGACAAGGAGATAGAACATAGTTTTGGGTAATTCACTTTGGGATTATTCACTACATTCTTTTTTTCCATTTGTTATTTTTTTTCTTGCTACTTCTTCCTATGCTATTTCTCCTTTATTCTTCAGCAGATAAAGCAAAATTGACTCACAATAGGACAAACACTCTTGTCTGACCAGACTGTCAAGTCCTTCACTGACAGAAATTTATATGTTGCAATACAGAGATCTTCCCCTTTTTCTTTTGGTAGTATAGTGGAAAATAAGGTTTAAAAAAGTTCTAAGGCTCCAGATGTGAAGGTGGAATAAGGCTCTCTGTGGTTCATTTGTACCAACACACATTAACAGAGTGTTTAATGCTGCACTCATTTTCACTTTTCTATACTCCAAGGGCTAATGCTGTAATTTTTCACAGGGAAGGAGCTTCCTGCTGTTCTCAAGCCCTATGCTGAGGAACAGATCAGCTCATTAGGCATTACAACAACTATTCTGACATGCAAAGCATGTCAGCATCCTATCCTCTTCTGTAGACTTAGAACTTCTGTGGCAGGCAGAGTCTTGTTTGTATATTAATACAACTATTTCCAATGGTTTATGTTGTAAAGAAATGAAAGTTTGGAAATGTTTACTGCAGATGGTGAAATACAAAGGGTCATGCACATGATATAATGAACTGTCTTTAACAAATTACTGATTTGTGTCCTATTTTCCACTGAACATGTTTAAAAGCAAGGTTTCACTCTGGCTCTGAAATTTCACTGTGACTTCTAAAGTAATAATTCTCTGCAAGACTAAAACTTCCAAAAACATAACAGCACCTTGAAAACAAAAGCCAATGTATTCAGACATCTGTGCAAAGATGTAAACAAACACCTTCAAGTCTTAACAAAATCAGACTTTAAGTACATACAATTCATACAAATGTGTTCCAAAGAAAATGATGTTTTGGAAATGAAGTACCATGTATGTGCTGTCCCTTTCAGTCTCAAACTAGTACATCCTTGGAAATGTCACATTTTTGTCTATAATTCCTACATACTGCTCTTCCTAACCCACACTATAACTGCAAGCAGATTTTTTTCAGTATTATGGCTGTTAAATTTAGTGCAGTGAATACACTGATCAGCTCTTCTAGCAATAAAGAGCGCTAAACATTCTCTAGTTTACACATGACATAAAAACAAAGGAGATTCAGAACATGTGTGAACAGATGCTGCACCCTAGCCCACAATAACAGCACAAGAAGTCAGGAGAGTTTCACTGTGTCACAGCTGGCAGGAGTTGGCAATCGAAGGGGATACACA
Organism: Aythya fuligula; assembly: GCF_009819795.1. Classification (NCBI taxonomy): domain Eukaryota; kingdom Metazoa; phylum Chordata; class Aves; order Anseriformes; family Anatidae; genus Aythya; species Aythya fuligula. Next base: position 11,915,232 of record NC_045574.1, on the reverse strand, counting down.
ACCTCAGAACCTGAATCCGCAGCCTTTCACCGATAGTGCCCATGGATTGACATCTGCAGTGCTTTCTGGATATTTTTTAGGTGGCATTCTTCTGTTACTGGTATGAAATATGTTCCCCTCTATTTCATACTTACATTTTCAAGGTTGGACTAAGAGCCATACCACACAATACAGAAGTGTACATCATACCAACCAGTGCTAACCAAGGGACTAGCCCCATGGCTATCCTTATAAAGCCTTCTTATTGTGTATATCTTGCACAGGAGTTATTCTATTGCATGTTTACTGACTAGAAAATTAACTAGGAAATAGTGTTAAATCAATGCTTTTTAATTTTTCAGGAGGAAATGCTTCTTTTTAAAAATGATATAGTGTACATACATATAAATAATTCTGCAGAAAAAAAGGAAGTGATTGTGTCACCAAAGCAAAAATATATGCAGAGCTTTTATAACAAAACAAAAGGTGGATGCCTTACTATGTAAACTACATCCTTACTAAGGACATTTTCACCTTGAATCCCATCAGCCATCACTTTCAGATGAATTCTGTTATTGTTTGTGTGCACTCAAACAGCAAAGGATGTTTTACACAGCTACAGTTTTATAACAGTTTGCCCTTGGCCTAGGCCCATTGGAATAAGCAGAACTAGTAAACAACCTACACAAACACTGCATTTCTTTTGTTATCTGAATTTAAGATGTAATGAGTTATTTTTCTCTGAGTAATTACAAAGCATTCTAAGTTTTCAAACCTTTATGACATATAGCAAAATATGACTTAGAGCATAGAAATAATAATAAAAAGCTCTCTAAAAATTTATAGCCTCCTGTATGTTGTAAAAATGCCTTGCACATTCATTACGTCTCCCACTAGAAAATTATTTCCACAGTAAGCTTTAATGAATCTGGAGATGGTTTCAACACCTAGCTTGTTGTGAAGCAAAACTACTATTTTCCCTGTTGAGAGATTGAGGCAACTTTGAAGCTTTCATCCATTTAGTAACTGAAACACTTTCAGACACAAAAATAATACTCCACTTTCCTTATAAAAACTGAAAATTAAAGACATTTTTGTACATGGTGTTAAATTTAAATTTCTCAAATATGGCTTATTAAAAAAAAAAGGCAAGGGGTGGGGATAAGGGAGTGATGAAAATCCACAAACTATCCAGAGTGCTGAGTTTCAGATTCAGTCTTAATTTCAAAGAGAGAACAAATCGTGACTGATTTTATCCCAACTTAAAACATCTTTATAACAAATGGGATAGATATCATTAAATAATATTTTGCCCATAACCCGAAAACCATAGCATAGACCCAGTCTAGTCAATAACAACTGAAATTAAATTCTCTGAAAAATATCTAATACAGGCACAGATATTTTTCCCATCTGTATGTATGAGGGGAGGTACCTCTGTCAAAAGCAGTCTTTGGGTGTCCTTGCAGGGTGAAGAATGATACAGCACAGAAGTGGGTCATGTGTAGGTTGCGCTGGTCTCAGTACACTTGTGAGTGTTTGAGTAAGCTGCCAGACTTGCTGAGCTGAAGTGGAAGAAAAAGAAAGTCAGAAGTCAGAGTGACTTTTCACAGTACAAGTCTAATTCTGGTCACAGGTGACCATAAAGTTCCCTGAGCAGCAGCCCAGGCTATCAGATTTTGTCTTTCATGCTCTCATCATCGTGAGTGTGCACTTAAGTGAGGCTTCAGCAGGGTCCATGCTATTCTATACAGATTACTGGTATTATGGTTACTATCAATATCACGCCTAAAGGACACAAGCAGTTCTACAGCCTGGAAAAATATTAAAGGTAGATATACAGTGACAAAATGACATTGAAATATTTTGTTGATTTTCAGTTACATTTGCAAAAGTTTTCAATAATTTTATGTGTTATGATGAAAAAAATTAAGATGCCCGAAGGGTCACTCTTATGCTACATTTTTGCTGCATAATGAAGGATTCCAGATTAATAACCTTCCATTAGAACTCAGATCAATTTACATCCTTATACATTTTCCTAAAAGTCTAAACACAGAAAATAGGTACTGTAAGTATCTCTATGGAGATTAATCATTATTATGGCTTTACTCAGCCCTGTCATGAAATGCAAAGATTTTCTTTGAGCTGTAACAAAAATACATCACAAGCATTCCATCTGATGTAATTTCAGCCAGGATTTTGTGACACCTCTAAATTGCATGGGGGATATGAAAGTGAGACGATGTCTGAGAGTAGTTGATTGCTGTAAAGATTCTTTTTGCATCTTTGTTTTGTGCTTCCAAACATTTATTACACACACAGAGAGTTAAATAATGTGGTATCGAGACCACTGCTGGTATCTGGGCTCCTCGTGGGCCCATGCAGAGTCTTCTGGAAGTCTCGTTTCAAATAGGCAACACTTCTTGCCCTTTTTCCAAACATACTTGCATAACTCAGATACCATGTACAGATCAAACTTTTTTGCAGATCCAAGCCAAACGTGCTGTAGTGCAGGCAAGCCTACTCTAAGTATACCCAGCTCACAGAAAACAACAAAAAACTGAACTCCTGACAAGGCAACTAGGAGTAGCCTGCTCTCCTAAGGCTATCATCTCAAACAAATGATATTTCTCCCCATCAACATTATTAAAGCCTTTGTGTCTTGTGATCTATTTATCATTGCCTTTCTCCCTTTCCTCATATCACACATCTTGGTCTAACCAAATTCAAACATTAAGGATCTCTCATGAGGCAGTGGTTACAGCCTTTCTGTCTTTTCCAGCAATACACACATAATTAATAATAATAATAATAAAGAATAACTGTGTGCAGCTGGATGAATTATTCATAAGTGAATATACCAAACTGCTTGACATTATCTTCATCTTCATATATATCCAAGAAGGATGACTATGTCTCTTTCAAAGTAATTTTTCTAGTAGATAGAAGAGTTAGGTTTTTGATGTGTGCACAGTTAGGTACAGTTAAGTGTGCATAATGCAAAGCAAAACTTACCCCAAACCCACAAACATTTTGCGAGGCTGGGCAGCTTTCTGTACATACACAAGCTTTTGTGCATACTGCCAAAGGACTTATGCATGTGTGTTGCTCATATATATAGATTAATTGGTGTGGATATGACCACTTTTGTTTATTTTTATTTTTTTGCATATGCTGCTTTGCTTGACAATTTATGAATGCTTTTATATATAAACAACTCACTTTCCTCCTTTTTGCAGAGCTGCAATTTTGGAAACTGCCTAATTTTTTATTTTTATTTTTATTTTTATTTTTATTTTTATTTTTATTTTTATTTTTATTTTTATTTTTATTTTTATTTTTATTTATTATTTTTTTCTGTTGCCATACTGGGATCCTTTTAAGGGAGTAGAAGAAAATAATGCATCCTTCCTTATTCCATCTTACACTTTAAAATACAGAGTCAAAAAGTTAATCAAAAAATGAACTGATGGGACCAAAGTCTCAGACACTGTAAAGTGGTACAAATTCATTTACTTTGGCAGAGCTAGAGCTCACAGCTAATAATTTGGCATAGAAGCTTTATGTCAATGAATTCATTTAAAACTGTAATGATTTTCACAGAAAAAGAAGTTTTCCCTCGTACCATCCTGATAAACAAACTTGTAAATTTAATATCAATGTCTCTGATATTGTGTAAGCAGCTATAAATGATTCTGTAATCAAAACACTGTTAACAATTCTATTACTGATGTATAAGCCAGACTCAGAGTAGACTACCCCTCTCAAACCTGCCCCCCATATTCGCAGGTCCCTGTTTTGTGCTGTAAACCCAGCAAAAGCAATGCTGAATTCAGACAGCAATATCTACTGGTACACCAGAAAAATTATTTTATTGCTAATGTTTTAGACTTGACTCCAGAGCATAACTGTACTTCTTGAGCTTTCATCCCTGAGTTCTCTGGACTTAAAGACACATTTATTTTTGTCCTGAAAACCTCCTACAAAATTTATGGTTGTCTTCCAGGAAAGACAGTAAGGAAAACATAGCTCTTCTGAAGTAGTAGTACTAAAGCTGGTGGTAGAGGAAACAAAAGATGGAGAATACATTGTTGGATACAGACTTTTAAAAAGTTATTTAAGTCCTTGTTTAGATCTGTGGACAAGTGAATAAAGCAGGCCAGGAACTACCATGAGTAACCCCATGGAGAATAAAAGACGGCTCAAGATTTTTGAGGGACTTGTGGGTCTGACGACACCTTTGAGCAAACCTCTCTATTTACGCAAGATGTATGCCAACACCTGATGACTTACAGAGTCACCTGCTTTTATGAAATGTTTCTGACTTCCACAGTTAAGTAGCAAGTTTCTGTCTCCTCAGTAAAAAGGGATATGGAGAACAATTCATGTTAAATAAAGCAATCTCTGAACAAAGTCATGTGCACGTGATCATTTTTGTATATTTCTCATTTCCACAAAACGAGATTTACCTAGAGCTCTAATATCTCTAGACACCTAATAATAGACTTCTAATACCAATGCACAGTACAAGCAGGCATAAGTATCTAGGTCATATTAGTTTCCAGTGTATTTAAAACATGCTAGTTATACCCCTAAGTGATGTAAACCAGCGTAGCTCCACTGATAGCAGAAGTTTCAAATGAAGATGAGGACTGTATAACTGTCTGCTAACAGCCTGGAGGATGCATTGCCATTTTGAAATGTAACTGGATAACCTCCTTGGAAGCTACTTTTAGAATTCATTTTAATTTCAGAGGCTTTCCTAACATGACTTGCCAGAACAGAGTGTTCTGTTTATTAATAATTACTATTGTTACTATAGAAACAAGCAAAATAAACAGAAATTACCTATAATTTTCTTTTGCTGAAGTTCACATTCATGGTTGTGTTACTGAAGTAAATCCCCAGGAATATTTGTAAAATTATGTAATTATCTCCAAAATGTGCTAATAACCCTAAAGCAAATGGCTTTCTATTGCATTTGTTGCTTGTGACCTCTTGGTTTAGTAATTCAGGAGAAGGTGACTGCAAACACTTTCATACTAATGGAAGGGGTAAACGCTGTTTGATTTGTGGTTATTTCTGGCAATCTCCAATAATTAATTCTCTAAAACAGAGAAAGTGATACTAGATGGAAAGATGCATAGCTGAAGTATTGTGTAGCCACAGAAAAACATGGCTATTCCTTTGCTACAGAGAGTCAGTAGCAAAGAGTAACAGCTAACTGTGGAAAAGAACTTTGCCTACTCTTCAGAAAGAAAAAGGACTGCACCAAAGCAGTAGTTGACTCATTAGTAATTGATAATCAATGATAAACATCAATTGATAATAAATGATAAACAATGTCTGATAGTGAATTGATTTTTTTCTAAGGAAAACAATTCAGAGATAGCCTAATCCCCTCCTTTCCAACCATCCACACCAATAGGCAACATCACAGAAACGTGGCATTCTAAGTCCAGCTCAACCCACAGAACATTCTGTACCCCTGCTCAGTGAACACATCTACTGGATTGTAGTCTTCACTCACAAAAGACATAGTCTAAATGAGATCGTGACACAGCAGTTGGACCTTCTTCCTCTTATGTGTTATTATTGTCACCATTTTGGCATCACAGACTTAACCCATTATCCCTATTTAGTTTTACTGACCACCAACAAACCCAAGCACAACATTTTGCACGGCTCTTTAAACAGAGGCAAACCAGTATCATTGCCAGAGACTCAGATCTCTTCTTTCTGAAACATGTAATTATAGGAAACAAAAATTCCACAAATAGGAACCACAGACTGTGCTGCAAAAGTGAAACTCACTAGTAATGGGAATATGTGCTCAAGCAGTATGAATTTTTATATATATAACCATATGCTGTCGTATAAAGTGGTAACAGACAGACTAGTAGATATCTCCCTTTGCAATGTGCTTTTTCTGTCCTCAGGTGTTTTCTCTAAACAATCCATTGTAAGGTGGGGGTGTGAGGGGATAGGACAGGGAAGAAATTGATCTTAGAATTCATCATTAAATGCTCTTGCTTTCTACCTTTTTTTTTTTTTTTTTTTTTTTTTTTTCTCCTCGGATTTTCTAATGTGAGTATAGCAATGTCTGAAGACAGTATCAGCAAAGAACTTCAGAGAAGCCTGATCACTGCAGCTTTGCCTACATGCATCTATCTGTATGTTTTAATTCTCGAAACTTTATTATATAAGGTATTTGCTGGGAACTCTTCATGGAAACTGATTTTTCACAGCACAAAAATATCCCCACAGTCATGCACATTAAAAATAAAAAATTTTTAGTTAAATGTTCTTGAAGAACATGGACTGCGATGACCTTTTCATCTTTACTGGTTAGCTGGTCAAATGCTTTACTGCAGCTCTATCGTGGACTCCTAAAAGCCTTTTCAGCTTTATGAACATACTGATATAAAATATGTTAAGTCTGACTCTGTAATTATGTTGCATTGAGCAGGATCAGCACAGTTATTGCCTCTTGCAATCTTCCTTTGTTGGTTCAAATGCAAATAGCACTGATAAACACTAATGGCAATCAAGTCATAGTTCAACCTCACCATTCATTTGTAACCTTACTGTTTTAGTAAATAAGTCCAGGGACCACCATTTAAAGATAACGAGACAGCTGTCAATGTCGTGGATGAGTTATAGTCACACAAAGCTACATGGAGGATGGAGGAATCAGCAGATCCCAGTGCTCTTGATTATGTTTTAAAAGTCTTATAGGAAGAACTTTTTTTTTTTTTTTTTTTTTTTTTATTGTGATGGGAGGTGCTTCCCATCACAATGACTACCTTGGATTTGAAATTTCACATAAACATTAGCAAGTGTTTATGTTTACTTTATTTCACAAACATGCTTGTGAGATGAAGTTTTCCTTCACAGCAAAACATTTACCTAGAGAACCACACCAGACACTCTGAGAAGCAGCCTTCCTGTGCTGCAGAAAAAAAAAAAAGAGCCTGACCTGGCCCAGTCTGGATCACCTCTGCTCTCACTGAAGCTAATGGAAACAGTCAGTAGTTGGTGGTGTCACCCCAAGCCAGTTCTCAGCAGCTGAGCAGCAATTTCATAATGACACCTAAAATGCCCCTTACCAACATAAGTAATGTCCCAGCTTCAGTGGCACCAAAGCTGGTATTTATTCTGCAGAGAATATGTAGCAATTAGTGGGAACTTGTCAAACTATGCACAGCAAATTACATGCATCATGAATTTTGGGTTACTTTACTTCTGTTTTCTAAATCATTAAGAAGTAGTTCCCATCTCCAAGAATGTATTTTTAAATTGAAACACTGGCATGCAATTTTTGGTTCGTTTATGAGCCAATCACTTCAGATATCTTAGCTATAAATTTTATGATTAATATTACAATAGTAACTGAAATTATCTCTTCGAGAATAGCAAAAGGTACTGTATGTCATCTGAGTCCTCCCCTCAAAGCACAGTATTTCTCAGAATATCACTTCTTATTTTGTATCATATCCTTCAGTTTCTATGTCTATGGACTAAGCCACAGGTCTGCAGAGAACAAAAATGAGGAGAGTACAGTGTGAAGTAATCACTTAGTATTTCCTCAAATTTACCTGCTTTTCATAAGCTTTTTGTCCATTCTCATTCCTTTATGCTCTCCTGGCATTTACTCTTGATACCACAAAATACAATGTTTTTAAACTGAAAGCATATGCTTTGGACAATTGCTTTTTAAAGCATTACACACTCCATCTCCCACATCCCATTTTAAAGGTACAACTTTTCTCAGCTACAAGTCTGAATCACATCCATGTAACATTACCTGCCTTCATACCTATCAAGATCATTGTGTTTGCAAGTTTAAAGTAATAATTTCACTTATACTTAAGGTGGTTATGACACAGTTTAAAGACTTCATTAAAGCAAATTTCAAAAGGTCATTAAACACCACTTTGCACTTGTGATGAATAGAAAATCTAAGAGATATAGAAACTAACAAAAACCCTAAAGCTGGTTATAAAATTAGGCAAATCTCCCGTGGCTTCTGATATGTAGTGATCATTCTTCTAATTTTAAAATCAGTTATTATTGTAGGCTTGTGTATCAGGAAGTGTGACTTTTGGCACCACACATGCAGTTACTGAAGTGAGTCCTGTTTTTTCTTTCCTGAGTTTTTTATTTAAGGTAAATACTGTGCAAAACCCTACCAGAAACCAAGGGGCAGATAAGATCCAGGACAGGAGGCTTTCATTCACAAAATTCTAGAGATGCATGACAGAAGTAGAAATGACTAAGGTGTGGTTTTAGAAGAGTCAGATCCTAATCAGTTCTTCAGCTACTTCCAGAACCTCTCTCTTTTTTAAAAACAGTTTATAGTTTGGAGGTGAACTGGATTGCAGTTGACACAAACTTAGGATCTCAGTTGTCACCTTACGACTCATCTGGTACCACGGGAAGCCTGCTGACACCTTAATGAGATGATAACTGCAAAAGCAGGCCCGTTTGGTTTCTGAAGTAAAAGCTGCAGTCTGCCTCCCCAGTAACTGCTGCTAGGATGAAGCGGTCCTCTTTTCAGAGCACTTTCCGGTGCGGCTGTGGAAAGCTGTAACCAAGCAACGAGCCAGCTCTGGCCCCCAGTGCTGGCCGATGAGGGCGCTGCCGGCTTTTCAACAGGAACGCCCTGCTGCCTCTGCTGCCCCAACAGGCACATTGGCTCCATGAGGATATGAGGACTGTGGAGGAGCAGCAGTAGTGAAGAAGTAGGGGGCAAATAAGGTACCCCAGATAGATTTGCCACTCAAGCCACCACTTCTCCAGTACAATCAGACCTCTGCCTGGCAGGTACATCACTTATTATGCAATTGGTCATCTTGATGGATCAGAATGTCTTGATCCATTTCCCACTAATGAGCAGTGCCTATATTCCCCACGTATGGCTTACAACTCTGGTATCCCTTAGCCCTGATGGATCACGTTTTCCTTCTGTTGTGTCTTCAAGCTTGAATGGATACACAAAGTCTTAAGGTTTACTTTACACAGACCCCACCCAGTCAGGCTGTTTCTAAGAGCACATTTCAGGCTAAAAAAGGTATAAAAAGAATTAAATCATGCCTATGGCATAACTTGAAAGCTGTGAGTTGTAATATTCTTTATCTTATTCACTGTGTCTGTTTTTATCTGTGTCAATGAAAACACACAGGGAGCCAAGAACTTCAGCTATAATTGGTGGGAACTGTAGGTACACATACAAACCAGTTTTACTCTTCAGTATATACAACATATGGAATAGTGCTGTAGGTCAGGAGAATTATTTCTCAGTGTTCTGTGTGTAGGTTTCTGATAGCTGTTTTATTTTTCAGGGTTGCAAGCTTTAAAAGAGTTATGACATTATTGTTTCTTTGTAGATTGCCTTGATTGAGATCAAAGTTCAGGGGTTGTATTATGTTACCCAAAGATTGCTTTGCTCCTGTTATTTTCAAAGAATTGCATGGATCTGTACTGAACAGCTTAAGAAATGGTAAGCTCCGACTTCATTCTTGCTAGTATTAATGAAAATCAGGAATAGAACAGTGAAACACAATTAAGCTTGTGTAAAAGGGAACAGACTCCAGCCCACGACACTTTTTCATTGTTTCTCTGCTTTGTTATTTTCCAAGGGTCTAAAAAGAAGTTACTGAAAAGATGCAACTTGTTTCACACTGTTTTCATTGTTATATCATCTTTCATTACTCTTGCTTTTCAGGCCAAAGACTTTCAGAGTATTTCTGACTTCAATGCCCTTTATACTTATCATACAACTTCACAAGGGAGTTATTATATGCAGTGGATAATTAAGCATCTTTGCTGATGGTAGTCTGACTATGGCAAGATTCTTACAGTTCTAGTCTTATTTTCTGAACAATTTTGTCATTCTCTAATTAGCATCTGGCCTTAAGGTCTTTTAGAAACATTCTCCTGAACGAAACTTATTATGCAAAACTTTTATGTGTGTTTTCCTAGCCATCATACAGCAGCTAACTGCTAATGTATATATACTCTTATCAACAGGAACTTTCTTCTAAGTGAGCAGTCCTCTTTTCCTGTAATGAAAAGTTGAAACCTGTCACTCTGAGAAGGACGGAGAACTGATTTGTTCAGTTTCAGGAACAAAATAATATTCTGTTGCTATTTCATAGGAAATAAACTTAATTCTGAGAATTCTGTATGTGAGTGTCCGGAAATTGTTCAGTCGGAGCCATCAGAAAATGAGACTTCTGCAGTCAAGCTGATGTGTGCTATGAAATGCAAGATCACTTCAAGGTGGAATCACCACTTGGAAGACATGGAACAAAAGTCAGGAGTAAGTTTTTAGAGCTTGATTGCATGAAGACTGTATTCAAATTTATTTCACATACACATTCACATTTCCTTGTAAAGCTAAACCACTACTTGAATATTTAAAATTAAGCACACGATTGAAGGCTTTTCTAGATTCCAGCCAGATTGCTCAGCAACTTGCTGTATTATTCTTCTGGAGAGCAGTTAGTTTTTCTTTTGAAAGCCAACTTTTCCACCCTGAGTGAATTACTTCTTGCCTCTGTCATGTTTTCTTTCATTATTTTTTTCACCTACTTTCATGAGATAAAATGGCCATCCTGCCACCCTTCAAACACTTCTGACAATCCAAATATTCAGTCCAGGGAAGTGTTGAATCCAAATTCATGACAGAGTCAAGATCCATAACATTACCTCAGAAGCGCTAAGTGTGAAGTGCATAATCAAACTATCCTTGCCAAGCTAGAACAAAAAATGAAAACAAAAAATTACCACTCAGGAGGATGAAAAGAGAAATGAGTCAGTCACAATCCCAACTTTATCACAATACAGTGTTTCTCTTTTGCTCTACAAAAATACAAAACACGAGAGAATATGAAGAAAAATAATCACTAACAGGCTTATATACTTCATAAACAGATACCTAAGAGAACTAGAGCTCTGCAAACAATCTGCCTGTGATTGACAAAACATTTATTAAATCAAACAAGATGCTCTTGGCACTTCCAAAACAATTGGAATGAGAGGAGAAAGGATGAAGTGCAGTACTTGGACCTAGTGAAACTATATGAAGCAAAAGTATCAAAAATGAAAAAAACACAGGGCCCTCTAAATGCTATTTTCCCTCATTGTCTAGCAATTCATTTTGCTTTAAGACAGGCATAAAAATTTATGACAGCCCAGCTCTGTTACCCACTAATTATTTCTCAAGATAAAATACACACTGTACAGTTCTTGTTTCACCCCTTCCCACCCTCACTACAGCAAAACTAAAATGTCTGACAGTTACAAGAGGTATCAATGCATTCCCAAGAGGAAAAATAAAAGTTTAGACAAACTACAAAGACTTTGCAACTAGTAAATACCTGTAAACTCAACCTATCAAGAGCTCTCAGGCTAGACCCTCAAATGCAAGAGAACAGTAGAAGAGTGTTCAAAAATCCTGTGCCAGTAAAACAGAAAAATTTAGCTCTTCCCTTCCATGTCATTAGTTACATCCTCTACTGCAGAGATTGTATTTGAGAAACCAGCAGGAGTGTGTCCTCTCTGACCAGAGCACTGGCAGAGACCTAAGCAGACCAAAAGGCACTGTGGAAATTACAGGAAGGATAAAGAGAATGATGTGGGTGAGATATTTTAACAGCAAAAATAGTCCCTCTATCTGATTTAAAGTAAGGCTTGTAATACACAGAGTTGTTTGGTTTTACACCTCCAGTTCCCCTATCTGATTGTATCAGAACGATAAAGCTGATGAGAAGTGCTCATCTAGCGTTTATCCTGAGATTAATAGCAGTGTAGCTCAGGCAATCTGGTAAATGAATGACGACACAGTTCCATATCTTTAAGCTTGTTAAAAATGCCTCTTGGCTTTCTAAGGAGTAATTCTACCACATGATATATTTTTCAGGAGAGGCATGTTAAAACTGTGGTAGCAATACACACACTGTCAAAACAAGAAAACATTTTGTTTGCATTACAGCAACTAAACTTGCTGAAACACCATCTGAAGCAGAAGGTTCCAGCTCATCAAATCTACTGTATATTCATTATATGCATGAGCACTCCTTGTATCAAAAATTAGTTCATGACTATGAGGAAAGTCTAAAACAGCAAGGCAGATTTTCTACTTTAACACACTGCCTGCCTTGTGATGGAAAGACAAAGCAGCTGTTGTAAGGACCATCTAAGATCATATGCTATGCATACAGTCTAGAAAAACTGAAGACACAGATGCAGATGGACTGAAATTTCTTTTCTACCTGAAAGTAAGAATTGAATAAATTTGGTCACCTGCAAGAGTTTTATTTCTGACAGCCTTTGGAATTAGCAGTGCTAGGAAATCTGCTGTAGGAAGTGTTAGGAATGTCCATAGCTGAAATGGATACTGTAATACTGAATGACATTTTATATTTTTGGCACAAAACTGGCACTCAGTTATTTTAAGCTGTCAAAGTGCACCATGCAATGGCAGGGGGAGCCAAGATGATAAAATACCACCTACAGAGTTTAAGACCTATTCTCTCCATCTATTTATAGGTATTCAACTTGTTATCAGCTCTTATACCATTACGAGGAGAAACAGCGTGACAGACCAACAATTCATTGGAGGGACTCAGAGCAGCCTGTCAAGCTCCAGCTGTCACAAAGACCCAGTTTGTTGGTATTCAAATTACTGGCAGGTTAGATGACCTGAATGTAGCTCAGAAGACAAAAAAGCAATCTCCAACCCCAATAACCAAAGAAAAGCCATCACAAGAGAGGTATGCAGCAAGACAAATTCTGTTGAACTTATCATCTACTCCCTATTATCTTCAGTTACCAAAACAAAATCAAAGTAATAACCAGATTATTGAATACCAACAAGATATATCTCTGTACAGACTTCCCACAGATGGAAACTAAATAGGTGAAATGTGACTGAAATTTACTTCAAAAGTTTCTTAAATTAGACAATTTCATAATTGGATCTCTGATACTTATGACCAGCTACAACGCTTGCAGCTATTTCTAAAGACACAACTGTTTTTGGGAACACAGTAAGAAAACCTTTTCAGAAGTTTGCAGCAAAATGAAGGAAGGAAATGTCTCTCAACCTACCTAAAAATTCCATCTATTTAAAAGTTCTGGTTATACCTCAGAATGAGTACACATAACCTTTAATACCTTCACTGTTAAGATTTTTCAGTTAGTAAAGTGCTATTATCTACTTTTTATAGATAGGGAAGAGTATACAGGGAGCCTGACTAACTTGTTCAGTGTCATAAAAGGATCACACAGCAGAGCTGAAGAAGAATTAAGAATTAAAGAATTAAACTTTGTTCTTGTAGGTCTCAAATAAATGTCATAGGTTGTGAGTTCTTTAAATAAGAATTATTTAACACGGAAAATTAGGAGGGAAGAGTATTTTGTCACTCGAGATAAAGAATTGGAAGGGTTAGATGAAACAAAACTTAATGCAATTTAATGTAGGGAATAGACTTATGATAAAGAAATTAATCTGACCACAAAAAAAAAAAAAAAAGAGGGAAGAATATTTTCAATTCTATATTTAAATAAGAAATCAAATTACATTTTTAATGTGAAACAGCAAATGTTATTCATTCCTAACTAAAGTTAGAAGTGATATACATGTAGGAATGTATCAGAAGGCCTTCAGAGCATTTAAAGAACATTTGAATTCTTGAAAGAATTCTTTTGATTCAGACTGTCCATTCTACAATGTTCAAAAAGATCAGCAAATTTCAACCTACCTGCATACATTTATCTTGTTATAATTTATAAAATGGTAAAACATATCAGTTAGGAGCTGCTCTGTGGCAATGTAAATTTTAGGAGGGAGTTTTTCAACTTGAAATAATTGATAATTTAGTTTTAATCAATTCTAATTTCCATGCAAATCAATTCTGTAATCTGGTTCATCTATTGACTGAAACCCACACTGCATAAATCTGATCACAAAAAATATCACTCTAACTTGATATTAAAGTGAAAAAATCCTAGTGAAAAGCTGATACATGGACTCAGTCACTTAGATACCATGGGTCTGGCCTACTAAAAGCATTAGAAATAGAGAGATTTTAAGTGTGCCCTGATATCCAAGAGGAAACTAAGAAGCATAGTGGGTGATGTGCTCTTGATATCCTGAACATTTTTTAAAAGATATTCTCTACAACATGGTGATTTCCATGAGAATCCTGTAACACTGTATTTATTTATTTATGCATATCACATATTCTTGCCTGTCAGGAGATGTCTACATTAAGATTTCCTTTAGCAGATATACTATAATATGCTTCCAAATGATACCTCTTTTACTAGTGGTGAAACACGGACAGCATGCATCCTGATGGTTTAAAATTTTCCCCATTAACATGACCTTCTTAAACAGTTAATTACCGCTCTTGGATGTGTTTGTAGCATGGCTGGTGTAAGGCTTAAGAAAAAGGTACTGCAGAAATCTGTAATTTGGCCTGTTTCCAGTTTTGACCTCCAACAAATATTTTCTGTTTGCTTCCTTATTATTTTTCAGTTATATTCTCTGCTGCAACATAATTCACATACAATTGTTTATGTTCGTCATTGTCTTGGATGACTGCAATCAAAAACTTTTGCAGCTACTAAATGTTGCCATCATCGTGTGTTCAATAAACAAGCATTGTCAATGAACAATGAGGAAGGAAGCACACACACGTGCAACAGAAAAAAAAATAATACACTAGAAATCCTATGCACTTCCCTGCCTCAATCAGAGGAAAGATCAGAAAACCCCCACCAAAACAAGGGAATAATTCCTGAATTGCTAGGAGCTTGCACTGACAAACTTGATGAAATTTTCCTTCTGGTGCTCCATTTTAGTTATAAACCAGCTTGGAATACATTCTGGAGTTTCCAGATACACATTTAATGAGTATGACATAGGGAAAAAAATCTGCTTAGAAATAATCTGAATGTAAGACTGCATTGTTCAAAGAAGATTTTTTTCCAAGCCATATTCTGACTACACGTCCCCATGAGAGAGACTCCGTTCATCATCTAAATGACTGTAATTAATTGGGAAAAAAAATAACTGAAGGCGATTACTGGGAAACACATGGGAGGTGAGATAGACTATTAAATTTATTTCCAAGAGGAGATGGGGAAAGTATTACATTTCCCTGTCCAAATAACCATAGTTAATATACATTGATCAACTACTGCATCAAATATATGCACGGCTTATCACTTTATCAACATCTCAAGCTTTTGTGCCAATTGTTCTGACATGTTCTCAATAAATATAATAATAACAAAAGGACAAAAAATAAACGGGGAGATCCGTCTTTTCACTGACTACTACCACCTCAGTAGATCAATACATGTCATAATGCTCTTATCATTTGGGAAACAGAAATCTTTTTATGACAATAAAGCTTTAGCATTTTAGTTATTAATTTAGATCAACTATGACAAACCCATGAAATTTCACGTTGGTACAGGAAAAAACATAAAATTTGTCCAAAATAATTGTGAAAAACATTTGTGATATCAAGTGAAAACTTCTACCTCTTACATGGGTTTGAGATTTATATCTACATTTCCAACTGTTTAAGGAGGCAGATTCTGATTTTACTGCATGATGGGATTCTGTAAAGTAAGTAAAATAAAGCTGCTATTGTGCTTCTTTATATTAACATCACTGAGAGAATAATCAAAAAATCTGTAACTGGAACAAGAGAATTGTCATAACCAAATAATAGAATACAGCTAAATGTAGGCTAGAAGATAGTGGCTGTAAGCAGTGGGCAGTAGTATCAGCTACAAAAAAAAAAAAAAGGAGGGGGGGGGATGGAAGTGCAGTTTTCCCATCTGGAATTTTTGGGATTTTATTTGGGATTCTCAAATCCTCCTTTCTCAAAGGCAAATAATATTATATGTTTTAAGTAGGAAGGTTGCTATTCCTTGTAGTTTTAAGTAGATTTAATGTAATTGGATACTATTATTATGCACATAGATATCTTTTTAATATCATTTTTATTTTCTTGAGAACTGCTGATTGCAGTTATGATGATATCTGTATGGTACTTTTGATCTAGCACTTTTTATCTGAAAATCTCCCAGCAGTTACCAATTGTTAATTTTTACAACTTGAGTGAGAAAGAGGTTATTAAACTTCTGGTATATGTGCAAACTAAGAAACAAAAGGGTTAAATAAGTTTCCCAAAATATGTCAGTACCAAATAAAATCCAGGTCATCTTGACTTGTAATATTGTAGCTCACTCAGCATTTTTATGGAGTGATAAATGAAATGTTTTTTTCCCACAAAGATAAATTTAACTCATTTTCATGATTAGAGTAAACATTGTTAGCTACTGTCTGGTTGTGCTAAATATTGATGCAGACATTCCTGATATTAGTTATCAATTAACACAGAATACCAACCAGGATTTAAAAGCTAAATATTTGCATTTCACTTTAGCCTTATGAGCTACTGCTTAGACTGTGCAGGTTTAAAGGCAGCTCATATATAAAAAGTATATATAGATTGTGTATGTTCACGTTAAAAAAAAAAAAATACCAAAAAATACCAAAAATACCAAATATCAAATTTTTGCTCAGCCAAAGACTGGAATTTATATAGGAATATAAAGACTGGAATATATTTCAGGAAAAGACTATGGCTGTATTTTAAATTTGGCTGTGCTACCACAGTGGCAATACTAATCTTTGGCACAGGGGAAAGCTGTCATGTCGTACAAACTCCAGCTGTCCACTTTGCCTGTCACTTCCTTCATCTTCAAGTTTGTAGCAGAGGAGTGGAAGGAATGTCTGTGAGCACGTTAGCGAGGACTCAGCAGAGAGTACCCGAGGGAAAGGAGAAGGGCAGAAGTTAGCTGAGTGGGGAGGAGGGAATGGAGAAAAGGGGACAAGCAAATTAGAAACAAGGCAAGTGTTACAAAGAGGTAGGATGGGAAGAAAATAGGAAGCTGGACAATAAATGGAAAGGAAAGAAGGATTGGCTGCACGTACAGACCCTGGCTGCACGTACAGACTGGGCGATGAGACGCTGGAGAGCAGCCTAGAAGAGAGGGATCTGGGGGTCGTGATAGACAGCAAGTTGAATATGAGCCAGCAGTGTGCCCTGGCAGCCAGGAGGGCCAATCGTATCCTGGGGTGCATCAAGAACGGCATCGCTAGTAGGTCAAGGGAGGTGATTGTCCCGCTCTACTCTGCGCTGGTGCGGCCTCACCTCGAGTACTGTGTGCAGTTCTGGGCATCACAGTATAAAAAGGACATGAAACTGTTGGAAAGTGTCCAGAGGAGGGCTACGAAGATGGTGAAAGGCCTGGAGGGGAAGACGTACGAGGAACGGCTGAGGTCACTGGGCCTGTTCAGCCTGGAGAAGAGGAGGCTGAGGGGAGACCTCATCGCAGTCTACAACTTCCTCGTAAGGGGTTGTCAAGAGGCAGGAGACCTTTTCTCCATTAACACTAGTGACAGGACCCGCGGGAACGGGGTTAAGCTGAGGCAGGGGAAATTTAGGCTGGACGTCAGGAGGGGGTTCTTCACAGAGAGGGTGGTTGCACACTGGAACAGGCTCCCCAGGGAAGTGGTCACTGCACCGAGCCTGTCTGAATTTAAGAAGAGATTGGACTGTGAACTTAGGCACATGGTCTGAACTTTTGGGTAGACCTGTGCGGTGTCGAGAGTTGGACTTGATGATCCTTAAGGGTCCCTTCCAACTCAGGATATTCTATGATTCTATGATTCTATGATTCTATTAGGAATTAAAGAGCCATTGGGCACCTGTAGGTTTATTTGTTTATTTGCTTTTTTTGGAAACACACAATTTTCAATGCCCTCAGTGTGCAGGATATTTTAAGGTAAATCTAGATGTCTCTTGGCTGGCTTCCATGTCACTCTGAAAAGATTCCACCCCCCCAGAGTAATGACATCAAGGCATGCATGATGGACTCCACCTGATGTCATCATATGAATCTCTTCTCAAGAACAAAGCTAAAAATTTTGGAAGGTTATTTAGAGAGAAGAACAGAGAGAATTTGAACAAGAGCCATTTACCTCTTGAACCAGAGACATAATCTCCTTTGACCCTTAAGTACACAAATCTCATGCTGAATAAAACCTTAAAAACACACATGGGTTGATTTATGAAAAACGTGGATTCTGGTTGTTTCTGTAGCCAGATATCATTGCCATGACCAGAAAGAAAATGGTCTGACCACAAAGATGAAAGTGCAGGTAAAAAACAGAATCCTCACACTACAATACTATCATAACCTCCTTCTCACTTGTCATCTCATTGGAAGGGAATCAAGGACAGCAAATCAATGTTGACATCCATAATGCATTGAACATGGCAAGGGTTAGTGTAACAGACAACACTACCTAATGGACAAGGTGTCTTACACCAGAAAACATGTTGCTTACATGCAAGGTAGTCTGACACCCTTCGGTGGTGGCATAGTCATTATGAACAGCAAATAGAGAAGACGTAATATCCATTGTGAGTCTGTGGAGAATGTCTTGCATGGTTTTCATACTCTATACAGCTATAAGTGGGAAATCCAGAAGCGATTTTTGAGACAGGTGCTCCTACTTTTCATTACAGACTTAATGTCAGTACTCCCTCAAGGACATTACTTCTGTATTATGAGAGGGAGGGAAAAAAAGTCCTTGAAATCTCATGTTCACTATTATTCAGTGTAAAGTATTTTTGAAAAATATTTTCCCTATCTTCAGATAGAGGTGGATATAAAATCCATCCACAGTCGAGGGTATCTTCACCCATAGATAATGGAACAAGTAGCCTAAAGACTGTCTTTCCCCTGAACTTCTTATCGGTGATCCTACAGCTGGTCTTGAGGCAAGAAAGAAAAAAATAACAAAACAAAAACCCACAGCTTTACTCAGCATTGAGTATTAAAATACTGAACATTTTTGCAGATTTGTACTTAGTCTAGTACTTTCTATTTGTCTGAGTTTGATAAAATTTTGGTCTATAAATAAAAGCACCCTACAACATCATCCCAGTTTTCAGAGGTTTGGAATATGCTGGCATATGCCCTTTTGTGAAATTTTAAATTGCCTTCCAATCTTTTGTCATAAGTAGTATGTCCTATGCTGCTGAACAGATTTTCTTTTCAGTATAAAAGATTATTTCTTAGAACATAATAGCATCTATAGTGTCATTTAATTTTCTTTCAAGAAGGGTCCTCCCCTTCAGTTTAGCTTTTATTTAGCTTCTGAAAACTGCACTTTAGGCTTTTCAGATGTGCAGACATACAATTTTGAAAGGCTGGTTCATTAATTTTTTGCAATTATTTCATCAACAGATCATACAATGATATGTGATGATATTGAAATTCCAAGGAACAAATGATATAAACCTATGAAAATATGAAAATGACAATCAAGAGCCAAATAAATCTTAAACACACTTCTGAGTTAAAAAGAAAGCAGAATTTTGTGCTTTTATAATATTTCTGTACTCTCTGCCAACAGACATAAGATTAATCTTTAAAGGAGCTAATGACCAGCCCCAATAGGCTGTTCTATGAAGTGGCACAATAGACTGAATAATACTTGGAAAAAGAGCCACAAATGCAATACAGAACTGAATCTGCCTCATTCAAAATAGCTAAGGCAGGCTAGAGGAATGTGTTACAATCACACATTTTTACAAAGATAATGATGAACAACTCTCAGAATGCTTTTTTTTTTTTTTTTTTTTTAATTCCTCTAAGAATCTTTTTCTGCAGTTAATTTTTAGTAATTCCATAAAATTCAAAACTAACTGACTCCTTTCACTGGTGTTTTAATTAAACTATCAGGATCACATACAGAATAGTTTACCTAATTTTAGGACAAGTTCACAGTGTTTTTACAAAATTTCATTAAAACTCTCTGCAGGTGCATTAAAATTTGTAATTTTGTTTTTGACTATTTGTCTTCTGTGAGTGATGTTTCAAGGGCGTATCAGAAACATCCTAAATCATGAAAGACTCTATTCAGTGAAATTAAGCTTTTCCAGTGCAGAGCAATTAAAGCTCTGCAGGCTTCCATGGCTCTGTACAGAGCTTAATCCTCATTGAAATTTAAAAGAAATAAAAAAAAAAAAAAAAAAAATGTTTACCACTGTTACTGAAAATATTCATTATCTTTGTATTCTTGACCTTTTCCCAACAAGTCATTAGAAATCTGCATACTGCCACACAATGGGGGAAGAGGGTCTTGTAACCACAGTGCTGCACCAGCAGTCAGGTGATAATGTTCTCATTTCAAGGGGCTGCCATATACATTGTGGATGACCTTTCCTCTCTGTATATCCTAGTTCCTAATTGTCTGAATGAGAATGATAACATATTGCTAAAGCACAGGACTTACAAGATGCCAAAATAACACCACCCCATTGAAAAACAAAACAACATAACAACATAAAAATAATAATAATATTAAAAAAGCTTCAATATATAGAAAAATAGCTTCATATTTACAAAAAGGATTTAGCACCTCCAGGATCTGAGTTCTAGTCCATCCAAATAAAGAAATGTTGAAGATTATGAATTGTTAATCACTCTCCTGGGAAGCTGGATGTGGTGTGGTGACTGTATTTGTTATAAAGCACCATTGATGTCTTTCTATAGCTATTTCCTAGGTTGCTTCAGTATTACCAATTTCACAAAATGAATCTGTAGGCTGAGCAACAGTCATTGCATAAAGCTAATATAGTTTAGTGTCTTTCAATAGATGAAAAAAAAAACAAGTTTTCCTTCACAGTTTTTCATTTCTCTGAGTCTAAATTAAACTTCAAACATCCTAGAGTGCATAGAGCCTGAAGCTTCCACTAATATACCTGTTTCCACAGGAAGAAGCAATTTTTTGTCAAGAAACGATGGTGAAGACAACAGAGAAAGAGTGGTGATGAATTTGGTAAAGATAGCAAATGAAGAACTCTGCCATTTTTTTGCATGTTGCATCCTGCTTTGCATTCTTGCATCATATACTGTGTTCACAATCCACAGATGTTGCTACAAATATACAACTATGCCAAAAGGAAAAAAATAAATAAATCCCTTCCTTCTCGCATGTTCATTTTACTTCTCACAAAACTCAAAGCAGGTGATGAATAAACCTTAATGCAATTCTGCCTCAGGATATTTTGTTTCTTGCCGTCATTTCTACCATAGAAGTCAAAACTATTCATTTTCTGAACATTGGCAAACCAAACTACAGCTGCTTTGCTGGTAGAGTCCAATGTTCTGGTAGCTGGTAACTACCATGTTCTACTAGAGGACATATTAACAGCATACATCATTGTCTCTAATTGCATGCAAGGAAGGTTCAGGTAGCTGTTCTGGACCCACCTATGAGGACTGGCTGCAGACTGACATTAGCAAATTCAGAAGCAGGACCACTGACAGTATTGAAGATGAGAACCCAAATGATACAGGCTAGAATTGATGATGTGCAAGTGGGTTGGTAAAGTAGAAATGAAACGTGGTTATGACAGACAGTGGTACCCAACCATTTTGCCTGCACTCGTATGAGGAGGGAGAAGAAGAATCATCGAAAACCAAAACCTTCTCCTCTTTTTGAGCACTTGCAGCCGCTGCTGTTTGAATAACACACCAAACGTGAGCATAACTGATGAATGAGACTCTGCGTCATGCATGAAGTAGGCATGCATTCACATTCATGCAAGAAATTTCACCCAGCGCATGGATGGGAGTACAAGCACGCGACAGTAGAAATAAATGTTATTAAACTTGACACATTTCGGTATGCCACTGACATCTTGCTAATTCAGTGGTGATAAACATGGGATGTAGAAGAGACGGGTAAACAAAATGTTAAAAGATGTTTACATTTGGTCCAACAGAGAAGGAAAGAGAGTGCCCGGACAATAAAGGAATATATGGATTA
The DNA here is from genome assembly GCF_009819795.1 of Aythya fuligula. NCBI lineage: Eukaryota > Metazoa > Chordata > Aves > Anseriformes > Anatidae > Aythya > Aythya fuligula. The sequence continues at coordinate 11,893,310 of NC_045574.1, read as the reverse complement.
GTCGCATGCTTTGTTCATGTGATGCCTCTGTTCAGTTAAACTTGCCCTTCCTGCTTCAAGATGTGTTATCATATATTCTCTGAGCATTATTTTGGAAAAACAAAAACAAAAACAAACAAACAAACAAACAAACAAAAAAAACAAAAACAAGACAAGCAATTCTTTTTTATTGATTTCTTCTGTCAGGTTTCTTGATGTAGAAGTACATTTTATGATCAAACTTCAGTCTTTACTTTTATCGTGGTAAACAATATATGGTGTATCTTTTTTTTTATTTTTGTTAGAAGAGTATGTGCACATGTGATGAAGGAGGTAGAAGAGATGGGTTGTTTGAAATCATTCAAAGTTAATTCTTTCTATATTTCCTGTTCTTCTGCTTCAGCCTACTTTAAAATAACCTTCACTAGGAGTTAACAATCTAACGTTGCCCAGAAGGCTGAAAAAAAAAAAAAAAAAAAAAAAGTGGAAATGAACTTCTTAAAACCTTCTTTTTCTAATTGCCAATTAAATATGAATTAAGTCTTATTTAATCTGTATATCTGCAATGCAGCTAAGTACTACCAGAACATGAGTCACAGCTCTCTTTGATGACTGACTAATGAAGTCATGACTAGGTAGGCATGCATGCACATTCATGCAAGAATTTACTCCTATTGAATTTAATTCTGGGTGTATTTATCCCCCTTAACAAATTGCAAGATTCCTATCCTGCCCTTTAAGACATCTGTGCATGTTATTGTATCCCTAATACAAAACCGGTGTTATGTCTCTGTGTGAAGGTTTTTGAGAAGCCCATGAGGTTTCTTGCACAACTTTGAAAGAAAAGGACAAAACAAAAAGATGTAGCAGGTATGTACACTGCCACCTCTAACTAGAGAGAGAGTTTTGATGTCTCCCAAAAGAACATTCAAGAAAGTTATTTAAAGAAAGAACACAAAAAAAAAAAAGTCATCTGTTCATCCTTTAAGAGAAGATCACATGTATTTTAAAGGAGTTGACAATAGTTAATATCTACTAGACATATTTATAAACTAAAGCTAAAAGAGAGTGGTTATACTGAAACTTAATATTGTATTTTGTCAGAGAATAGGCAAGGACAGAAGAAAGGATCATATGCAGCACCTGACTACTACAGAATGTGGAATCACAGCATTCATTTATAATTTACAAGTTACTGCAACTGTTCACATATAGTTGTATCATATAGTTTTCACCCCAGTAGCCAGGCTAACTCTGACAGAAGGTTTCCTGATTTTCACAAAACGATGAGGATCATTTGTAATACTTCCAGAAGTTCTTAATAAGAATAAAGAAATATGCAACCCTACAGATCTTTGTAAGCAAAACTGTTTGACAGAATTACTTCAAGACCACTGAATTCTTGTACAATTGTATGCCGTGGTCATAATGGGAGCAAAGAAACTGAATTGAAAGGGGAGAAGTAACAAAGCAGACAATAAAAGCAGATTTATTTTTTTTTCACACAAACCTAACATAAATGCATTAAATGATTATTTTATCTAAGTTGAAATTACTTTTTAAAGATAATTCTGGATATCATTTTAGGAAAAACGTGAATGAACTGACCAGTTATTCAGATGCTGGATTCTTTTCTTGACAGCAACTGAGTGCAGTTACTCAGTGCTGGTTGCATCTCTTACCATTAGGAAGCCATACAAACAGTGAGGAGTGTGTTAACTCTTTTCATTGTAAATGGAAAGGCATAAATTCTCTGTAACAAATATCTCAGGAAAAGAAGCTTCTTGTTGTCAAGTATTGAGTTACTTAATCAATACACAACAGTAAACAAAATAGAAGCACTCTAAAATACCGTTCCTCAGCAGGTATGAAAAGCAAGAGTTCAACCATACAGGTTTTGCAGTGAGAGTTCAGGTTTGTTTTGTTTTTGTTTGTTTGTTTATAGATGGTCACAATAATAACTGGCCTCAGTAAAAGTCCTAGCGTACATAGCATTTAGAAAATCATCAAATGATTTAGATATCTAAAAGTAGATTTCAAAACCCTTCCCTGGCCCTTTCCTCACTTAAAGAACAAACAGCCCCGTATTCCTATAGAGAAAACAACATGCCTCAATATTTTCATGGTTTAGGAATGTTTTGATCATTTATAAATATGCTGCAAATACTGAAGAGGAAAAAAAAAAATTGGATACTTCACTAGCTTGAAATTTGAATTTACTGTCATTTAAAGCAGAAGGCATAGAGTAGATGTCAGTTTCATGTTTTCTGTTTTTAAATACACGCAGAATAACATAAACCATCATATTTTCTCTGTTTTCTCTACCACAAATGCAGTATATTCCCATTCTTAGACCAAAACACAAATATTTCCTTGACAGGTACTTTGCTGACTTTTCTGTTCAATTCTACTTTTAGAATGTTTTTATCTCAAATGTGTATACATATATATACACACTTCTTTGAGATCAAGGATCTTTTTCTCAGTAACTGAGCCCTTGCCAAGAAGCAGCAATCCTACAAATACTGTGTCGAAATCTGTTCCTACTGCCAAAACTCTCATTTTTCAGAAAGCTCAGAGTAGATAAGGGAGGTACAGGGAAGACTCAGATCATTCACATTTATTATTCCCAGTTATCAGAGGTTTATTCACTGGAGCATGGGGACTCTAAGAAAAAAACATTCCCAATTGCTGTGAGATTTCCAGTGAAATTCAGAGAGTTCAGAACAGTATTTTCCTTGGTTAGCTCTCTTTTTGTGATAGTCCTAAATTCTTGGCTCTTCTGTTATTACGTTAGCAGATCTGCAAGTTACTACTTTGTTAGAAGCAAATGAGCTCCTTTTCCTGCTCCTTTGAGCAAGCCTTGGTTCTGTTGTTAAAAGGCATGACATAACTTCATTTTGCTTTGGATTTTGCTGCTTCTCCACACAGCCACATAGGAAGAGGACTCCCCAGAGTACCTGTTTTGTAGTTTTCCTGGCCGAACAACAAGGTCAAGCACAGATATATGGTTTTTGCCTGTATTAAGGTGTAAGCGCTATTCCTTCCTGCTGTTTCAGTGTGCAAGCAGTAAGATAGAATTCAGCACACACCAATCACAGATGTTTATCCACAGGGCACTGTCTTTAAGGAGGATTAATAACAAAAACCTGAAGAATCAGCAAATTGTTCAACAACTGCAGTGACTACAGAGACAAGACAGTGATGTCTCCTGATGTCTTGCATGATCAGCCACGTCCCGAACAATGGCTGATGCACCTACTAGTAAAGAAGTGCAACATCTCTGACAACAACAATGCAGTTGTGAGATCTGTACATATCTCTAAGACAACTTTTTTTTTGCTCCACAGTGTCATAAAACATGGCAGGATGCGGTATGTGGTGTTATGTCTCAAGCTAACCTGGAAGATAATTTTTACCAACTGCCACGGGTGCCATCCTGATACCTGCCTGACTTTCCCTGCTGCTTACTGATGGACCCTTTTGTCAACAGATGCATGTGGTACATTTTCAAAACCAATTTTAAGTTAGCCTGGAGGCCAATTGACCTACCCTCCAACCAAATTATTTGTTGGTGAAAATTAAGATCCAAATCACTAGAGACTGCCAATTGGAAGGTACGACTCCCCACACATCATTTTTTAAAGGTAGAAAACAAGCCAAATGCAAACTGAGGTTAATGCAATATATACAAGAAAGAGAAATAAGATTAGATGTGATGTGTGTGCCAAGAGGCCTTCTGCAGGCAAGGGAAAAAAGAGAATAAGGTTAACATCTTTGATTTTTCCCTTCCCCCTTCACTAAAGCTGAGAGGAGTCCTCATAGCAGCAAGGTCAATTCTAACCTTATTTCCTTGTTTCTCAAAGTTATTTCATTACCGCCATTCCCATTTTTTAAACTTCAAAGCAAAAATATTTTTTTCCAGAAACCTCTGCAATTCAAGATCAGTTAAATATCACAGCAGCTCATTTTAAATAATTTACATGAGACATAAAAAGAAAGAAACTCTCCTTTTTAACAATAGCCACCTGCAACAAATATTCTAAGGAAAGGCACCCTTTTCTTCTGAATGTTTGATGCCTCTCTCATGAAAACAGTAACATTTTGCACAGAAAAAATAATGTAATTAGAAAGAACTTTCTCTATTTCTGTTCCCATTATTGCTGATTACCAGAAATTATCAGGCAAATACTGTCTGTTTTCTCTTTTTATGATCAATTTATTCACCCTCCATCTGATTTCCTTGGTGATGAATTGAAATTTAGGCTCTTGTGTCTATGGCACTGAGAGAAAGAGAGAGATTAGGGACAGGGAGAGAAATTAGATAGTGAGTATGTGTAAAGTGTCAGAAAGCATTTAAATTATCCTTGCCAACTCATAATTTTTCTTCAAGCCCTGCAATACATTTTTACATTTTTGTTAAAATCATAGCTTCTAGAATCACCTGATTAGTTCAGACTTCATTTATTAATTATAATAATAAAAAACAGCTTCTTGAAAATGAAAAGATTGAAAGCATGTTTTCAAAATAAGCTTGAAATGAACAAAAACCTGTGAAGCTTCAGAAAAGTGAACCCCCAGCCCCCCTCAAAATAAATAAATAAATAAATTAATTAATTAATTAAAAGGAGACCCCAAATCTCATCTCATTTCAAAGCCACTTCTAATTTTGGGGTGATAACTCTGATTTTCCAATAGCAGGGCAAGACACTGTTTCCATGGCAGCTGGCAAGAGGTGGGGATTGTGGGGATTGCTTCCACTTCTATGCCAAAGCACAGTCAAGTTTTAGCAGTTGTAGCAAAAGCTATCTGGGAACACTGCTCAGAACACTACCAAAAAATAAATAAATAAAAATAAAAATAAAAATAAAAAATACCCTCAAACTTGTGATGAGTTCTACATTGCCAGAGCTATACTTCCATTCCTATCCAACCACCTAATTTAAATCTGTTTCGCATACATTTTTGCGAACTGCATTCAATCTTTAGATTATTACACAGATGCCCTCCAGACCCCCCGTTTTTTTTTCTGTGAGGACTAGGAAGGATTTCTCTTGCTTGAACCATTTGATGCCCCACTGTTTAGGGAACACTTGAGCAGGCTCATTTGCCTGGGAAGACACCCCCCTTGCCATCCCAGTGCCCTCCAGGGAGCTCTTCCCTGAGGGCACAACTGCAGCTCCCATATTTAAGACCAGGCAAAATGATTTGCTTTTCAAAATGGAGAAAGAAAAAAAAAAAAAAAAAAAAAAAAGCACGCTATTCTCAGCCTGAGACTTTTTGCATTTTAAGCTTTAGCCTGAAGCAAATTATTGAGGCAGAGTTACTGTCTAAATCCCTGGAAATGGGGGTTTATAGTGAAAATACTGACAGATCCATAACTATAGCCATGCAAATAGAGCAGATAAAAATATGTATAAATGATAATGTAATTTAATGGCTTAAAGAATTTTTACTGGGGAGGAGGGTAACGTCTGTTTTATTTTGACAGTGTAAAATGTCAGAGCAGAATTCAAGGATGTAGCAGAGTCATACTCTATACTTCTTGGAGATTATTTGACAAGAACAATTTCAGTGTTCTATTTAATGCACTTACGACAAATTTAGGTGATGAATTGATGCCTGAGAGACAGTGTGGCTAGAATTAGGAGAACAAATTCTCTTGTTATGGGAGCAGCTACAGGCCAGTTCAGTGCTGATAGGCATACTAAAAGTTAGGTAAAGGAAATCTGAAAAGAGTATTCTGTCAGTGGCAGCAAAAGTGGAAAGCTATATATTTATTAAGTCATAATGTCACCAGGTTGTACTTTCAAGTACCTCAGAAGCAGTGTCTCCTCAAAGTGTGAGAGTACAAGAAAGAGATCAGAGCCTTTTGGAAAAGTCAGTTTGCTGAGAAAACCAAACATTACTATGCAGCTCCAGATGTCACTTTCCATCAAATATCATATTTTTTCATTGATATCCTCTAATATGGAGAAAAACAGAGAACAAGCCGTTAAGTAAAAATGAACCTTTACTTAATAACAGTGGAATGAAGTCAGACATCATTCTATAAATCTGATTTTTATATCCTTTTCCATGCGAAGTAAATAGCTACAGCCGTGCTGAAATCTGCTATCACCGGAGGTCTAATCCTGCCAATGTTCAAGTCACAGTTTTTCATGGGAAGATATACATACACAATTAATATTGTACTGGACATTTTTAAATTATAATGGCACAGAAAAGCCACATGCAGGAAGAGTCTCACAGAACTTAAAAATGAATCATTCCACTTTGGAAAGATTTTCTGGCCAGAAATCTCTGGCTCAGGCTTCCTGTTCATCAGCATTATGAAAAGCATGCTCACTGGTTTTCAGCACAGGCGAGCTGGTGACCTACTGTTGGAGACTCACAAGAAGAGAAAATATATTTTTTTTAAAGGATAGAAAAAACCTTAGGGGTCTCAGTAAGCCAGCCAGCAGGGAAAGACCTGCATCCAGGTTTATAGAGCTTCCAGAATAATCAGAATTTGTAAGACAATGAATGAACAATTCAATAAATTGTTTTAAATTATTTTCTACTGAAAATGAAACATTCTTACTCATAGCACTGCAGCAGGGATGTAAAACAAAATGATTAGTTCAACATGCTACATCTTAGAGACTCACCACAGAACTGGCATCAGCAGAGATTTAAACTAGAATACAGTCCAATGTGGAAAGAAGACAGAGATGCATGTTGTTCTATTCTAGGCCTTTCAAAGATTGAAGAAAGGAGTAACACAGTGTATCTTGGTAATAACCACAAAGGAGTACACCAAAACCGCTACTCTTCTGTACCAGATTTCATCATTAATAGCTTGGAATTCAGATGAAAAATTTAAGATACTTCACTAAAATTTTTTAAAGAACAGAAAAGGGCTGGATTGCCAAGTTTCCACCAAAGTTATTTTTGGGGACTGAAGATGTGGGACTGAAATATGGGAAGCATAGTACTCTTGCCTCTCATATGAGATTTGATAAATGGGATCCATGAAATCTAGACAGAAAACTCAATCCTGTTAATTCTGAAGACTGATCCTCATGCAACAGATAGGAAGCATCAGAACTTTATTACACACTGATTACAGCTATTGCCTGTTGCCCTGATACATCATGGTATCATAATTTGTGCAATTACTGCCTCAGGCAGATCATATAGCACACCCTTGGGAATGATGATTTAGGGAGATGAGATACATGGCTGATAAATACTAAAGGTAGAGCAATCTAAAATGCAGGAGTTGTAAAGTTCTGCCTGATATATATGCTCAAAATAGTTCATGTAATATATTGAACTTTTTTGTCCATTTGTAAAACAGAAATTATTTTTCCTTCCTTCCCTATGCAGAAATATGCAAATGTAAGAGAACATTTACTCTTCATAGCCATACCTAAGTTCAGGACCTGCAGACGTAAGTATCTAAATGGTGACATCCCTAAGAATATTGGATGTGTAAATTAGGGATGAAGCTTTGAGTGCATATTCAGACTGAGAATCAAACTGTATGAAGTTCAAGGTGAATACAGCAGAACCTGCTGTGATTACTGCTCCTCCTAATTTTTATGTATTAATGAAGTTAGAAGGAAGGATGGAAAAGATTGTATATGCTCGTAAATGCAGATACACATTTTTTTCCTAATTTTTCATATTTAGGTTTCATTGTTGAAGACTTATTCCAGAAATAGACTTTTAAAATGTAAATTTAAAAATAAACCATCAGAAATAAACCATAGATATATGCGATTTCAGGTAGTTCTACCAACCACAAATATATAATTGTATATACAGAGTTTTAAAGTTGACTTTCTTTGTTTTCAGCTAGAAGCAATTGCTTGTTGAACTCTTACGTGTTGACTCCTGTCCCCAAGTCTAGCACAATAACTAAAACTGAGGGTCATTTTGGGTTCCAACTTAAGCTAATATTATTGCTCCATCAGCAAAGCATTCTATGAGATTTGTATTAAAGTGGAAAGATACACCCATTCATTACCAATTTAGAGCATAATGAAGTTATCCTGGACCAAATCTTTCTCCCTTTGATTGTCTAATAACTTTATGGTCACTTACCCAGCTTTGATGAATTTAAGAGGAAAAATTACTACATTCCTTAATTCTCTTATTTATCTGTTTTATCAAAATTCGCACTGGAATCCTCTCTTAAGTGATCAAATTAATCTGAGGCATTTAGAGCAGGGACCATGTGGTAGCTTGCAAAGCATTGGCTGTTCACGATAATTTGGGCATGGCAAGTAGCCAAAGGACTGCTCACAAACATATGGTTATTTATTTCCACTAGCCAGTCACTAATATAGGCTGTTTGCTACATCGCTTTACTAATAGACCACGCTTCAACAAGAAAAAGGACCACAAGTGCAAAAAAAAAAAAAAAAAAAAAAAAAAAAAAAGGCAAAAAAAAAAAACCCCAAAACAACATGTAGAATCATTAGCATACTGAATCCCAAAGTGATTTAGTGAATTCTTTTTCACTCAACAGATCCCCAAAGACTGCCTTAATCTTTATCTACTGTTGCATGTTTGGATCCTTTGTTTAATCACACCTGAAATATTGTCTTCTAGTGTGACACATCAGCTGAAAAAGTTTAACTGTTGTTCTGAATACAGCATTGATCTACGTTTTATTATAAATGCCATAAGAAGTGTCTTTCTGAGAAAAGAAGGATAGAAGTCTATCTTCATGCCTAAGTGGCATGAAGAGCTGTGTTAATTTATTTTGGTAAGTAAGACATTCACTTCAATATGGATTTTATTTTTATTTTCAACTTTTTCCATTTACTTAGATTTTTTTTTTTGACAAGTGCCCCAAAAGGTATATTCAGTGAGACATGGGATTTTGGAAGCCAAACAAAATAATAATAATTTTTGAATGAAAATTTTATCATTAGGGAAAAAAAAAAAAAAAAAGAAAAAAAAAGAAAGTATGACTCTTTCTTGTAATCCAAATCACAAAAGCTTTTGTGTTACCTCCTTCTTCCAAAATGCCCTATATGAACAAGACATTGCTCTCCCAAAGGAACTTAATGCACACATTGAAAGCAAACAGAAGAGATGCTGTCACATATTCCAAGAACTTTTGAGGGATAGACCAAGAAATTGAACACATTTTATTGCACAGTTTTTGTAAAACAACTGTGTAATCAAAGATGGAATGGCAGGAACCTGACCCTCTGCTGGGAAACATCACGCTTCTGGACTTTTCACTTTTTGAGCAGACAAATCGTAGGGTGAAAGGAATAAGTGCTGAATTATGGTCTTAAATAAGAGTAATTCCCTCTGATGGGATCTCACTAGGGATCCTCAATAGCTCATTTGAAACTGCTGCTGCAGAAATCATAGTCATCGCAAGATCTGCTGTATGCTAATGAAGAACGCTGACTTCACTGCTCAGTTACTCCAGATTAAATGACGTGATTTACAATCAGTAAATATAGCTGGAGATCACAGATTCTGAGGCTGCCACGATGAAGGAAAAGCAACAGAGTAATGTTTGGATTTGGTACTCAGTGAGGATAAATATTTAAGGAAAAACTCTTGGAATAAATGACAGAATATTTTCTGTGTATATACAGTGACTTTATGACCTGTGATATCACAGTCATTTATTTCTTAATTTCTTTGCAATATATGTTTATTTGTTTAAAAATATATTCACCAAAAGCTTTATTTTATTTTATTTTATTTAATAAGGACATTTTTTTTGTTGTTACGGAAAATAAATGATCGTGATATTAAGCATGATCATAAACAAAATATTCTTTTACCATCTTCTAATGAAAAATAACTGAATGCTTTTTGAACCAAATTTTATGAAGTATGCAGTCCTTGCTTGCTAGAGACAGATCTTCTACATAAATTGATCTGTTTCCCAGGGTTTAAGCTCCTAAAAAAAACACGTAATAGTAATAATAATAAAATACTGGATAAGAGTAGAGCTGACACAACCTTATCTATAGTAGTGCAAATGGTATTAATTATACTAGAGGATAGGCTGTCATTTTGGAATTTGCATATACAGTAGGCTTATTAATAGTGATTGCTAATTTTCATTTATCAGACACTCCCTTCACAAATTCCATGGAAATAAGGAAATGAAGGCAAAGCAAGAAAGGAGAGAGGATATCAAATTTCCAATCCTGAGCAGGGAACAATACAACTTTCACAAAAGTAACTACATCTTCAAAACATGCAGGTTATCACATTGAGGGATTTTACTAGCCAGCAATGGAAACGCTGTGATTTTTGGACAGTGGGTATGTGTGAAACCTTCAAAAAAACACAAGCGAGTCTGGGAAGGCAGAAAGAGGAAATAAAGAACTATATACTGACAAAGCATCAATAATGTTTGTAAACTCAAGCTGCACTAGAAGACATTAGTACTGCAGAAGAAATTCAGGGCAACAATCAGAACAGTCAATGGCCTTCCTAAATTATTCAAAAAATGTCATTTGTTTGCATTCAGAATTTTTTCTTGAAATTCACAATGAAGATTTGAATCTAGCTTATAATTTTGGATAGATAAAAATTATTTCTCCAGGACCCATTAAGCCTAACTTTAATACTGCTATGGAACTTTCCTAATGACTCCATTGGATATTTTCTTCCACCAACTTTCAATCACTATTGACATGTGTTTTAGGGCATCCACACATGGGAGGTCAATCAGACTCTTCTTTACTCATACAGAACCCCAGATTTAAGCAACAGTAAGACAACCAAATAAATCTGATAAATTTGATATCAGCAAAAGTTTTTTTTTTTTTTTCTTCTCCATGTAAGTGAGTTTTCCTGTGAGTAAGCTTTTTGGACTTTTTCAAAAGAACAAATTATTTCAATATATCAAAAAATATGTAGAATCAATGTTGCTTATGGTAAACTTAAAGCAGAATGTTTTCCTCTTTTCTGAAGACTGTTTGCCTTTTTGATGATCCTGAAGTCCTTTCAGGCAGAACTTCTGCTGATAACAATGAGACCTTGCCTAAGAAAAGCCTTAGTATCTGATTTTGATGACAAACTATCCTTACTTTGACATACACTATTTCCAGTAAATTAGTACATAGTGTTATACTGTACATAGTGCTTTCCTCTACGGTGATGAGCTTGAACTATTCCCCCACATTAGAATAGCCCCATACCTTTATCTATTCAAAAATAATGATTTTTTTTTTCTCATCACCCTGTATCTGCACTTTTCCTTCAGTATTACTTGACTGTGCAACTAGAGAATATTGTAAAAAACTTTGACATCAGAGATTTGTCAATTTACACTTTTTAAAACTAATTATCAACTACTAGCATCTTCTTAAATACATTTTACAGAATTACTCATCTAACATGCAAAACATGAATGCTACATCAAATGTCTACAGCATTTTATCACATGTCAAGTTATAAGATGATTTGTTACCATTTCTTTCTTTTATACTACCTCCTAAATTCAATCCAAGATTTCTCTGCCTTTAAAAGCATGATTAGTTTAAATTTCTGGAAGTGGGCTTTTTCCATTATTCATATTTAAATTAAGTTCCCTTGAGATGAAAGAAAAGCAAGGAATTTTCATCAAGAGACTAATAATACAACCACTGAAAAATCCGAGCATTTTTATATTGAATTTATAAATCATGCTAGCAGTAACCAAACTGTTTAAATAATATATAGAGTTTAACTATAACATACTTATTGACATAAGTAATTTTAGTGCTTTTTAATGTAACAAATCACTCAGAAAATATTCTCAGTTAATCATTAGCATACTCAAATCTAGAAAGAGGTATATGCTTTATTCACTTTATAATTTGGTAGCAATCGTTGAGTCATAAAATTTCATATTGTGTGCCAATTTATTTATGATTTCCTAAAGATGTTTGGGTACCCTGACAAATTATCAATTTATCTCTTCGTTATAAGCCACTATCTGCAGATACAAAGGCATGAAATTAAACACAGGAGCAGGAATTAATTAAAATATATGTATGTGTGAGCATACACGTGTATTTCTGTATAGGCACATATTTTTCTTTGTTATAGAAGCATTAAATATTACCCAGTAGCATAGATACAGGTGAAATTAGCCTTTTCCGTATCATTGTTATTTGCTGCTGTATTTATCACAAAGCCTGAAAATAAAGGCTTCATAACAGTGACTACATAAACATCCTGGGGGCAGGAGGGTATAATGTGGGGCTGTGACTGAGTCAAGCAGCAACGTTGAATATATTTCATGGTCTCATCAAGTACGCAACAGTTCATTCCAAACATCAAGGTACCACCTGTTCCCACCTACTCCAAAGTGCAAAATCTGTAGGTCCTTATGAAGCTGTTGTTTTGCAATGTTTAGAGCTTGGAACCTGTCTTTGTAGCTTCCCTAGCTCCCCCCTACAAAGGAGACAGAAGAGGGGTTACACAGTGTATAGCTCGGAGACCTTTTCTGAACAATTAGGTGGAATCCACTTAGAGCATTCAGTGTGAGAAGAGACCAGAGCTCAGAGAGTTCAAACCAGACATACTCCATTGTCAGCCTCAGTTACGTGACACGACACTTTAATTAGAAAGGGTCAAAACTGAAAAATTTGTGTCAAGACCCAGATCTGAACTTTCCCAGATTACTATAGTAGTAAAAGGTTGAATTGGGTGTTGTTTCTCAGTTCTGTCTCTCATTTTCATGTTGGAAATACTTCTCTGTTTGGATTATTACCAATACTCAGCCTGTTTAAAAAAAAAAAAAATTAATTAAGCTTTAAGGAGTTTTAAAAAAAAAATCAAGGAGTTTTGCTTAAACGTTCAGGTATCATCCTTATTCTTTTGGTTCTTCCAGTGATATATTCCTGCTCAACTGATGCAGTTATTGTGCTAGAAAAGCACTGGTATTTCTGAAAATCACTATTAGAAGTACAAGAGTGTTTTTTTTTTTTTTTTTTTTTTTTGTTTGTAAATTTGCTTCTTGAGTACCAAGTGATTTGCTTACAGTTTTAAGATAGACAAAGTACTTCAGAATAGACTAGAAATACTTGAGGCCTCAGGTTTAGAAAGTCAAGGTTTCATTCATGTACAAGGTTTTAGCAGTGACAAATGTTCTAATTTAGCATTTTGTTCAATTTTTATACTACTGTATAAAATGAATGGACTTGCTTTATTAAGGGTATTCTATTATGAGATCTTCTGTAGTGAAGAGATTTGGGATGAAACAGTACTTACAAGAAGCCTGAAAACTGTCCACAAGCTTCAGTTTAAAACCAAAATTTTAATTATCAAATAGCTTGAAAAGGCTAGTTCTTCATCAGACATCTAAATAGTAAAAAGGGCAAAGTCTGCAAAAAAGATTAAAGCCAAAATAAGTGCATTCCATATAAATATGAAAGATTAGCACAGCCATTACAAAAACAGCATAACAATTCACTTGTTATAATTGTTTGAGACTATTTAATCATTGTATGATAGTCTTTGAATGTTAACCACAAGAAAGAAATTCAATAGAAAAGTATAAGCAGTTTCATCAAGATTTTTGTTCTTAGAGCAATGTTTCCAAAGCTACTCTCTCATCCAGAGGCAGATATCTACAGATATATCTACAGATAGAAGATTCTATCCAGAATCAGGCCAGAATTGTAAGGCATACTTGGAGAGTGGAATGATTGTTTCTCATATAGGAGAATGCTTACATAGCGCCCCCTATTCATAGGCTGCGAAATTAGTTCAAGAAGCACTATTTCTCCAATAGTTTAATATTTCTAGTATATAACTTTTCAAATAAAGTGATGGCTCCTTATGACGTTCCTTTGCAATTTGCTCAAAGGGAACTCTGTTGCTCTTCAAAAAACTCCACCTTTAAGAAGAAACAAATATACAAATGTTTCATATGAAATATCATCTGATTGATTTCAGACTGATAAGAGCATGAAATTGTTCGGTCTTTGATCCCTAACATCTAACACATCTTCCCAAACATCAAACAACCATTTCTCTATACTGTGCTAACCTTTCCACTACGATTCCCTTCATCTGTTTGTGAAATATATGAGTAATTTGCATCTAAGTTCTAGTGGACAGGGATGCTTGCCTTGATTTTATTTTAAAGCATCAGGGACACGTATGGTGACTTACAGATAAAAAATATTATAACCTTAAGTTCACAGGGTCAATAGCACTATGGTAACTGAAGGCAAAAGAAGGAGGTTAGTTGAATAATTCTGATCCCTTTCATCTTATCCAACCAAGAGACTAACATTTTTATTGAAATGATATGTCACTCTTATAAAGACAAATCTTTCAACTGTCATCTTTTCTCCTTGGTTGGAAAAGCTTATTCATACCAACTGTGAATTTCCCCATCCTTCAAGTCACATCTAGGGCTAGAGTAAGCCCAGTCACTTTGTCCAAGTTGTTTAAGTCATCTATTAATTTCAGTGTGATTAGAGGGTACACTCAAAGTATCTCAAGGGACTGGCATGACCTTGTTATATTAGCCTTTAAAATGGATATAAATTTTATTCCACGGTCCAGCAGACATGGTTTCTATTCTTGGTTCTGTGATGTAAACTTAGGAAACAACAACAACAAAAACCTCTAAAGGCCAAAATATTCCAAAATAAAAGCCATAAGGAATGCTTGAAATGTCTTTGTACGATCCTGAAAAATCAGCCAGCAAACAGTCCTCATATTACTGTCAGTCAGAACTAAAAGAGAGCAGGGTTCAGGAGGCACATTTTATTCAACAATCTGCACTGCTGTGCAAAACGCACACAGAACAGCCCCCAGGCAAAAATGGCCATGCTGATGCTTCCCTTGTTTGTTGAAGTGCTCTGAGTTGCATGTGGGACAGCCTCTGTTGTAACATGGAGTAGGCAATCTTGCAGATTAGTGGCTCTAGCTCTTCTAGTGTTTAGCTGTCTCACCTAGCTCTGTAGGAACAGCAGCTGCAGAAGAGGAAAAATTCTCAAATATTTATTTTTACAGATAACTACACTGGTACTTTTTATTTTTATTTTTATTTTTATTTTATTTTTTTGCTTCTCTTTAGAATATAAGTAATTTGAACCACGCATTCTGGAGAGCCCAGTCCTCCACAACACAACTATCTGAGGTCAACAGTCCAGTTAAATTCAAATCGTGAAGTGATATTCTAGATTTTCAAAGACTTGGTTTCAGTTTAACTCAATACCCACTGAATTCAACAATAAAAATCCTAGCCTTAGAGGGAGCAGTTTTAGGTCAATACCATGTGGTTTCTTTCTGCATACTTTTCAAAAACAAGTACGTATATTTTCCTCCCAGCACATTTATAGATTTTATCTCCAGGGCTGCATCTTAATATTGGGGAAAATTTCAGTTTAAACATGGATGGAAAGGATAGTATAGATATTCTGCAGTCTTTACTCTGCTACTTCCTTGTCTGCAAATACATGCATCCTGGGGAAAAACAATTTATTACAAGCTAAAGAGGAACATTTTTGTGGGTGCCCTTTGACAAAGTTACCAGCAGAACACTGCACAGGGACAAAATAATACAATTTAGCCGATTGTATTCTTGCAAAGGAAAAGGTTAAAGTGGAGATTGAGTTTTTATGGCTCAGCTCAGAGGAAGGATTAGCCAGGAAAGGTTGTTGATACCCATTGAACAAAAACTACAGTTGCCTTTTTTGCTGTATTAATTTTCAGCAATAGAACAGCAACCAGCAGAGTTTTAAAAAGAACCGCTGGACCCCCAAATGGCTGACATCTCTGTAAAATCCAGGTGACTGCCTACCAGGGATCACAGATGTGCATTAAAACATGTTATAATATAAAATAACATTGTCCTGCATCTGACCAGTTGGAGTGCCATTTTGCCCTGTCTAGCACTGTCAGACAATCCCAGATAGCTACCTTAGGACGAAACTGTTTAAGAGCTCCTGCTGATGTGTTCTGAGACACTTCTCTGGGGCTTCTGCCAGCATTTTAAAGCCCTGAAAGGCACACATGCTTCAAGCTTTGTAAGAACCAGGGTCTCAATAGAGTGCTAAAGATGGAAATCACTAATTTTTCCTTAACTCCTTCCCTCCCAGCTAATCAAGGATTTTCAAGTTTACTGAATTCAGTAATGCAGATGGAACACAAGGTTGGAACACAAGCCTGAAAAGGATTATAGCAAAGTAGACAGCTCACACCTGGTAATTCAGGGCATTAAGAAGAGCAAGAATAAACCAAAGGGAAACTAACCAATATATATACATATTTAATCTGTGAGGAAATATCCATGCTGAATACCCTCTTTGACCAATTTTCAAACTACACGTAAGAAAAGCAAGAAGTCTTGCATTGGACTTCATGTACTCAGGAATGAATTTGTCTTTCTGTCTGTTATCTTGGGCCTGTAAATTCCACAATAATTTACAGTTCTAAAGACCTTGTTTGGGACATTTCAGAAGAGTTTGAGGGTTGTTTGTTGTTGTTGTTTTTAGAGAATCTGAGATGGAAAACCCAGTAAAAAGAAGAGGGATGAAGATGGTGAGAAGGGGTCGATGAAAGTGTTCCCCCAGGCATGATCAAGCAATAAGCTTCTTAAGAGATCTGGTGTCTGACTCAGGAACATGTTTTGAGCAGGTCCTGTATAAAGATAAGTAGAAAAAGAGAAAAGTAGCTGAAGAAAAAGCCATCACAGTGGATCCAATTCTTATTTTTTTTTAATCAGTTTCTTAAGGTATCTCAGCTTGAAAACACAAGCAGAGGGCAGAGACCAAATAACTAATGATTCTCAAAAATCATAGCCCAGGAAAAACAAAAATGAAATGTAGTAAGATGCTTAATAAGCCTAAGAAACATACTTGCTTATGCATGGATCTTGTTTCAAGAAATTAGATTTTTAAAATATCTGCTATTGGCCATATAATAATTTGCCTGCTCTGTTTCAGAAATCTCATTTAGTCCCATTCTCAAGTGTTTAGTATGCATAATGATTTATTTCTTAATCTACCACAAAAGAATCTCAGAGAATGTTTATATTTATCTTTTTTTTCTTTTCTTTTTTTTTTTTTTGTACAGAAGGGAAGAGAGTGGAGGTAATCACAGCATTGTCTCTAATGTAGTTTCATGCTTTCCTTATAGGCATTATTAGATTCAACTGATAGCTCTCAAACAAATTTTGCCAGCAGTGATAATACAAAGACATTTTCAATTATAACTTTTCAATATTATGCATATCATGATTATGACCTAGTAGATGGAAGAACCATGCAGTAAAAGCCTCCTTGAGGAAGGTCTTATGTCAATATTGAATACATTTTCACAAAGATTGATTCTAAACAGAAACCTATCAACTCGCATCCTTATTCTTTGGCTATTGGCACTAAGTTTTGAGCTTTTTTGCTATTTTTTTTTTCCCCGTCAAAAAAAACATTTAATGCTTCTGAAGTACATTGATAATATCAAGTAGATTTTCATATTAGCCTATTTTTTTTTTTTAGCAAGACCAAGATTTAACCTTATGCCTTTGTCTCAGCAAAACAACAACTCTTGAAATGTTCTGTGGTTGTTTTTCTTGCTGCTGCAAATTCTTTGCAGTGTTAAATTAATGGAATGTGTTTTGTGAACAAAATCAGTATAACAAGTTGTACTTTTCCTGCCAGCATGTTGTCCTTTTTACTTATGGAGTCTAAGAAAGATTGTAAGATTGTGTGTGTTCAGACTTTTTCTTTCTCTCTCTCTCTTTTTTTTTTTTTTTTTTTATCTTCTACACAGACACAGGCTGATACCATAGTTGTTACTCAGTCTATTCCCACCTTTCTCCATGAAAGGCTTCAGCTGTATGTTAGTAAGCAGCTCTGCCTGATGGATTCTCATTAAGCTGCAGCTTTTGTGAAGGTTTCAGTGCAACTGCCATTTATCTCACACCTGAAAGGATATGCTTCCTGTAAGACAGGTGGATTTTAAGCATCCTTTTTCTGTCTCTAGTGCTTTCACTCACTTGCTAAAAACTTGTAGCAGATACTGTAAGTTATTAGGAGCCGTCATAAAACAGAGGGATATATTGGGGTCTGCAAAGAGTCTTAAAAATCCGAGGTTGGATACAGGAAGGTGTTCAGAGATCTAAACTCTCTTTGGTGTCAATAGAACTTGAGGGCACTTGGTGCATCACAGAGCCTTGTTCCTAATGCAGCTCAAACTGAAAACACATTACTGTTGATCCTGGAACAGGTGGGAACAAATCCTCTGCCTGGCTAGTATGGTTTCAGTCCATATTTTATGCAAAAAGCAGCAACTAATAATTTTCTTCAGAATAGTAAGACCATAGAAAAAAGTAAAGCAAGCCAGTGTTCCTTGTCTGGAGCCCAATAACATCCTGAAAGAAATTAAAGTTGATCTACAAAGACTTTTTATTTTTTCCTTATAAATCCTACAAACAAAGAAACACAATGGAAGAAAAATGAAGCAATACACAAATATTTAAATTTGAGCCTTTTGTGGGGGTTATAGATGCCAGCATTTTCAACATCATCTGCAGCTCTTTGACTTTTCTTGCAATATATTTTAAAAAGTGTAGCTGGTTCTCTGACTTACAATGGTTGAGAAACACAGGATTAAACAGGTATGTGCAGAAATATAATGGTCCCAGACAACTCAAACAGCCTTCATTTATTTGTCAGCTGTAACTATAATCACACTGCTCTCTCACAGTGTGTTGAGGGCACACTTGTTTGAAAGCTGTTAGTGGTATCTTCAGGTGTCCATGTTTTGAATATAGGTAGCTTTCAAAATCTTAGCAAAATCTTTCTCCGAGAAAAACAACAGTTAAACACAGCCACTGCTGCATAAACCTAAACAACCAACCATCCTTTCTTTATCAAGTAACTTAACACAGAATATATCTGTGAAGCTTTGCACAAACTAAAACACAGATATCAAACACAGATGCTGAAGCTCTCCACAGGTACACTACATCTGCAAAGATGCAGTTGCGGAACTGAGTGCAATTCAACAGCCATTATGTGTGGCAGGGTTAAGATGACAATGCAAAACCCCTGACAATCTGTCAACTCTCTGATGTGATAGCACATGATTCCCTGATGTTTACAAGGAGCCTTGAAATAACTACTATTTTGTTTCAATTGTGCTGATACAGACCAGCCTGGGCATTAATTTGTAATAAATAACAAATCTAATATAGTCATGGCAAATGTTTTGGGAAATATGCAAAACAAATATTGGACTGAGATCAGTGATCCAGCTGAAGCTAGAAATCAGCTCAAGGATCAAGACCACAGGCTTGCAGAGTTTTATGTATGTGCCTTATTTTATAAAAACCTTGTATTTCCCTTTGGCTTCAGTGGAAATATTCACTGTACAAAATTACACAGATGCCTAAATCTGTGCTGGATGTATTCCCAAAAGCTGAACAAAGAGAAGCCAAGAAGATGGACTAATTCCATAGTACAGAATAGACCATTCTAAAAGCCAGAATATATATATATATATATATATATTTTTTTTTTTTAAGAAAAGACTCAAAATTTCATCCATGATTTCAGATTGAACAGCACCTAACCACATTAATACTCTACAGAATTACAGGTCCGTACTCTTGTTCACCCAACTTTGACTACAGTGTTTTGAACTAATTTAAAAAATTGCAGTCTCCTTCCCCTTTTTTCTTCTTTTTCTCTGTGTATGACCAATGATAGATGGGACGTGGTAAAGAATAATTGCTTGCATTTAAAATGCACATTTTCAAAAGCAAGGCTTTATTTTGGGGGTACAATTTATACCTCCATCTGCACATGAATTGCTGGTGCAAATATTAACATTTGAATGGAAAATGACCTGATTTATGAGTATATGCCAGGTTGCTAGCTATGCAAGTGCTAAATCCATATTCCCAGTTCCAAGGGCAGACAAATTCAGCAAAGCTGTATCTCAGCCAGGACAGAGACATGTTTCTTAAATATCTCTAGCCACTGATGGTGAGAGGTGACTAGAAAAGACCAGAGATAGCTTATTCTAACGTACAAATGACAGAAGTTTGGTGCATAGATGTCATGAACATAGTACTCTTTGTTTGCACTGGTTTAGGAAGAAAGGTAATTAGATAAAGAAGGCAAATTCAGAAGTGTAGGCATTCTCCCATCCAGTAAAAGCATATAGACTGCCTTCTTACTACAGTGTAGTTCAACTGCAAGTAACTTGTATTCATTTTTATTCTGACATTTACAATTCCACCCTCTACACCTCAAACTGGGTTTACACTGAGCACTTCATCTCAAAAATTCTGGGCATTTCACCAGTAAAGAATCAAACTCTCTCTCCAGTACTGACAATCTACATACAAATTTAAGTGGTAGGTGAGCTGGGGCACAATGAAGGTAACTATATTCTCTACAGGGTTTCTAACTGGTAGGTTTCTGGATTTCTATTTTCACTTCCTAGTCTGTTCCCTTAATTAATACGTATGCAAAATATTTGCTTCTATAATTAAAAAAAAAAAAAAACAAAACAAACACATTTATCAGGAAGCACAAACATTGGTCAGAGACCAAGAAGGCCGAGGAAAGTCATCTATGTTCCAGTCATTTATAAAGGAAAACCTTCACTGAAGATCCAGATCCAGAAGCCAATGCAGAATTATCTCTATGCTATTATAATATGAACATAATATTAATATAATAATTATAATATTAATATGAATAGCCTGGCAACCAACAAAGCAAAGCTATATATCCCAACAAAACCAGCAGTCCTCAGGACAGACTAGCAGCCTTCCTCAAAAGAGCAGGCACAGGGAAAGAAATCTTTTACTGGGATACCACAGCATTGTTGTGGACATTCACAATTACAGAACTCTTATGTAGACTCTTACTATCACAGTCATTATAATCTGTTCTGTAAAATCCTTTCTAATTAAACTTCCAAACAAACACAATAAAGTAATTACCATGCTCATTTATCTGAACTTATTAAGATTATGTATATATGTTCATTTTGATTATTACATTAACAATCTGTTGACAGTCTTCCAATTAAGAAATTAGAAGTCTGCCAATAAAAGCAAGCAAAGGGAAACAAAATACAAGATTAAGAGAAATAGTTTCCATAGCTCCTGAACAACTTTAAGATGAGAATAAAGACTGTTACTGAACAGTCAATCTGTCCTAATTTAGAGCTACAAAACAGGGATGCACGTCTCTTTTCTACAGGTTCAATATTCCCAGTGTAATTTGGAGTTTATTTTGTTTTTGACAAACCTTGGCATCTCACACCATGAGTACAAAGGCTGAGGTATGGCAGTATTCTACTGCACATGAGTTTAGCAGGGAGTGATGATTGTTTCAGATTTTCAACACATTGATTTTTAAAAACCATCTGATGCATATTATTATTAGTCCTTAGGAGGAATATGTTCCCCCAAGCCCAGCGTAACCCCAGAAATGAAAAATAACCATCCTGCTTATACACAGCCAGATCTAAACCTCAAAGCTCCATTAATGAAGATACTTAATGATAAAACATGCCCATTGCATCACTGAGGGAAATGAAGGGGAAGCTGCCCTCCTGTTGAAGCAGCTTAACCAGTCAAATACAAGAGATAACACTGTGATCTAACAAAATGTCATAGGCCCCCAAATACATAAGAAAATGGTTTTCTTCAGTAGGGGAGGGGTGAGTTATCTCCAGAACACACTGGAAAGAGGGGGGTATTAAATCAGACTGGACCTTCGATAGTTTTCTGAAAACGGTGACAAAAGCTCTGTCAGAAAAAGGGTTGCTCTGATGAATGCAACCCATTGCTTACAGGGATGCAGGAGTACAGAATCTGTAACGAGGTGTATGTCAGCAGCTGGATACAGGGAAAGACACCCTTCAGATTTAATCTAGGTAACAGCAGATAAAGTATATTCTCTTCCTTTCCTCATCTCTATCTTTTAGTTGTACTGTCTTTTAAGAATGTTGCATGTAGTTTATTTGCATTTTATGCAGAGTTCTATTTGTTATCAGTGAACATTTCAGGAAAAAAAAAAAAGTATTATTTATATGTTCATAAGATTCTAAATGTAGTTTTCCGTGCCTGAAGAGGTCTGACACTTGATCAGGCAGAATCAGACGATACTGTCAGACAGACTTCATTCAAAGTACTGTGACTGTGCCCCAGTTAAAAGTTTTATGATCTCGGCAGTGTTGCATTTCTGAAATGAGTTGTGATGTTAATGAAAGGTTAATAGCATATACTCTAGTAATAGTTCAAAGCATGTGTTCTCCATAAAGCACCCATGAACATGGGAGTGTTCATTCACAAATAAAACCTTAGAGACATATAAGTTAAATGTGCAAGGAGAAGGTATATACTACATTTATCCAATCTGACAGTATTGCAAAGTTCTGAGCTGAACCAACTTTTGGAAAATACATACTAATTCTATTTCAGATATTTTGCATCACTTAATGTATAGATTGACTCAAGCCAGTAAATAATTATATATTTGTTTATATCTCTTATCTAAAAAAGCACAGTAAGATACAGTGGATTCAAATCTTAATAAATTCATATACTCATCAGATTTATATGAAACTCTCCACACTTACACTGACAGCAAACAGTTATAAAGTTAAAAGAATAACAACCTTATGTTAAACAAGCTACAGTGCTACTGAAAAAAAATACTACCTAGAGAATTCACCGATCACACAGAATGGGCACAGTTCTGACAAGGCCAAGGTCAGTTTTCCTTCCTCAGACTGCTGATTCAGTTCCCCGTTGACCTTAGTGAACACTGGCATAGAATGGCAGACCATTTGGTCACTCTGAATTAACTACTGAAAACATCTTTTTCTGACAGTTTGGTTCTTGGTTTCTCTGCCAAGGAGATTTGCCCTCAGTGAGCAAATATTCTGAATTATTCCACCGTGATTTTTTGATGCATCATTTCCCAAACTCATGCCTAGCAAGCCATATCACTGCAGGTCACCAAAAGCTGTGACGATGATCTACTAGAAAGGAAGTAGATAATATTTAAACTGATCCATATCACCCAATCCAAATATTAAAAAGACACATGAAAATATAGTTAAAAGATGGAAATATTTCCATGTGCGACTTCATTTTCTTGACCTGTATCTTATTAAATATGTTAGGATACAGCCATTTAATAACTGGAATAATGTATACTATTGTATCCCCAGGAACTAATGAGGTCATGAACATACTAACAAACGGCACAGGTCAGTGTATCAAATCAACTCAGATATAGCCACAGATAGATCTCTAGAACCATCCTGATAGTCAACAACTTATTCATGGGGATTTTGGCAGCCTCACCTAGTTACATCAACAAATCTGACTGAATAGCTGCTTGATTTGTTATTGATTTCCCAAAGGTTATTTCTGAAGAGGCAATTTTAGTGATAGATCTTCAGAGTGGAAATGCAGGGTGAAGAAAAAGCTTTGCTTATAAAGAGGGATTCAAATGGTCACTCTGTAATACAGTTAGAAGATTCACTATTAATAATAAACATCAGTTAGAGGCTTTTTCCAACTGAGACAATAAAATCTTAGCAGAAAATCTGAAGTTTTGGGGAAAATGCAAAAATGTTCCAAAGACATCATTATCTACTTTACTAGAAATGGAACTGGTCAAAATTCCAAAGCCTGACTGTTACCAGATCTGACAACAGGTAACTTATCTTCTCATTGATTTCAGTGTACTTATTCTTGGTATATAGATGTATGGATTGAGTTGAAGTTAAGTTTCTCAAAAAGTACTCTCAGACTAAGAAAAGTAATGGAATAACAGCTTTTTTTTCTCCCTTAGCAGTACTGACTTTTAATGCATGCAATTCATTCAAAGCTGCTTCCCTCTTCATGGAAAGCCTGAGTTTCAGCCTGGATTATACTGTGGCATGTGATGTCAGGTTGCACTCTTGCTTTATTCTGTGACACAATTCACCATGAGTGACACAACTTGATGTGATTTAGCACAATAGAATGTCTCAACCAAAAAAAAAGAAAAAAAAAAGAAAAAAAAAAAAGAAACTAATTAGAAACTAATTATTTCTTTACCAACCCTATAGCTTAGGCAAATGCAAATTTAAGAACAAAATTTCATTGACTTGAAAAAAAAAAATACAAAAGGATATGCCTAAAAAAAACATACAACAGCATATATGCTCTAGATGCTACTACAGATTTTATTACATCTCTGTGTGACATACACATAGATTCTAGTGCAATGCTCATGTCTGTCATCTCCTAACCGCCTTTGTACACATGAAGCCAAAGGAAATCTAATTCAGGAGGAGCAGAACTGACATACACACATACTCCTGCTTTCTTAAATTGATCAGAAGTTATTTCTCTGGATAGGACTGAGTTATCACCTCAGATGATTCTTCTATTAATTCCTACAAACCCCGTACACAAAGGCTGTTTGGAATTTCCCCAAAGTAGTTTGCTAGGAGTTCTCTTGCTAAATTAGGCTTCTTCTTCACTGATTTTTGAAATAGGAAGCTTACTTTTCACTTATCTCTTTGTGCTACTGACTGTACTTTTATAAATGTAACAGGCATAATGCAGAGACAGGAATAAGGTTCACAGGAGGGCTATTCGGACAAAACAGCAAGTCATGCATACCCGGTTTAAAAGTTAATTGATGTATTATAACACTATCCAAATATTTCTGTCCTTTCTTTTTTCCTCATGCAAAGAGTCAGTACTAAAAGTTCCTTTGTGTCCTCTCTCCGCCTTAACCCACAATTTCCCCAATTATAAAACTCAACAGAGGCAAAATTCAAAGCTTGTATATTAGCGCAGGCTGTGATTCCATTGCAGGTACATGTAATGGGCATCAGGTCAAATGTTGAGATGAATTGTACTTGACATCTTTCAGGGACATTCTTGCACATCTGAATTGCAGAATGTGCTCTGTGCCAACTTAATTCAATTGATAACAGAGGCTTCATACTGACCATGACACATTTCACATGTACAATCATTTAAGCACAATGGGATTTTCTTTATAGAATAGATTTCTGGAAACATAATGATTTGCAGATTATATTAAGAGTATAGTACAATACAAGGTTGAAATCTAAAGTGTTATCTTTAAATTTCCTGGGGAAAATAAATAAATAAATAAATAAAATGCAAATATGCAATTTAACAGGACTTTCAGAATCATTATTAAAACAATAAAATTATCTCTACGTTGCTGAGACACAAGATACACATTCTGTAAGAGGTAGGATTTGTTAGGTATTTGCAGGTATGTACTCTATGTATGGACATAAATGAAACAATTGTATTTTCTTAATCTATTTGGTCTCAGTCAAAAACATCCTACGTAGTGTCTAGAAATACTACTTGTTATCACCACTTCAAATGCCAGTCATAATCTACACATCTGTAATTAGCCAATCAATACTCTCCTTTCATGAGAAAATAAGAAATCATTTTCCATATATCATCTAAAAAAGAAGGCATTTAATTCTACAGAATCATATGCCTTTTAAATTGCTATCCCTAACTTTACTCCCACCTATAAATCAAAAACCAGAAAATGTACCAATATTTTATGCATTGCACCGTAAAAATTTAAAATCAGATTAGAAAACATGGTTGCCATGGCACCTGAGAACTACACTTTCATGCAAAGCAATTTAATAGACGTGAAAGAATTGAACCTTACAGCAGGCATGGTATAATTTTTAGATAAACTTAAGAAGAACCTGTAACGATATTTCCAGCTCAGTCTGATGGCTGGATAGCTTCTTGTTCTGTATTTCAGGAAGCCGCATCTCTATGTCTGTAACAGCTTCGATCTCTCTTGAAGGGCTGAAATGTTCCCAGGGTGAAATCTTGACATTATTCAAGTCAATGGGGGTTTTGCCAGTGAATTCAAACAAGACAAGGTTTCCCCTTGGCTCTTTGAAGGTGGATGGCACAAGGAAACATTTAGGGAGAATAGCAGTCTCAAGCCAAGAAGGTCAGGCTGAACTGCAGTATGGCATTGCATCTTGGCTGATAGAAAATGTTCATGAAGCCTTTTTTTTTTTTTTTTTTTTTTTTTTTTAACAAAAGCTGCTTGCCTGGATCCCCTGAATCAAATTTAAGGGGAAAAGGTTCACTGATAAATGAGGTTAATTTCAATTTCACAGTATGATTTTAGGTGTTGTATACCATGTATTCTTTGCCCAGGGGTATCACTAAGGCAAGCAAAGAACAAAGGAAGAAACACCAAGAATACTCTGGCAAACTGGGGCCAGAAGTAATAGGGACTGAAAAATAACAGCTTTCCCTGCAATTTTGTGCCAAAAAATTCCAACTTCTTGTACTGTCCAGGAAGCTGTCCAAGAAAAATCTGCTCCTTTCACAATTAAGAACCACCAAGACTGTTAACTTAGTCTTCACAAGCCTGGGCTAGGCTTGAAAATTGTTTAGCACTTACTATTTTCCATTCTGGCAGCTGAATCTGTAGTCTGAAGAACAAGCTAGATTTTCAGATATATCTTTTTAACCCAGTCAAAAGACCATGGTTTCAATGTTTTTTAAAACTTGGTCATTTCAGCATCACTAAATATTAGAAAGGTTGTTTAAAACAAACAAAGCTCTTCCCAGCAGTTTGTTCTGTGCAATTTACATATCTTGGTCTGTGAGCACATTACAAGCAAGAACTGAACCTGAACATGAAAAGCAGCCTCTATATTGCCATGCTACCAAGATGCAGTGCTCTGCCCCCCACTGCACTTCATTACATGATTTCTGTGCTCACCCAGGAAGAGCAGATGTGGCCAACATGCAGCTAGATAAAAGGGAAGGCAACAGCTTCTTTCAATGCCTCAATGAGATTATTTACTCTGAAACACTCCTAAACAGACTTCTGCTCATGTCAGTACCACAGAGGGTTTGATACACTAAAAGAATTTCAGAAGAAAGCAAGCTAACAAACAGGGACTCTGCCCCAGTCAGGTGACTTGATTGCTGTTATTCTGCAGCCCAACGGGATTGCTGAGCAAGAGAAAAGATAAAGGAGCCCTTTGTAGATATTGCAGTGACAAAGCACACGTGCATGTGCATCATGTAATACCTTTCACTTCTTATCCTTTGCTGCTGGGGTTTAGTTTTGAAGGAATTATCTCACTTTATAACACAGAAGATTGCCAGTGGTTTTAGCAAGGCTTTTATATAACTATAACTCTTAAAAATAGCATTGGAACAGGCAGGGAAAAAAAAAAAAAAAAAACAACACTAGAAAGTCCTACTCCCCGAGTGAATCACTTAATTATGCCAAGAAGAATTAGCTACTGAACAGCATTACTGTACAGTAGCATAATATGTTGCTTCAAGTCTATCCACATGTGAACTGCTGAGACAACATCCTGACATTGAATTTGAAGGGCCGCATTCTTCACTGCTCAGATGTTTCACCGGCTCCATGTACAGCCAGATCCCAGCAAGCCACCTTATGCTCGTCATTTCCTTTTCTATCAGGGAGGCAGAAGGTGAGAAATAGGGATAACCACCCACAGCAACCAACAGCTGGAGGACATTGGGGTTCATTGGAACATGCTTGCACAGAAAACCACCTTCATTTTAAATAGACTGCTACAACTAGAATGTATGTTCCAGAGAACTGAACACACAAAGATGACACTGCCATGCATGCCGTCTATCAGACAGAGGGAGGGAAGATAGACTACTGATTAGACACACAGAAACTTGAGGGAGCAAAGATACATTCCTGATTAACAAGACACACAGAAACTTTGGATTTTTAGTATGTTTCCAGATTGCATGGAAAGAAGAGAGGCCATCGCCATCTGGCGTTTATCACTGCAAATTCAGGGAGAAGATGTGGGAGAGGTGTTCTTATGGAGCCTTTCCCTTTCTGTCTCTTTTCTTCCACTTTTCCCCTGCAACCCTTCCAACATGTTTGCTGTGTCTACAGTTGATCGACCCCCACAGCTTCTGCCTGCCAAGAACAAAGGTCTTGGGCCAGCTTCTTCTTGGCAGTGCAATGTTGCGGGGCTGCTTCAATTTCTGTGCAGAATCAGCACTGATGGGACATGGGAGAGGAGATAGGGTTGTGACAGGTATCTGCTGAAGTGTCTTATTTGCAGACAGAACAGGAGGTTACCTGAGGTTTTTAAGGCACCATGAGAATATTCAGTCTCCCACAGGAGCTAAAAAGTCAACCATTATTAAATGCTTACTTAAGAATTAAACTGTAGATGAAACAAAGAGCTTTTTGAATTCCTCAGAACAGCTGAGATGCTATTTAGAGTACATTTGAAGGGATCACCTATTTTGACATTTTATCCATTATTTTTAGAAATTGTCAATAACCGCTCTTTCTAGAAAAATACGTAGGTTTTTTTTTTTTTTTTTGTTTTTTTTTTTAGAAAATTAAGTAGTTAAGGACAATGGAACAGCAATAATATCAAAGATTTTTCTTTACTAACCTTTAATGTGCTTATTTCGGTAGTTCACACCTTCTATTTGTACTAGACAAGAGAGTAAATCTGATAAATTACCAACAACTAAATGATGCCTTTCTGCACTCCATGCAGAAAGATATATCAGGAAAGATATATAAGATATTATCTTTATACTAAAACACCTATTTCATCCAAGTCTCTGCTGCTTGTATAGATGAGAACAAGGTTCAGACTTACATATCTGATTCTAATTAGTAAGGCCACAACAGTGGAAAAACTTGATTTTTAGGGGAAGCAACAAACATTTCAATTTCTACTCTTCTTTTCTTTTCCTTGTTACCACTCAGCCTACTGAGAAAAATTACATAAGGTTCAAACTGTTTAATTCCATTTTGAAGAATGCATTCAATAGCACTTAAAAAGTGATACCATTACCTATTCATTTTATCCAATACATTTCTTATTAACAATAATCTATCATAGTGCATAATGATTATTAAAATCTAAGCAATAAGAGCTTTAGAATAAATGAACTGGCACACTTGACTAACCTTGAAACCTGCTTTATAGATTAAAAATTCTTTTTCACCATGAACACTTCAACCACTTCACTTTCCTTATATCCTTCATATCTGAATTGTATTTTCTATTTTCCTCTCATACACTTGATTCTATTCAGACAAGCCAAATCATTTTAAAAACATTGAATGCACACCTGAACACTGAGTTTTCCTGCTTTTAGGTCACTAACTGTGGGTTTGTACTTGCACTGAGGTTCTCAAAGCTTCACCAGTGGATGTATAAAATCTACATCGATGTGGACTTTTTGAAATCTGTAATATATTTATGTAGGTGGTACATTTAAAATTTATCTC
This sequence comes from Aythya fuligula, assembly GCF_009819795.1. Classification (NCBI taxonomy): domain Eukaryota; kingdom Metazoa; phylum Chordata; class Aves; order Anseriformes; family Anatidae; genus Aythya; species Aythya fuligula. Next base: position 11,864,025 of record NC_045574.1, on the reverse strand, counting down.
TAAGGAAATTTACTACCAATTCACCTAATTTTAACATTGACCTCTAAGTTTAAAACCGAATAATTTAGAGTGCTTAAATTAAGGTATCATAGATACAGAGTATTGTTGTTAGTAACTATATAGCATGAATTGTGACATGAGCATATCAGAATGAAAAACTTCTTCCATCCCAACAAAAGCTGTTTTTCTATTAGGAAAAAATAAATAAATAATCCAGGAAACAACTTGCAACAAGATATCTCACGACAATATATTACCAAACATTTATAATTTACAGGGCATAGGAGATGTATTCTAAAATGAGGATAAAATTGATAAGATATAACAACACACAAAACAGTAATAATAGAATCAGAGGGAAGAAATAGAATGGAAAATATACACTCATATAATTTAAGCAGAAAAATGAAAGGTAAGCAACCAAAATTACACAGAAATCAACAGAGAAAAAGGTTACTTGAAATAAGACAATATGCAAAATATGCAATGTAAAGATGCTAAGTCCAAACAAAAATGAAAAATAAATAAAATGAAATTCAATAACTTTTAAAGGATTAAAAATAATGGAGTAATTATATAACACTTTTTTTTTTTTTTTTTTTTTTTTTTTAATTGTCAATTGACTAACACACAGAGCAAACAATACAGGTCAGGGTGTTACAGGTGGCTGCACAGCTTTTTTTTTTTTTCTGTAAGGAAGGCTTTCAAATTTGTTAATTTATCTCATTAGAAAAACAAACAGTTTTATCAGAGATGAGCACAAAAACGTCTGACATTCTGAACCTGAGTAGAAAGCGCTGGTGTGCAGTAGCCTGTACACAGATTTGTAGCTCAGAAGCAGGGTTGGGGTTTTTTACTGAGGTCCTTGTATTACCTGCAGACAGACAAAGGACCAAAATTCCTTCCTCTATTAAGCTGAAACAGCCATATTTTGTAGAGGAAAAGAGGTCTTGGAAATCTTTTCTACTACACCACCCATACACAAGTGTATTTCTGCAAATGCAATCATCTTTCCTCACAAAGGCCAGGGAAGGGGGGGCGGGCGAGGGGAGGAGGGAATAGCTAAAAGCAACAGATCCAGGCAGCCAACGATCTGTCACTTTTCCTCATTGTTGCTCTTCCAGCTACTCTAGCTACTACTTCCATGCTCTGATGGACAGTAGTATGTAAGAGAAATGCATTAAGCATGAAGGGCACAAGACACACAAACCCTGTTCTGACCCCTCTCTTCCAAGTAGCAGAAGCACATGCAGGTCTACTACAAGTGGGGGCCTTTGGCCATTACAACAAGTTATAGGATGAAGTTCTGAGAATGGTTTCTTTGACATAAAAGGGGCTGTAGCTCGTGTTTAAAAGCTTCAGTTCTGCTGTATCTATTCTTATTTTAGAGAATAAAATTACTCCCTCATGTTCAGAGATCTACATGCTGTCCTGGAAAATATATAAATAAATAAATTCCCCCTTTTATTTTGCACTAAGCCCCAGCTTATTTGCTGCTCCATGTAGACAGCTGATTCCTGGCACTATCTGGCCAAACAATGACTAATTGTTACTGACTTCCCAGATGGTCATTCTAATAACTGGAGAAGGGCAACCAACCTAGCAATCAGGTTTCATTTAGTTGAAGACAGCACAACAGCTGTCTTTTTCTTTCCTACACACTCATGCAGAGCTTTCTGTTGTTCCAGTACTCTCTTGAGCATGCAGCAAATAGAGCTCCAATGAGCTGGAAAGTCCTGCTTTAGATGACATTTTATGGAGTTCCCATTCCCTTCTCTGTCCACTTTGCTCTGCATTTTTGTCCAGTACAGTTGCACAGTAACTTTCAGCTTAAACAAGTGTCGTCTCCAGTTTATGCAAAGCATTGAGTTCAAAGGTAAACATCTTATAAGAGAGCATCCCAAAAAGTCAGTTTGTTCATATCCAACTCAGGATGCACTGGTTAGTTCCCGAAACTGAAATACAGCATCCAGAACAGAAAGCTAGCACAGGGCCTTGGTAAAAGAGTCAAAAAGTATCTCAGGTGTGTAATGAGTAATAAAGTCAAGATTCATATTTCATCAGCCTCACAGAAATAATTATTACAGGAACTTTAAAACTACGTGCTAAAAATGAACCTTATTTCTTTCTATCCTCTGTCCTCTTACAAAACATCCTTTCAAAATCTGCTCCCAGGTTGTTATTTATCTTAAAGAAGATATAAAAAATTCCACTGTGAATCACTGTGGGTATTTCAGTTCTATCACAGTCCAAATCCACATGCAAAGGTAAGGTCTTTTCTCCATACCAGCGTTTCCTGATCATCAAACACATCTTCTGCCACCTCCAGCTGTTAACTTATGCACTAGCCCCCTTAACATGCAGATATTATAAACGATTCACTACATTGCTTACTTACCTTGGGATACCAAGTATGGACATAAGAGAAATTCTAACTAACCATGAAATTCAGTTGATTCTTCTAAACAATATCCATCAGGCCAGAAAAAAATCAACAAACAATCCAATTAACTGGCCTCTATCACAATACATTTACAGGAACCAAAAGGGTATTAAGTTTGTCTGCTGCTGCAGTTCTTGTGGCTACCCTCTGTCACCACATCGTAACGTGATAGGATATGTGAGGCAGCACACTCACCATACTAGTCTAATTTTCATGTTAGTGCACATTCAAGCCTTAACTTTATTGCATTTCATGCTGCCTTAAAAACCTCATGAAAACAAAAGTCCCTGCACATGGGGGTGGACTTTGCCTTTATCTTTTTATAACATATAAATAAATATAATATAAAAGTATTTATTTGCTTAATTTATTTATAAGTTTGAGAAGTATTTCTTTGCTTATTTTTTAAGTCATGACCCATAAAAACAAATAAGTTTTGTTAACAACAACAAAAAGACTAACAAGGCAATAGTGCAAGGAACATTATTCCTGTGTTGAGAAGAAGAAATGTAATCTTGTTTCCCTTGAAACAGGTCCAGCAGAGACTGTACCAAAAAGAGGACAACTGATAACCAGGGGCTGGTTCAAAGAGGAGGCAGATGAAAGACTAAGTGTGGAGAAATGTAAATGCTTACAGGAAGGGCAAGCTCCTCTGTTCATTGACATAACTCTGCCAGAAAGGCATGGATATCTCAAATGGATAGATTTTCTTGAAGAATATTACAGCAATGGAAAAAAATAAAGAGCTTAAACCTTAAACCTTTGCTAGGTACAAACTGTTCTGCCTCAAATGCCAAATAAATCAGAGAACCTTCTGGCAAACACTCGGTTCCAGAAAATTAAACTAAAAACAAAGCAATTCCCCTGAGCTGAATTAAAACACTTCATTGTGTGATTGTGTGTTTACACTTAAGCAGATAATCACTTGTATCCTAAGCATATCATTCGAGATGTTATGGTCCCTGACTTCTAGTCGGAATACAGTTCAGTAAAGTGCTGATCTCAAAAAGTGATCAGCTTGGATCCTAACATGATCACCAATGAGAAATTTACTCTTCACCATGGAGTTTGAGTTTGTCATATTTCTCTCCTTAGCCTTTTAGACAATGTATTTTGGTCCCATATTAGCCAAGAAGCAGCAGACTTGCTAGGCCACATGCACATCAAGAGACACAAGATGCACGTTTCAGAGAACTGAGGGAAGAGGAGCTTGCTCACAGGTACAACTCAGGCTTGCCTGAGACCCCAGCCATCATAGCCTTGCTGGGAGCTGGAGAGTCAGGTCCCAGGATGACCAGCTGTGCTGACAACAAAAGGCACTGGCTGGCTTCCTCCTTGGATTACCCTGCAAGTCCTGGAACAGGAGAGTTCCTCAACTAATCACATAATGCAGCTCTACCACTGCAAAGCATCCCTTCTAAAAAGTCTCATGTGATTTACCCTACATTAGACATTTGCAAAACAATTACAATGGTAAATGCTACAAATAGGTAATTCCAGTAGTTTTTTCTTTGTTTCTTTTCCTCCTGAAAAACCTCTGACCAGTGAGGTCAAGATGCACAATACAAGAAAATTCCATATTACTTCCTGCCTTATAGTTTTTAATTGCAAATATGCTGCAAATAAAAAACTAGAAAGTGGCATTATGAGTTATTTCTGGAATCCTTTCACTGTGAAATACTCTTACCTAAATACCAAGAGATTTAATTTACAAATAACAAGAAAAGCTGCTTGTATATCTGAAAGGGAATTGATTACTCTAAATTTTCAGAGCAAGTCACAACCATTTTTTGGGCTAATAAATCACTTTCAAGATAGATACATATTTATATAAATAAAGTTAGTGCTAAACTTTCTGATTTGGGGACCGAAGAGTGTTTCAGCTAGACTTGCATTGCCTTGCATACCCCCAAGCGGGGAGGAGAACACAACCCACAGATACATGGAGTTTGCTCCTGACAAGAACTGAATGTGAAATCTACTGATAGGGCTAGTTGTTTAAACAATTACCACAGGAATGCAAAGATTCAGCACCTCTACAGACTAGGCATCGAAAGGGCACTTAACAGTGTAGTAAATAGCTGTGCTTAGGGAGATGGTTAATACCCAATAAATATTTATTTCTTTAAAAACATCTCCAAGTAGAAGCCTAAATCAAGCCAAAACATTTCTGGATCTGAATATGAACATAACCTAATAAAGTGTTTTTATTTTTAAATTATACATTGCATTCAGGATTTTAGAATACATCAAAAATTCTCTTTGCTAGCTTGGATTAATATTTTAAAGCTGGAAAGTATGACAAGGAGACAAAAGGACTATTGTAGCAGATTAAACTAAAAACACCCTTGTCACATTAAAATAGCTTTTAGAAATAAAGGGACAGCTGTTCACAGGATGAAAAGAAGTTGGAATAAATCAAACAACTACATGAAGTCTTGATAGCCTGATGTATACACTCCAATGCCACAGATTTCTCTTTGTACAATATTTATATTTGTTTCTCTAACATTAACTGTGTTCTTATTATTCATTTGCATTTATGAGTCAGTTTCAAAACAGCTCTCAAACCCCCTCCACATCTGAAGTTTGCCTCTAAGCATGATAGGGAAAGAAAAACAACACCTGTGCCCTGCAAAAGAACAGAGTGTTCTTTCAGAATATACACTAATGAGAGGTCAGGTCACTTTAATTTTATTTTTTTATTATTGGTAGTATTTTTTGAGAGAGAGTCTGAACACTGGTATATTTTCTAATTTTATCTCCACAATAAAAGAAAAGTTAAGATTTTCTGCAGTCTCTTTTGGATAAGTAAAATGGTAAGTATTGTGACTGTATTTGGTAGCCCAAAGGAATCCTATAAATACTGGCACTCAAGCCAAGGATAGCTCACAACACAGAAGCTACATCTCCATTAAAAGGTAGCGCACAGGCAATGTGACTGCAAGCTATGGGGGAAAACTAACATATTTTCTGAAACATTGTTAAGTGAAACACAAATCACATTTTTTTCCAAGCTCACTATATAACAAGTATGATTTTAAGCCTGACATATGATCCATGCAGCTTCCCCAGAACAGGTACCATTGTTTGCTCTATATCCTATACACTTCATATGTAAGCCCACTCTGTAAGCCAGTTGTATCCTCTCCCTGCATTCAGGTGCCTGGGAAGGTGTCTGCACTGCCCCTCTGCACGCTCTTCACCAAAGCAGAGATTGAGAACATTTTGAATAGAAGTATGACATTACATTAATGACTTTAGCATTTCAAAATACATTAAGACAAGACATTGTTTAAAATACTTCAGAAATTTTTATCTATCCCCAGTGATCTGTATTTTACTCAAGCAGCTATGGGTGTATTGGCCCGTATCTTTTAACTCACAGTAAATGGGATTCTATTCTGTCTCTGCAAACTAAAATTTCATCAGTTTACCCTTCAGAAACATAGCATTTTGTCTGCTTGCAAAATTACTGCTTAGGATATTGATCCATGCAGGCGGTGTTTTTCTCTGAACTTACTCATTAGGAAAAGATTAAAGTGGGCAACAGAAAATAAAAAGGCAAAACAAACAAACAAAACCCCCCAGAATACTTTGGAGTATATAAGCAGTGTGTTAGAAATTAAGCACCACAAAAGTGAGTCATAGGGTTGAGCAGATCGATAGTAAAATTCAAATGAATGCTCTTGCAGCTAACAAGTGATCCAGAGATGCTGATTCTTACTGCAGGGCAAGTACTATGCTGTACAGAAAACAAAACAAAAATGAATTTATCATACTGTTCTTCACTTCAAGCAAACTGTGAATACTTGATAAGAAAAATGTATAAAGTTGAAAAGTAAGAATATAAAACAATTTTCCTTTGCTTCTTGTCCTCCTGCTCACAGTGAAGCAATGCTTTACAAATTATTAGGCCAATATAAAACATGAAAACTTTCAAGAGAAATCTCTAGAGGAGTCTTGGAGGCAGAATGGAAAAGAAAAAAAAAAATACAAAAGAAACCCTTGCAACCACACCTGATTTCTTGCCTTGTACACCTCACTGGTCCTGCCTGCATATACCCTGCTTCAGACAATAGCTAGTAGGACCTACATAGAACCTTCATTATTATCTCCATGAGTAAGAAAAATGCCTCTTATTATGCCTCTAAAATGCCTCTTATTATGAGATCCTTATGTCATCACTACCTGAAGCTCCTTAAAACAAAGGATGAATTTGAATGTGCATTCATGCAGAGGCAGAGGCTACTCCCAGTGTTTTGCAGGATCTTGCACCTGGCATTGTTGAACTTCATGAGGTTTGCATAGGCCCACTTCTCGAGCCTTTAAATGTCCCCCCGTAGGACAACCCTTCCCTCCACCACACAGCTTGGTGTCATCTGCAAATTTGCTTTGGGTACACTCAACCCTGCTGTCCATATTGCTGACAAAAATGTTAAATAATTGTGGTCCCAACACAGACCCCTGAGGAACACCACTATTCACTAGTCTCCACTTGGACAGCTGTTGACCACAAATCTTGGAATGTGACCTTCCAGACACCCAGCAAGTTGTCCATCCATCCATGTTCTCCAATTCGAAGACAACAATGTTGTACAGAACAGTACCAAAGGCTTTTCATTTAAAAACAACCCAAAACCTCAGTTAATAGTGGGCAGAAGAATGGGTAAGGATTACACAGAATCACACCCCCAGTGACTGAGGCTGGCAGGCACCTCTGGAGATCCTCTAGTTCAACCCCTTGATCAAGAAGAGGCACCCAGCAGAGGTTGTCTGGAACCATATCCAGTCAACATATGGGTATCTCCAAGCATGGAGACTCTACCACCTCTCTGAACATCTGATCTGATGTTTGATCAGGAAATCTGAGCAGGTGACAGTCAGCCATATCAGCTCTGTGCCAGACCTCTCTTGGTCTACAGATTAGAAGGACTTTTCAGGGAATCCTCTGGCACCCTGCTGTGCTCCAGCCACCCCTGATTTAGCTGGTACAGATGACAGTAACCATAAGGCTGTTCTAATTTGTACTGTGAGCTACACAAGCTACCAGATTTCCCAAGGCATGGGAGTCATAAAGGCTGTTTAAAGTCAGGTTTTCCTTTTTATATATATTTTTAATGCCTCCACTAGAGATGACAACTGTCTACATTACTGGATACTCTGTACAATTCTTTGTACAAGTCTTTGTGAACACTGAAGATTGTTTTTTTGGTCACTGATATTAATGTTTGGAATTATTTTTGTTCAACTGTTCACAAAAAAGGAACTATTAAACAGCTGGCTAAAACATCCAGTTTGCATGAGAAATTACTTCATGGTGGACACAAACTCAGAAAGATGGTCATTCTTCTGAAAACGTAGGCAAGAGTTACATGGGCCCATGTGATCAGACGATACTGCATACATTAATACAGCAAGATATGTGAATAGGTTTTTCCCCACCATATCAGTCACAGTCCTGCGACAGTCTGGGGACTAGATCTTTACTGGTTGACAGACTACAATATGTGTGGTATTCACATTATACCATGTCTGGCACATGAATCTCACTGATTCAGTGCCTTCATGAGTAAGGAACACATGATAAATACTTGAAGTTTTAGGACATATTTACTAAACAGGACTGACAGAGGTGTTTTTTGTTGTTGTTATTTTCAGATTAAGCTCTTTTTCTTCAACTATGTTAGAAAAAAAACAGCTGAGATGAAATGAATCGCAGACTTTTCTGATTGTATCTGCTCTCTTGCATTGAATGACGATAATGCATTGATTCTTTTAGGGTCTTATTCTAACTTGATGGTTTCCACAGTTATACCTTTCATACTGTTTTGAGACTTGTCTGATTTTTTTTTTCAAAAGGATTTTCATAAAACTCAAGAAGGTGAGCAATTCCTAAGTGTAACTTGTTGAAAACATAACAAAAATGAAATTTGACTTGACTCTCCTGTGGGGAGTTACACAAAGCAACTCTAATATGTAAATACTGCTACATAAATTATTTGCAAATTACGTACCATAGATATGAAGCAAAAAGAAATACTGTTACAAAATACTAAATGTAGGCTTAAAGCCAAAAGGGACCATTTTGAGTGCACATGCTTTATGTCCTCAAAGTCAAGAATTATTTCTGCATTACGTCCATACCTTAATTTGCAAGCGCTTAGTGAATCGATATCATGAAGAATCTGTGGCATATCTAGATACTTTGGAATCTGCATCATCAAGTCATCTGCTAATTCTGGTTCATCACATCTAATCCCAGCCAGTAATCAGTTACGTCATCCATTTCAAAAACAAACAAACACACAAAAACAAATTAGCAAACCAACAAACCCACAAACCCACACATCTCTTGGTTTCATTTCAGCAGAATATCTTAATTTTAGCCATTGAGCAAAAGTCACTTACGAAAGAAGAGGAATAAACTAAATGAGGGGGCTTGATTAGTGCATGCACTACAACATTAAGAAACAACAATTTAAATAAAGTTGAAAAGAAACCCTAACAACACTGTTACATGCTGCTCATATCCCCTAATTTTCTGCGTGTCTGGGATTGTCATGGAATACTCTACCCTGGTTAGCCCCCCGTCTTCAGTGGTTACTGTAATTATGAAGGGGCACAAACAAACACAGTGTAAATCAACAGTTTACAGATAAGACTGCAGTTTGTCCAGATAAACAATCTGCATGCCCACATGCATTTTTAAAGCTGAAAAAAATAGAGTAAAAACATTAAAGAAAATCTCACTGAAGTTCAAATTTCCTCCAGGCATCATGATGTAAACACACTTGTTCTGCATCACAAATAATACATTCGATCAATGTTCAGTCTTTGAAAAATCTTGAACAAAGTTTCCTTCAGAATGATCAGAGGCAGTCACACTGTGGGTTGCTGCTTAAAAGCTTTTACAAGCATGTTCATGCTAAGTTTCATGTGGCTCGGATACCTCTTATGATTACCTTAGAAATTTAGCCATGTTTTCAAATACATCCCATGGATGTTTTGATAGCTCTGAAGCTGCTATCCACAGAGAACTGGTCAGCTTACTGGACTGATGCTAGAATATCACTTAGCAGGAAAAAATTTGTAGGAATTAAACAGCAGCACTGGGATAAACAATTATAAAAGAAAAGCCAACATCCAGTAGAAAAAGGGTAGATTTCTAGATTCCAAAATGACACAACTTAGTATTTTGCTGACAGTACAATAAAATCTGCAAGTGATCAATTCCCTGATTATAGCAATGTCAGATATATACACACACACAGACTTATATTCTTATAAAACATACACACTTTATAGAAACACTGGGCCCCCAGAAAGGAAGATCTGAGCTGTTCTGACAAATGTGCTTGATTTCTTTTGACACACACTCTATCTGATGCCCTGGTTCTTTCTACATTGCATAGTGGTTATAAACATACAGATACAAATACCAATGTAGCTCTTCTACTACTAGCCTTGAATCTAACCCTGCAGTATCTTCTGGTTCATCTAGGGTTACAGGATAGCAGAACAACTCTCCAGAGACCAAACGTGCTGTCTTTTGAAGAATTTGAGTTTAAGCCTACCTTTATTAGAAAATCTGACCACTTATCTTGCTGTCTGCCACTAACCTTCAGCAAACTAAGTTGACTTCAAATAAGCACAATCAGCACTCACTCACTTAATGCTGATATAAAAGCAGAATTTAGCCCTGTGATACTGCTGCAGTCGGCTCTTACGACAGTGCATAAAAATTATTGATCAAAGTTCAGAACACTTGGAGAGACTGAGGAATTGACTATGAAATACCCACAGAAAACATGACAATTCCACAAATATTTTAAAAGTATACAGAATGATAAATAATAGCTGTGCAATATTAAGGAATGTCTTAAATAATATATACCAATAATAAAGATAGGACTGTGGTACAGAGAAGCTTCTTCATAAATAGAGAAAGTGTGGATCTGGAAAAATTTTTCCTTAAAATTGTTAATAATTCAGCTATAAAAATCTTTTCACGTTTAAGGACATTAGCTAGAGCAACACCAATTCCCCTGCGTACTTGAACTAATAAAAAAAAAAAAAAAAAAAAAAAAAAAAGAATATTTATAAACTTACAACGTCAAAATGAAAATCTTGACTGTAAATGGTAGCAACACTAAATCTCCAGAAGTTAGCTCGGCCTTCTATCTTTTGTTCATAACCAGACACAGTAGGGACAATTAAGAAGTCCGTAATTCAGAGATCCAGAGTGCTACAGAAAGGTGATGTATTCCATTCATTCTGTCTAAAAATTACTTTATTGAGCATCAGTTATCCTAAGAACTCACCCATCAAAGTACTGTCAGTCACCTCCACAGAAAATCAAATGTTCCATATTATGAAACAATTAATAACTTTTCTACGGAGGGAAACTTTTGCTGAATGTAATTGACCCAAGCTGGAAGTTTGCCAGCACACTGGATTGATAACTGCTTCTCTAACAAAAATAAGCTTTCATGAGAATTTTAATGACCAGAGGTGGCCAGAGCTTTAGTGTTATATTTTGCATCTTAAAGCTGACACTGCCAGCCACCACATGCCTTCTGTGATGAAGTTGTAACTCAGAAGCACTGGTAGGAGACTGAACTCTGTGACCTACTCACAGACATATGACAAAGGTTATAGTTATAAAGGCTTATGACCTTGTTAGAACATGGAACCACTAGAGCCCATAGGTATTTTTACACCCCCGAGTTCCATATGTTGGCATTCATTTCAGATATAACTCAGAAGGGCACAGTTCCTCTTGAAGTATCAGAACTGTGTTTAGATACCACAGAGACAAATGATAAGAAAGAGTAGTTAAAATCAGTTTCTTTGACAAGTTTTCAGTCAGCACAGAAAACAGTTTCTCTGACCTTTGCATTACTGCATTGCCCAACACATAGAAAAGGCTACTACAGCTACCCATGAATTGTTTCTCCCAGTCTGACTACATTTATTGGAGTAATTCATAGTAATATAATAAATGCTTCAATGGTGTGCCACTTTATGCATGTAACATCTCTGTTACAGTATAAATCACAACATAAAACTTGCTTATATACCAAATTCTGTAACAAGAAACAAAAAATGTTCAGTGCTTGCTTAAATAAAACTCCTTGGGTATTTTATCATGCAGACCCTAAAACCCCTTAATTTTCACTAAGTTATATTTATTGGTTAAATCATCAATAATCCATCAGTTCTTATTTCAGTTAATTCAATACTTGACTATAATCTCTTCTTTTACATCTGTCTGCAATGCCTTCGCTGTTTTTTGAACGCCACCTCTTCTGAAAGAGAGGTATAGCCTATGGAATATCTTTAGTATTATGATGTAATTGCTAATTATTAAGTAATTTTCCATGGCTAGAAAATTAGAAAGCTCACAGACTGTTGTACAGACTTACTATTCTTCCAGTTACTACTAAGCAAGGTCCGAATACACTAGTCAGTTGCCTATAAGTTTCAGAGATACGTTTAGAAAATTAAGAAAGAAAACGAAGATGACAGGCCCCTTTCCCCTGTACTTACACCCCCACAATCTTGATTTCCTCTTCCAGCCCCCCATGACTGCTTTTGGCTGTGCCTGTCAGTCTTGAGCACATCTACAACATCAGGCATCTTGCTCACTTCCTCACTGTCACCCTTGTAAGGCTTCCTTGTACCAATGGGCATCAGGTAGGGTAAAGTGCCTCTGTCCCCCATTTGTTTTCAGCAGTTCGATGAAGAACACTGTGTGAAGGAGAATGATGTCAAATGAGGTGTAAGTACTCCATTCTCTCCTTTTATGTACTAGCTATGCTCAGAATAACGGAGAAGAGAAAGGAAAGACTCCCTTCCCATTTTAATAGAATATAAAATGAGCAAGTGATAAAATAGCAGTACGAAGTGAAGTTTTACAGCAGAAACTGTAACTCGTATCATCGCTTTGTGGTTGCTCTCAGTGTGCCCACGATGCATTCTGTGCCATAAGTGATAAACGGCCTAACGCTCATCTCCCCTAGGAGCTGCCTACAACAGCACCTCCAAATGCCACTATAAGAAAATGCTGTCTGCTTAATTTTTCCTGCCAACTGCTGCATGTCATCATTGAAATAAGACTACTACTCTTCTTTATGAGAGTCACCTCAAGTGCTAAGCAACTTTACTATAAACCAGGTAAAAGCAGATGAAAAGAAGTATTTCAAGCCATAGCACCCCAAAGGAGGTAAACACCTTACTTCATAACTTTAGAAAATACCAAAGCTATATAATTTCATCAGCAGGATCTAGATGTTCCTATTTCAGCGGTCCCCAATGTATTTTGGATGTGTGTCTCACTCACAACATTCCCCTCCTTGCTTCTGCCATTTAGATCACAGTTTTCTTGATATTCCCCTGCTTCAGTGTTTAGAATCCTGTTACCTTCTTCTCTGGCCTACTGTAACATATCCTGGTGCTGTTACAGCTCCTTTGTACCATTCCTCTGCATCTGTCACCTTAACCGTCTCAGCTCTGCCTCTTGCTTCTTGAGCTTCGGAGAGCTTGTTATCTTGGTCTCATTTCTTACGTGGGCTCACCTCGTGATGACCAGACATGCCAATCTCTCTTTTGAAGCTTTCTCACCAAAGTTTTCCTTACTCAGTAAGTTCTGCAGCAATTTCACAACTCAAAGTGGATATTTGCCAATTCTGTGATAGACTAGGCAGGATTTGGATCTCTGGACTGCTAAGTGTAAGAGTTTCAGCTAGTTCCTGTACCCAGAAAACAAGCCTGTCACTTTTTGCAGGTAATGGTAAAGTATTAAAAGTTAAAAAATAAAACCAACAACAATAACAAAAACAGGCTGGATTTTCAGAAAGTGCTTAGCCCTTTGCAATCTCCACAACACATTACATTGCAATTTCTTCTGTGAATGGTTCTGTAAGCTGTCCTTACGTTAGGGTGAGAAGCAAGTGCTGTACCTGACTATGTGACTTTTATTCAATGAACGAGATTGTGAAACCTCATGATTCTCAATCCTAATTCATATGGATGTCAGGCAAAACTGCTGCAGAAGCAAGGCACAAGGCTTTGATACTACGAGCAGGTCACATCCCAGGCACACTCTACACATGAATGTCTAAAGAACAGAGTAAAGTTTATAGATACTCATTTTCTTAGAAGAGAGTTTATCAGAATAGTCAGTATTCAATATTTAACATCTTCCCCCGCCTCCAAGTTTACACTTAGGTTGAAGGACTGCCTGAAATAAAATATTTATGTGCATAATGTCAGAACCACCTGCTCAGTGCAAAGGAATAAAAAATATTGAGATGTTGAGCCTTAAACACATCATTATTTCTTGTTGGCTTCTTTTATGTCTCAAGTTCTGTTCTCTAGAATACCCATAGGCTCTACCCTCTTTGTATAATACACCACTTCTTTCTTCTGCTTTCAGATTATTATTTTTTTTTTTTAATTTATTTGGGAGAAAAGCAAGTTTTAATGACTTTTCTTGCCCTAAAGACAATCATTTTTTTTTTCTATATTCAATTAGCCATTTTCAAGATCCAAACTCTGTCCTTAATGTGCTTGCTTTCTGTACATTTATGTCTTTGTTCATATGATATGAAAATTAACATCAGTTAAATCATTCCTAATTTCTTTTTCATCCATCAACACAGAAATCCATCAACCAGAAATGTTTAAAAGATTACAGAATTTTGTTCTTACTCTCTATAGAACAGGCTTTAGAAACACATTCCTTTACGTCTGAAGAAAAAATGGTTGGCAGTACCCACTGATAAAAACTTGCTGTTAATGATTACCGTCTAAACATTAGAAAAACCTCACTTACCATACACAATATGAAATAAACATCAACATTCTGCATGTATGCTGAAAAAACATGAAAGACAGTGTCAGCTTGAGGCAGCAATTAAACCCACCATACATTACTCGCGCCAGATCTATTTCTTTTTGGTGAACAGCAAAAAAATAGAAAGTGAGACTGAGAAGGAACAAGACAGCCCGGCATATAAAACCATACTCATTTGGGCACAGATCTAAGAATTTCATCAACATCAGACCAAATGCATACTTCTGTTTCTTCTTCTTCTTTTTTTTTTTTTTTTTTTTGTATTTTTTTTGTATTTTTTGGCTTGCTCTGTTTCTCAACATTCATTCCCACTAATACTTTCTACAGTAAACCCATCCAGTTGTGAGACAAAAGCTCATATTTATCATAAAGTCATGGCACGTTCACATCATAGAGAGCACCTGACAGAGAAAAGAAATATCGCTGGTATTATTTTTTTTTTTTGTTCAAAGCTACCATATTCAATTTTTAAATGCCTAAGTAAATTAGATTAGTGTATTTCAGCTGAGAGTTAGGCAGCTATAACACTTATACCTAAAGTTTTGAAGCTAAGGCAAAGTAACCTCCGTAGCTATAAGTGCTTAATACCAAACATGAGAGGCCAGTGCAAGCATTGAGAAGATGAGAATCTAGTGTTCTCAGTTGATTGTATAAGCAGAATGCAGTGATATCAGAATTATTGTCACCTATTAGGGATGAACTTCTATAAACTAATGAACCAATGATTTTGCTTTAGCAGTTATACATGCTAAAGTTATTTCTATTCTGCTTAAAATGAAATGTTAACAAAGATCTTAAAATGCTTGAATTCCCATAATTTTCTAGATAGAACCTATAGCATTATAAAATAATTAAATGTGCAGGCTGAATAAATAAAAGAAAAATAAAATAAATTGGTCTAGCAACGCTTAAATGATGGCAAATGTAAGTTTAATATAAAGCCATATTAGAACAATTGAGAATCATGAGGCCGATTTATTATTTATATAGCACACTAAAAGTTATCTGTAAAGGAAATTGTGTAATATGCAGTAAATTAGACAAAGCTGCACTATAAATTGGGATTAAATCTTAAACTGGTTTTAATATTTAATATGCTATCATGACTCACATTTTCAATAACGGTTGTTCAAAGTTCAGGAAGAGGCTTGAAAGCAGCCAGAGGAGGATGAGTTGCAAAACCTTGCCTCCTGATGATACAAATTAAATCAGATCTTCTCTTAATTGCTAAAAACAGACAAAACTAGCACATCCTCTATTGAGGACCTGGTCCAAAACTCGCCTGAGAGAGCGGAAAAAATTCCTAAGCTGAGATCACAGTTACTATAAGTTACATAACTACAAGGACTAGATAAAATATATTATACAGGAATAAAATAATTACACGTTAATTCAGTTTATTTTTAATGACTGTCCCAGTGGACCACTGGCAAAATCCATCCTTTGATGGGAGCAAAATCTGCATGTTAAAAAATAATAAATATCCCAGGACAGTATTTGGAATTATGCTGCTTAGCTCTGACTTTGTTTGAGTCAAAGTTCAAGTGCACATTTGGACTTCAATCTACACACTTAAGCAAGTAGTCATGAAGTGAAATATATATATATATATATTTATTTTTTTTTTGGTGACAAGAAGATGTATTTCTGTATATATTAGAATACATTTCCCAAGTTAAACCTATTTTATTTGCTAAGTTTTACTTATCTGGAAAAGGTGTGATCTGCATGGCATAGTCCAGTCTCAGACATTTATTACTTGCACTACTGTGAAAAAAAAATTGCCTCACTTATGGTCTATGGCCTTAACACACTGTGCAAATAAAATAAATCAGTCCTTGACCGGAAAGGTTTATAGCAGAAGATGTCAAACAACACACAAACAAAACAGGGACAGTTCAAGGAAGCTATGACATAGCTTTGGTCAGCAATTTAGACAGTGGTCTCAGCACATCAGCAGCCTAAATCCCATCAGGAGACCTTTAAAGAAAACATTTTTGTCAATGGTAAATATTGTCAAAATTGTCAATAAACTACAGACAGTTTAAGAAGAGATTGTCAGGCTAGGGATAGAAGTCAATTAATACTTCCTAGAAGATGACAGGAAAAGTGGGATATGGCTTTACAAAGGGAAAATGATTAATAGTTCACTGGGTGGTGGAGGAGGAGACAATCACACCATCTAGGGCATGATTTCAACAGCAATAGCCTGAATGGAAATGAGACGATGAAGTTAGTAGTTAGTATTGGTCAATACAAGAGAAAAGAATGCTGTACTAATAACAAGGACATGAAGTGATAAGTTATTTGAACAATACTTGCAGATGACAATGAAAAATATCATAGGAATGCTTTACAGAAAGAAGTTGCAAAATATAAATATAATCCTATCTGTGTGGAAGAATAAAGAAAAGTCAAGGCAAAAATACCTTGTGTCAACTCTTCTCTAACATATCAAATTGTCACATGTCTAAATATATTTATGGATCGCCATGTAGAATCACAGTTTGACCAATATGGCTGTTGGTAATATAGTTAGATGGTTCCACATTAAGCTGGCTGAATGTCCCTTGTTGCCCAGACAATTCCTCCAAAATTTTGTTGAAGGGCCTAGTCCCCAGTTTAACTCCTCTGTACTGCTCTGCTTAATGCAACATTACCCACCCTAGAAAACATAGGAACTATGAGTAGGGTAGGTAACACAGAAGTGTTTTTAACTTGCAACTTAGACTTCAATAATCTTTTTAAGTTTTAGGTGTTCTGCACAGGAAATCATATTGAGTTGTCTGGAATGCTTTGAGCTGCTTAAAATTCTTAATTGTCATTTTGATGAATGTAAAATAGGCATTCAGCAGACAAATTTGGTCCACAGTGAATTTGCATTACGAACGACAGCACTTTCTAGCACTACCACCATAAGAAATGTCAATTTTAATTAACATTTTATTTTAAAAGACATTGTTTTGCACATGACATCCTAGAAAAGGTCTCCTTATCTGTGTGAACTTTAGACTGCTGTGCTAAGCAGTGTGGCTGGAGTTTCTTCTGTGTGCTTAAAAGAAGCCTCTGTTAACAACTCTCACGGGGACATTGCCATTTTTTCCAGTCACCTGTTTCTACGACAGAGTAGCTATATTAAAAGATGTTTCTATCACACAAGACAGCTGTCTTCTTGAGTCACCTCAGCTCTTGCAGCTTATTTCTTCATTACCTCTAAAACGAAGGTTTGTTCATAGCTACTTAGGATTCTAGACCGAAATGTGAAACAAATGAGAAATTACAGTGTATCAATGGAATATATTGTTACTTATCTGTCTTCTGGTAAGACTGGCCAATTTAATATCTAAAATCACATAGATATCTAGATATCTAACAATAACTAGGCCTAAATAATTAGTAAGATATTATTATCACATATAGATAAGAATATGTAGAAGAAAAAAAAAAAGTATTCACATATTTTGGAACCCAGTAAGATTTTTTTCCCCAGGCCGTCATCCATAAATCCCTCTTGCTACAGATCAAGGATGATAGGAGAGACAAATAGTCCATTAAAATATTTTCAAGTGTGTATATCTACATATTATTATTGCTTTATCAACAAAATTTATTTCAGATAAATGCAATCCAGCCTCCTTATGGCAGAAAACACTGAAATACATTTTTGGTGCTGATTATAAATAGCAAAGATGACATATATATAAAAAAAATCTCACCAAAAGCATACCAAGCCTATATCTTGATATGAAAAAACATTATTACGGTTCCATTCTTTCATAACAGATACTTGAATAAAAACTGGCCTGGCCAGACCTCGCTATTTTTTCTCTTTTTATTGTAACCATTAAATTAGCTTTCATTTCATTACTCTAATTATGCCTGGGAGCAGCAACTGCCACCTTAAGGCACATAACCTAATTTAAAATGCTCACAGCTCATTCCACCTTAAAATATATTGCAGTACTTAGAATCAGCACAGCAGGTCAAGCTATACAACAGCACTGTTGCGATCAGAGGAGTTTTTTGACAGTTAAATCAGGAGAAAGACTGAGGCAATGTGAAAAAGTAACATTTCTCTTGCTTAAAAGATACACAGCAGTTGACATAACCATTTTTTATTTGTACCTTAAGTGTCTCTAGAGCATTCTTATTTAGGTAGAGATTTCTCACATAAGGAGAATTTCTCGGCACAGCACACAAATGTCTAATTCACTAGGATGATTTTTACCATGGGAATTATACATGTAAAGAGCCACCTTGCTGGGCCATGAGGGAAAAATCCATAATGATGATATATACGTCTGTCTCTGTTGCTTGTGTGGGTCCTTTCTCCTGGTGTTTCTGTCTTGCAATCTTTATCTGTTCTAAGCCTCTCTGTAAATTGCATATTACCTCCATTTTACTGGTGTGGAATTGAGAGAAAGAAAAAATAAACAACTACCTAATGTTACATAGGGGTGAAAAGACAGAGCTAGGATTTAAATTTAGTTCTCCTAATTCCTGGGTGAGTGCTCCGTATGAAAGGTGCTGTTGTATCTATTATTTCTTTCCTTTTTCATTATATATTAACAGACTTATCTACATGTCTACATTCCCTACAACATTGTTTCTGGAAGACTTTTCACTTCCTAAATGAATTGAGCTCTTGTAAATAAGATCATAAGCCATATGCTAAATATTCTACTTGGACAGATTAGCCCAAAAGTCTAATTATAAATCTAAGACTTCTTTTAACCTTTGATAAAGGGGCAAACCCAGCAATTACAGTCTTTAATATCTATGGAAAGGCTGGATGCACATCCTACCTAACCTGATGTTTGCTAGTGTGAAATCTCTGCCTATACTGCTCTGCAACCTGGAGCACAGTCCTGTTCAGACCAAAGGTAAGGTAATCTGGTAAAAATCAAGGACTGCTTTGGAGAGCACACCTCGAAAGTAAGAGTGAGATACTTTCCTTTGTCTTGCAGTGAAGAAGAAAGGCAATAACTCACCATCATTCTGTGGATGTTACCAGCTAAGTAGCTGCTCATTTCACCAGGTAAACAAATGCAAATTGTATCAGAAAGTCAAGGACAATGATAGCAGACTGAGCAGTCACTGAGCTGGACCTATGTAATGACCGGACCCATGCTACTTATGATGCTGTTTCAGACATGAGAGCAAGAGATGTATCGGTGTATCTTGACTAAAAATATTCCAACTTTGAACATGTGCTGCAGTGTAACATCTGTAGAAGTACTTACATAAACATATATGTCCTTAAATACACCCAATCACTATCCATATATAAAGGATAGAGATTCTCAAGACAAGTACTTAAACTTCTGTTCAAATATGTGTTCAAAAAAGGCAAAAAAAAATAAATCAAAATCTCCTCAGAACTTTCTTTCACAGATATTTTTAAACATTTTTTCCTTCAAACAAATCCGCATATTTTTAAAATTCTTCAGTTTGAAGTGTCATTGATGAAACACTCCAGGCTTGGGAACTTCGTTATGTGACTAGAATGACTTAACTGTTAGTTTAGACATTCCAAAATGACAGTTTTCAGAAAACCCCGATGTTGTTTTCATAATGTAAATCAAATGATTGAGTGGCATATGGTTATCCTGTTGTCATGACATAGCATGTGTATCTTTCTTTTCTTTGCATCAATAAAATTAGAACTTGAAAGAGGCACTCATTTAAATTGGAACTTGGAAAAAAAGCACTAAATTAAATACATAATAAATACAATGTGGGGGTGTTTATGAATAAACATAAGCCTGATACATATTACATCTGACATAACTTTAGCATGTTTCAGAGGTTTTCAGAGGTAAAGAGGCAAAATTTCAGTGGGCATCCAAGGTTATTCCACCAACCAAACTGCTAAATGCTTCCAGCATCAGATCATGGGCTTCTCATTGTATTCAGTGCAGTAAGGGGCTGTCTTGCAGAATACATCATGTATTTATTTGAGTTTCTGATTGTTAGGTGCCTGATTCTCACTGTAATGTTGTTAGACTTTGAATGATTATCCACAACAGTGAGAAACATGGTGAAAATACTTTGTCTATACTTTCAGCACCTTCCCTCAAACATTATTGATCCGACCTTCTCATCCCTTGATGAATATTTAATTAATTTTATTGAGTGCAACAGCTCAAGCAGTGGAGACAATAACCAGTTGAATGAAGTTTGAACAGTTCATAGGTTTTCAAGAAGCAGAGGTTCAAAATGCAGCTACAACTCTTCTATCCACAACTGCTGAGATCCTGCTATCCAGCAGTAGTACATGTGTGGTCGCTACATACAATTTAAACAGGGAATCCACACCAATAAAAACAGCAGATCATTAATTCTGCATATATTTTCTCTGGATTTTCCTCTGGGCAGCTCTGTAGCAGAACAGAGACATATAATTCATGACTCATTTTTATCATACAGATTCCACACAATAAAATGTGTAATGTAAAAATCTTACACGTTTGGTGATACCCAGGATGCATCACAGTGTGGGGAGGAGTGGTCATTCTGAGTGATTTCGGAACCTAATTTAAAATATACTTTACCTGAAAAGGCAAATAAACCTGTTAGCATCAAGGCTTTTAGTCCACATTCAGACAGAACTAGCAATCATCTCAGGAACTGGCTTACAGTTTGTTTCTGTGATGTGGTAACTTTTCTGTACATATTGGCAGCTTGCTTCTAAACTAAACTTTGTAAACCAAGTATCTAGCATGTTTAGAATTGCAGATGTGTGTTCTGAGAATTTGCAGTGTTTGCCAAAAAGACACTATATGATATTAGCACAGTTGGTTCTGAATTTTAAACCCAAATCTGATGTGCTATGACTCACAGCCTTAGGAAAGAATTAGATGAATAGCTCATAAGGGGAGAGACACTACCAGAATATCTTTATAGAGGAGATATTCTGAATAATAACCATTATCTCCATACCACCAGCTACCATTCTATTTAGGATATGGTGTGCACAGCGAATCCAGCCCCATGTAGGTCTGTGTGGAATTTTTGTAAACAAAAAAACTTAATATGTATGGTTCTGAAGAGTCTGGGTCATCTGTTTTGAAAGAAACAATAAGTGTTTACATAAGCTGATTATTAATCACAAGCCTTTAATGACTTACAAGGAGAAACTGTATGGGCAGGAAAAGCATTTTCATTTGGGTAACTTTACTAGTTAACTAGCCTCACATTTAGAACACCATGATTTATGGCACATTCATAGCTATAGTCCTGTGAATGTTTTAAGCAAATAACATGGAAATACTTCCATTCATTTTGCATTTTTAGAGAATACCCATACGAGACACTTAAACAGTAGCTAGCAGTGAGAGATTTCATGACATTGTTCTCAAATGTCCTAAAATTTGGCAGTAAGATATAAAAGAGAATAACAATATTCAAATAACAAATTATTTACTGTATTTGATATTGTAACCAGAATTAAAGTCACCATAGTACCTTGGTGCTACAAAAACATGCAGTATGCTGTTTTGGTTTTTTTGTTTTGTTTTGTTTTGTTTTTTTTTTTTTTTTAATATACGAGGCAACCTTGTATACTAAGTAGCCTAAAAGGACACACAGAACTTGGAAGAAAGGTGGTGGTTTAATTTTTTTTTTGCAGCCCTTTAGGGGTAGGATGGTACTTCAGGGAAATGCTATCAGCTTACCATTTGATTTCTCACTCATGTTTTTTTACCCTATTGTCTTTATCGTATCCAATACTGAAACTTGCACTCATTTACCTTCCAATTTCTCATGACAATTATTATGAGAAGTCAGGGAGCTGTAGTAGAAATAGGTACATTTTAAACAAATATTTGGCACTCTTTCTGGCCCTGTTCTTTTACATCCCTGTTGATGTTTCTAGACTATACCCAGGATGGGTTTGTGTGCTAATGCTTGCAGATTTGGCTTGTGAAAATGGGTCCATAAATAGACTGTATCCTTTAAACATCAGTCTCTCTCCTTCCCTGCTGTGTTGCATGTTTCATTTTTCACAAGGTGAAAAGAGAACCTACTGATGATAATGGCCTTTTGCTCCTCCAGAAAAAGAAACTCTTAAGTCCCTCCAGCAAAATATGTCCCTGTTTAACAAGCAACTGAATAAGCGCAAACTCCATGGGGCTTTGCTTAATGGGGCAAGCAAGTACTTCTGTTCTACCACAGCTGAAGAAATCATGGATGCTAACTTAGGAATATTCCTTTATCCTGAAGAACAGCTCTATGCATATTCAAGGAAATGAACTCAGCTGAAAAAATATAGTTATGCAGGAAAAAAAAATCACTGAATTTCAGATTTTTTTTCTCAATTATGTTCTTATGCTTTTGTAAAAACATTATGTACATACACTAAAGAGAGATAAATACCCAGATTTATTTTTGATTTTCTTTTTTTTTTTTCTTCCACATTTTTTTTATGATGGAATTTTCAGCCATTTTTCGATTCTTGCAAAGGTACAGAATGGACAATGGAAAAACAAAAGCATGGAAGCTAGAAGCATCCAGAAAGGAATTCCAGCATCCAAATAGCAAGGGGTGGATAAAACCTGAAGGCCTTGGTAACAAACTAGGTATACTGAAAATACTTTGGTACATATGCATAAAAATATATACATTATTTTTCACCAGGACAAAAAAAAAAAAAAAAAAAAGAAAACAGATGACATTTCATCAGAAAGTACACTGGAGTGAAGAGACATGACTGAGCCCATGAGAACAGCCCTGGTTAAGAAAGCACACCTTGCAGGCTTTGCCAGACCCATACAAACTCCAGCAAAGCCTTCATGACCCAAGTATCAAGTGTGAAAAACTTTTTTCTTCTTGCTGCTCCCCTGAACAGAATGATTAGTAACATCTGCAAAGGCACTTGTTGTTTCCCTTTACAACCCTCTTTAAAATCTCCAGTGCTGTAACGGACCTACAAAAACAATGACAGCTTGAATTGGACAGCTGAATATTGACATTGCCGTATTGCATTTTAAGAAATATCGTCTCCAGGGCTATTCAAGATCCTTCATAAGCATCTGTGGTCTTTTTCTTCTCCTGAGACTTTGGGAGAAGAAACTAGATTTTGACTACAGTTCCTAGGTATGATGATGACAAAAATACAAAGCAGCAGCAATGCCTCAAAACTCTCATCTCTTCTGAAGAAGTTACATTTAGTTTCTCTCCTGCATATGGATGACAACTCTGAGTGTATATACAACGTCCACGGTCTACAGCGGGTGCCAAATGGCACTGTTAGAAAAGATTTCCTTTCAGCATAATCTGCTGTTGTTATGGATCTCCTGGATGTCATTTTGAGGCTCATGCCAGAAGTTGCAGGGTCCAGAGAGCGATGTGTGGCAATATAACAGAGAGCTCTCCTGAGAAGTGTGGCTTCAGGAGCAAGGGGAAAACATTAACCTAAACATTTCTAAGGGAAAAAATTAATGGTGATAAAGTGGTAACAGGATTAAGTTGGATAGAACAAATTATTCATATTAGGGGATGTGAACAAGGGTTTGCTTTGGCAGTAAGCACACTTACTGAAATCAAGGAAGAGTAATAAGCCCAAACATGTGCTTGCTTAGGGGAAAGATTTTCAATATTCAATGTATGGAAGTAATTGGGCTACAGATAAAATTGGAATGGGAAAAACAGCACCAAGTCACTCTGAGTCACAGCATAAAAAAATGCAGATTCTACTTCATCTATGACATACATCGTGGATTAAGCCTCCTATCTTCTGATCAATTTTGCTTTATCACAAAGACACATTTTCTAGTCGTAAATGACTAGATTCATTTGAAGTACATGTTCAACTGTCAATAAAATTCAAATAGAAGATTTCTCCACATTCAAAAATAAACAGTAAAGATGATCAATTACTATCAGAGGCTGCTATATGTAAAACTATTCATACACAAGAATAGAATTTATTCCGCTACCGTGATTAATGTAAAATGTGCAGTCTCTATTACTCTGCTGGGGGTTAATTTAAAGAAAGAGAAAAATGATAGCCCTCTCAAAGGTCTAAGGATTTTGTTTTGCTTTCAGCGACAAGATTACAACAGCAGCACAATGCATATATGCAGAGGTATCATCATTTATAGGGTGACTTAACAGGTAATAGGATTTCGCACCTACGCCCAAAAGTTATAAAGTATTTAGTGAGTTTGTTTGCTTAAACTGCCACTTCATTAAGTGTGGTGAAGCTCTGTTGACATCTCTAATTAATTTACTTAAATCAAACTGCTACATTTAAATATATGTATTATTAGTTTTAGGCTACCTTCTAGCTTATTCCATCTGTTGATATATGCACTATCAGTAAAATATTTCCTTATGAATTTGATCTTGAAGTTGTACTGAAACATATTTTTAATTTGCTTGGGAAGGAATATTGGTTAACATTTTATGTCTTACATTTCCTGAGATCCACAAAAAATACTACATCTATAGTACAGACTTACAGGGATATTCACCATTATAGAGGTTATGTACTGCAGCTTCAATCAATATGTACCTTTCAGTCACCTGTTCTATCCTTCAGCTGGTAAGGACCTATGCCCATGATGTATTGGTGCCTTTTTTGTGTGTGTGTGTGTGTGTGTGTGTGGCATGATCTATTTATTGTATTTCTTCAATGAACAAGAAATGTTCTTACTGACTCTGATATATGGAAAGACTTCCCTTTAACGGCAGTAGGGATAGTAGGGGACATACCAATGGATATTGGCTTCTCATAGAAAACTTTATTCCTCAAACAGCATGAGGTTATTGGAACTTTATTAGGATTTCTCAACTGTCAGGAAGCATAGTTGCAATTCCCTTGTTAATAATAAATGCTAACAGGTACACAATAACCTTGGAAGGCAGTGGGATTCTAAACAGCTTGGAGTTTGTTATTGCTAGACTTTCTATTTATTTATATGTATTTGGGCCTATTCCCCTAGCCCCCATTCCCACCCCCTAAAAAAAAAAAAAAAAAAAAAAAGCAAACAACCAAAAGGATCGCTTCACATTCCTCTCTTTTTCTTCAGTTATGTATTTAGTAGGATTGTTCTTTATTATCTTCCCTCTTCTATTGATCTGGGGGGAGGGAAGGCACAGAGGGAAAATGACAAATAGGCTGCATTTGTCCCATCCCTTCTGTCATTTGTTTCACGGGTAACTGAGTAGAAATGAAGACAGCATGTTCCATTCTGAATACTGAGAGCATAGAATATGGCCTCTAGCTAAAGCACAAATTTCTATGCATGATGAATCCTTTCAATAAGAAGAGCCCTGCTAATGTGGGATCAAATCACAGTCATTAGCTCTTGGCACTGTTCTTAAAAAGATATAGAAATCCAAATAACATCCAGCTATAGTCAACTATCACACAAACTAGCCAGTATTTAAGTTGGTAATTTACTTTTCTCATCAATATACTGGTATAATTAGAAAAGAAAAAAAAAAAAAAAAAGAAAAACAACAAAAACAAAAAAATCGCATCCAACAGGATAAAATCTTCTAAAAGCAATAGCCTGCTTAAGAAAATGATGGATCATTCTAAATAAGGGACTGCGGGATAATTCTGTTGATGAGTACAATATCACTATATAAAGACCTGTAGCCATGCGTTTTCTGTGGCAGATAACACACATTTGAAACAAAACATGTTTTTCCTTCTTTTCCTTTTTTTTTTCTTAATTGAATCCTAATTCTGTAATAAACAGTATGTAGTGTACACATTACCAAAAGGGATCAGCTTTCACAGTTGAACACATAGATTCATAAAACTGAATCTCTTCTTGCAAACTCTTCTTGTCTTGATAAGCTATTTCTTTGCTTCTGAAGTAGTAAAGCTGTGCCTACATGGGGAAAGTCCTTTACATTATTTGAACTACATGTCTTCTATTATAATTCTCATTAAATAACAGAATCAAAAACAGAAAAAATCAGTTTTTAATGAAGGAGACCGAGAACTTTTTATCTACTTTCTCGTCTAATTTTGTCTTCATAGTATGTCTTACACAATATTGAATGTTGCAGGCAACTACAGGACAGTGTATTATTTAGAAGCCCATCAGAAGTAGACTGGGTAACCTCAAAGTAAGAGGAATGGACACTTTCTACAAGAGACCCTGCTGTGAACCAAGTTCCAAATGTACAAAACTGTCTCATCACCAAAGCTTCTTTGAAGCCTCTGCAGAACTGACACTATGTGCCAGCTATTCTAGTGCTTCTTATTTTGAGTCAACAGTGCCTTTTGAAACTATGGTAGTCATAGAAGAAGTCACACTTACTACAGCAAAAAAACACTTTCAAACCAAGTTCAGGCTCTTTGACTGAAGCTTTACATACTCATTTAGACAGACTTCTCTTGACTTCTCTTTGCCTCAAGCTATCTTGTCTTAATTTTTACTTTTTATTTTTAATAAAGCTAGTACTTATTTTCCTACTTCAATTTATAATTACTGTTCAATATTTTATCTATTGACAACTTTTGTTGTTAATAACCTGCAGTGTGCAAATGATATAGCTGATATATTCTTCTGTCAATTAGTTTTCTTCAGTTTAAACGTGCATATTTTATTTTTCATCAGCACTTTTTTCCTGGATTTTTCTTTTTTTTTTTTTTAATTTTTCTTCCACTTTCTTGCAGTAACTCTGTATCTGTAGAGTATTTTATATTTTATTCTTAATGTGATTTTTCACAAAAAGAAAACTAGCACTTAGTAAATAGATCTACTTAGAGGTTGCTTCTGAGGTTCCACGGAAAATTAAACTTCAGCTTGTGTTTCACATTCTCTTAGTTCAGGTAAGGGATACTTCCAATATATGTGTCTACATGAATGTTAGTGCTAGTAAATGCCCTGGAGTGACTACTGCTTTCATAAATTGACACACTGATACTGAATTTGCTAGTTTCATATGCTACAGACATCCTAGGTCTGTTCAGAGTTTGTCAGATAGAAATAACTCCAATCATTACCCAGTTAGGCTGTGGAAAAAATGCTCATTAATGGTTCTCTTTAAGTGCCAGCTGAACAGTAATCATGTGGCCATGCTGCCCACTGGTGTATGTAGCAAACCTACTGATATCACATGGCAAGTTTGTTGCCTTCCTGATATTCCGGAACATTTGATTCTCATTCTGTTTAAATAAACGACAACTTAATAATAAAGACCGACCTTCCAGTCTGTAACAAAAAACCTGCTGACCAAATAATTCCAAAAATCCTTAATGCTTAGCTAACTCCAAAAGAGTCAATAACATGAAAAATTAAATACTTGAACAAAGAAGGAAAGACTACAACTGATCCACTGTGATTTAGTGTTTCATTTCAACGCAAAACATGCTTGCACTGCTTTTTAGATCTAGAAGACAATCTAAGATGCTCAGATTCAACTAGCCTAGACTATGACACAGATTACACCCTCCCCAACCCTTATTCAATAATGTAATAAAAGAGATAAAAGGTTATCAGCTAACCATTATGCCATCGTGCACTGTTATTCTCTGAATTATGTATAATACTATCCTGAAGAAGATAGTAGAAAACTGGGGGGAGGGGGGGGGGGGGGGGGAAGGGAAGAGGATTAAATATGATAACATTTTAAAGTTGAATCAACTTGTTTATTTTGAAAACAAGTTTTTATGAAGGTGCTATATGATCTTTTGAATAAGAGAAATTTTTGAATTTTGTTCCCACTTTTTTTTTTTTTTAATTATTATTTTGTTGGCTTTCTATGCAAACTTAGGTTAAATAAAAAAAAAAAATCTTGGAAGTCATTTATGACCAATGTTTACTTTAAAGACAGCCTTTTCCTTTTCTTTTCTTTTTCTTTTTTTTTTTTTTTTTAATGCCTTGACTTTTACCTCAAAAATAAATAGAAGACAGACTTTTCACCCCTCCTAAAAGCTTAAATACTTTAAGCCTTTGGTAAACATTAAGTGAAATACAGTAGATATGGAGACAAACATCTAGGACATAAGACCCTTGCTTGGGTCTCTTTATACAGATCAGATCCCATTCACAACTGATCAAGTCAGTTTGAGATATTTTTTAACTGTGACACTAATTTTGATCTGTGTTACAAAGACCTGAACTAATGTTTCTGTTACATCCCAGCATCTCTCCTCAATGGTCTTCCTTGTCCATTATGTTCTTTCCAGCCACTATTTCCTACACATATATCCAGGTCCTCTTATAAGGCCACAACACCAGCAGCAATCATTACAGCTGGCAGGACTTGAGAACCTTTACATTAGATATTTTCATCTCATTCCATACTTGATATAAAGTCTAAACAGGAAATGGATTTTGTTCCATTTGCATTAGCAGAATAATTTAAAGAAATCTATTCTTTCTATTCATCTTGCTGTTAAAATTATAAGACAACTGAATATCATCTGTGACAATCACTGAATACTTTTTCTTTTGTAGTTCCACTACAGGAAGTGCATCAATAGGAGAGAATTCTAACCAATAGATGGAAAATACAGTGATTTCAGACAGCTGATTGTGTGTTTGTCTAATGATAGCAGTAAAGAAGCAGTTGTATTTTTCTATTTATGAACACGGGATACTGTTCTGGAAATCATCTTGGTGATCAATGGATCTAGCTCTCTTCTGTTGCAAGTTATCATACTGCACATATCCCCTCATATAAGCTAGAATTAGCATGCTATAATACCATATGAAGATGAAAATTAGAATAGTTCCCTCTTCTAGTTCATTCAGTTCCTTGTCTAAAAGAAAAATTACAGCTTGAACTGTGTCATCTCAGCAAAAGGAAAATCTCAGTTTATTATGTACCACAACTTCCTAGTAAGCCATTTGGCTGAATTAAGCTCATCTTTTCTTTTTTTTTTTTCTTTTTTTTGACAACTCATGTCATGACATTAAAGGTCATGTTCCCTCATTTCTGTCACTTTAAATTATGCCATCAATATCATGAAGTGATTCAACAGAGAATTTAATAAATGTTACAGAATTATTAAAATTGTACTAGGTGACTGCCTTTCATGTATTCATGCAGTTCCATTTATGATTTCAACTAACATTTTATGTTCCTAACAGGAAAAACAGGTGGCTTGAATATAATAGGAAATAAGTTGAGGATGCAAGTCTGGGGAGGAGGAGTAACTTAAATTCTAGTCACGCCATGCCTATAATCATAGCAATAGCACCACACATGCATTCATTAAGGAAACATTCAGTTACCCTCTTTGCAATCAGATTTAAAATGATTTAGCTCAACACTCTATCCCCAAAAGCATACATCTGTACTAAAGAAAGAAATAAATAATTTAAAGGTATAAATGTTTATTGAAAATATTTGCATCTGACTCATTCAGCTGCTTACTTGTATACTTTTCAGTATGACTATTTTACTTCCATGTTGTTCTTTAGTTTTTAAATGAGAAACTTAGATTTCATTTTTCAAACAAAGCACCTTTCTGCTTCCCCCACCTTCTGGCAGATAGTCCCAAGCTAGTTGCTAGAAGATGACTTGAAGTTTCCCCACTGGAAACACAAATTGAAGGTGTAATGCAACTGCAAACACACCATTTATGTTAATAGTTGTGAAAAAAACTGGAGAATTAGCTGCCACACAGTATCGTAATGCATGCTTCCCTTGTTTGAGAAAGCAGCAAGTACTCCAGGAGAAGGAAAAAAAAAAATGTGGTTGCAGATTAAGATATGGCTCTTTCACACAGGTGTAATTACTATAGTGTCAGAGATTCCTATTTCATAATTTCTTTTCCTTAATTGATTCATAATTCTATTTAAGTTAAAATTCTGCATACAACTAAATGTGTTACATGTTCCTGGCAGCAGAAAAAGTCATTCAAAATGACCAGCTGGATGTTTACTATAACTGAGTAGCAGCAAAGCATGTATAAGGTTGTATAGAACTTTCATTAAAATCCTAAAATCAAAGGGTGTGAATACACTTCACATGACATTGGAAACATCTGTGTGAAACAGCCTTTTCAAAGCATGTCCAACTCATCCTGCAGAGATGGTGCCTACTTCAAACAGACCTGCTTGGTATTTGCATTTAGTCTTGGTGATCAAATGGCTTCCTAAGCCTAGACAGTTTGTTAAACTAATGTAATTAATAGGCACCAGTTTTTTAGACAGGTGAAAAAAAAAAAAAAAAAAAAAAAAGATGCTGGTTAATTATTATCATCATGATTGGTTACTTATGATTTATCTGCTCAAAAGACTAATAACTACCTTCAAGCTGAAACTATAAGAAGAGTTCGTTTTCCCATTAAGTCTAGACCAAAGATCCAAATCCCACCTCCTGGTTCATATTCTGACAATCCTTCTTCAGGCTCAAGATTCAATGACAGCAACAGAGTTTTCTTGATTAAAATTATCGCAGATACCAGAAGACAGAATTCAGATTTCTACAGTGTCATTGTTTGCATCCTTGATTGCAACTGCACAATGCTATCCTGGAATTGCCTTTCTTATAAGAGTTCCTCTTCCTAAAAGATTCTTACAATTGACAGACTAGAAAAGCTCTACAGAGGGGACTATGTGACTGAGGACTGGAACACGCTGTCCAGAGAGGTCATGAAATCTACATCCTTGAAGATATTCAAAAGCTGCTTGGATGTCATCTAAGCAGATAGACTGGACAACATAACCTCCAGAGATCCCTTCCAAGCTCAACCATTCTGTGATTCTGTCACATACCATAATTAACTGACCACAGTTTGTTTTGATCAGTACTAAAAAGCTGCCTATGGCCAGCACAGCCACCTAACATTCATCAGATTATAACAGATTTCAGCAACAATGAGGTCAAAGTATGGTCAATTTGTATGTGAGATCTCAAAACTAATACCATCCAATGTTTCTCTATATAAGAAAAAGATACAAGCATCCCTAGTCTCTGCTTGTTTCCTCTTCCGTATCACACCTTGCCTTACCCATCTCAGAACTCTACACAGGTGTGCACTGTTATCACAAAATACAGATGCTCCATCACAATACAACACCAGTTCCTATTCAGTTGTGATTAATACATTTCATCTAAGTCCAGAGCAATACAAAGCAAATAGAAATACCCTATTATTCCTCTGATTTACATGTTAATAGCACATAACTTGCAATACCTGTCAGAGGAGATGCAAAACCATTTTTCTTGGCATTGTTACTCAAGACTTAGAGGTGTAATAATTTTCCAAATATTTCTGAGTAGCAGAAAATGAGTTGCCACTTCAAGCTGCTTAGAAATCTCATATTAAGATACTGAGTAGCCTTAACTCCTCTAAGATTCCATAAAACTACCACTCAAGTAGCTAGATAACTTGTTCCAAAGACAGCCAAGCTGTTCCTACTGCATTATTTGGCAAGTGAGCGTCATGAAAAGCAGTGAACACCATAGCAAATTTTCCATGGAGGAAAGGGTTCAGCAACAGAATCAACAAATCCCATCAACATTAAGTTCCAGGAAGAGCTGTTTCTACTTTGACCTTTTTCTAAACATTTAAGTGATATATGGAGTATGCAATCTGTGTAATTCGTATTTTCTTAGTGGAAATATTCAATATTTAGCTTGTCAATATTTAGCTTGGAAGTCTTCAAAAGACGTTTAGATGTAGAGCTTAGGGATATGGTTTAGTGGGGACTGCTAGCGTTAGGTCAGAGGTTGGACTCGATGATCTCGAGGTCTCTTCCAACCTAGAAATTCTGTGATTCTGTGATTCAACCTGATCTTCTGTTTGTTTTTTTTTTTTTTTGCTGTTGTTGTTGTTGTTTCTTTCCTTGCAGGCTTAGACCCCATCTAAGGTGAGACAGTTAAACGCACCAAGTTTCCATGCTGAAACAGATCATGCATACTATGACACCTTCAGCATTAGTTTTAATGATTATACAAGTGCTAAAACAAACAAAAAAACAAAACAAACAAAAAAAAAAAACCTGTTCTCTCCTATGGCATATTTTCTTTCAATGTATCATACACATTTCTAATCACTGCAGTTTACCTTAGAGATCCCTGTCACCAATTCAGTTATCAACTATCACTGTTATTAGTTTCAGTGGCTGTTATGAATATGGTATCTCAGGATAAAAAACAATTTTTCTAAACAGTGTTCAAGTACATAGTATAATTCAGACTATATGCTAAAGTGTGTAATAGAATTATGGGATCATAAAAATGTTTTATTTGGATGGAACTGTAAAACATCATCTAGTTCCAGCCCTGCTGCCATGGGCAGGTACACCTTCTACCTTTCCACTAAGATCAGGTTACTCAAACCCCTATCCAGCCTGGCAGTACAAGTAATTCTGCTTCAGGAATATAGAAAAATGTAGAGATTAAATGACTTAGTTCAAGGGCACACACAAAATAAGTGGCAAGGCTGTGAAGTGAACTTAATTTCCTGAGTTCTACTCCAGCAACTTAACTACAAAACTATTCTTTCAGTCTACCTGATTTTATTTAGACTAATTTGTTGAACATCCAATCAAAGAAAAGCCATAAGCGTGCTTAACAAAAGCTATTGAGTAAGGAAAGAGGAAGAAAAAGGACCTCCCAAACAAGTTAGAATTAACTGTTTGTAGAATTGTTTAAAATCTTTTAGCTGTTTAAATAATATTAAATATATATACAGGGTTGTGGGGAATAGGACTATCAAGGGAGAAGTAGTACTTGAGTTGGAAAAGAAAGAAAAAAAGACCTGGATATAGAGCATGGCAGTGAAAAGAGGGATGCAAGAAGGGGAAAATGAAGGTTGTGGCAGTGGAACAATGAAGGAAAGGCTGGCTGGGTTTGAAGGAAAAAAAAAAAACAAAAAAAAAAACACAAAACAAAACAAACAAACAAACAAAAAAGATGTCTATTATGTGCTGAAATACTTTTTTTACCATCACTTTTTCACACCTCACACTTTCTCTCTTAAAATCATGTTGAGGGTGGATGCAGTACTGCTAACTGCAGGTTTATTTTATCTGAATATGTGTGAGGAAAGGAACAGCACAAGAAACTTTTTGGCTACTTAAAACCTAACGCTAATATTTCCCTTTGCAGATAAGTCCAGTTTCTATGGGGAAAATTAGTTTGACTCAGACACATTTATACGTAAGCTATTTGAAGACAAGCAAGTCAGACAACTTCAGAAAATGAAAACGTAACTTCAGCACAAAATAAGCAGGCAATCCAACTCAGTAACCCTTTGGACTGAAGTTGCAAAGTCAATTGTTAATTAAAATATTAGCGACAGCTGTTGCAAAAATTATGCTCAATGGTCACAATAATATTTAAATTCAATTTTTGCTTTCCTGATTACTCACACTCCATGTTTCATTATTAAATTTATTAGCTGTTGAAAAACTTGATGCTACCACAGAGGGAGAACGTACCACTGTACATACATCTGATTTTCAGAATCACTGTCAGTTTTCATTTTGTTCTGTTCTTTCTTGTTAAAACTGTTACATAGGACAAAACTGCTTGCTCTGAGATCATGCCTATAGCTTGACATACAGACATTTGTTTTATGAGTCAAAAATACCACAAAGGAAATTCACAGCTATTATGGAAAACTTTGCTGCATTCATTTTAAATTGCATTCTTGACTACCTCTGAGCATTCAACTTTAATTTTCTGAAAGACAGACTGGAAGAGCTATATAGGATTAATATTTCATTAATCTTTTGTGCCTGAATTATTATTATAGAAGGGATGCTTTAATTTTTGCCCTGATTAAAGAGATTGATATATTTTTTTGTTTGTTTGTTTGTTTGTTTTTTTTTTTTTTAATGGAACTTAAAATTTCATTATTTTGCATCTAGAATATTTCAGCAACTTCCATTCTTGAATAGTACATGCTATACATCTTTGTTCACTCTATCATATCAAAATTGTGTAGTTAATTCATTGTGAGTTCCTGTATTTAGTTTCTAAAGTATATGAGAAGTAAAGAGAAACAGCTTTCTCCTGTCTGGGAAACAACAGCCATTAAAATATCTACTGTTTGTCTACCCTCCAATAACAGGCAACACCACTTTGGAAAATTAGAAATCAGTAAAGCACAATGCTCTTTGTCTTTTAAGCAAGCCACACCTACAGACAGATCCAACAAACCCTTTTGCATATGAGTAACCTTTATTCATGCAAATCTTGTTAATAAAGTCAGTATTTTAATTATAAAGCCAGCAACTAGCCACATGTAATCTTAATAGTACTGAATGCACTTAAAAAAAAAAAAAAAAAAAAAAGCAATGATGCAGAACCATCAAGTTGTATGTATTAAAGGCTTATGTCACAAAATCTTTTCAATTCATTAGCTCAGCAATAAGACTTCCACTGCATGCTAATCATTCATTCAATGGACTTGCTATATTTCTTGAGAGAAAGGAATGCAAACGTGCATTTTACTTTCTTGTTAAAGGAACATATATATTATGTGAGCTACATATAGTTAGTGGACTTCAAGAAATAATCAGGAGTAGCTCATCAGACAGACATATTCTGCAGGGAATTTTAGTGAAAATAAAAAAACTCTGAATAATTTACACTAAAATCTGCTTGATTTACAACCTTCTGTTCTCCCCTATCACTATGGGAGACAGTGTGTGGGAATGAATCCTCACAATAAATCTACTTTTAACAAAAGTTACTAAGCCCCGAAGACTGGCCAGGCCAACTTAAATTACTCTGATAACTAGGTACCTAAATCCCAGAGCCTCCAAGAAAAAAAAACAGACAGTGCTCTTACAATTGCCATTTTGAACTCTACAGACTCACCATTCCTATGTGAGTTATCACTATACTATAATAGATCTGGCCCCCATTGTGTTAGGTGCCGTGCAAATATGTAACAAAGAGACTCCCAGGCCAAGGCTTACAATCAAACTACAAAACAGAAAAAAAAAAAAAATAAAGATGGATACAAACGAACAGTAGAGTCCAAGGGAAAAAACAAACAAACAAACAAACAAAAAAAAAAAAACACAGCATTAGTGAGGGCAGAAGACTCAGCGCTACAGCAAGCCTTGCTATTGTGATATTTCTTGCAGCAAAGGAGAGTTTGAAGGTGAGCAGAGAAGAAGAGGAATGTGTCTTTCCAGATGTTTACAGGGAGCCTTTGTCAAGCACAAGAACAGCACAGAAAAAAAGCAAAGTCAGTCCTGCTTCTACGTTTCACATTGGTCTCATCAATACTGGAATCACTGGCCACTGTTCAAAATTCTTTATTTGAAAATTTTCACCAGTTCTTAAACTTTTACAAAGGCAAAAATACCACTGAACAAGAGAAGTGTTTGTCAGAAAACGGAACAAATAAAGGATGAGCAAGACTGTCAGGTGGTATAGCCTAACTTTTAGAACAGCCTTTCTATGGAGGTTGGGGACACATCAAGTAAATTTGGCTCCACTAGAACAAAGAAAAAAAAAAGACCACAACCCTAGGTTCAGGTTTTTAAAATACTAACATCTGGGAGGAGATGAATTCTTGTATATTCATTATCTTCCTGAATTAGAATGAGTGTTTGAAAATGAAAAATCAGGAGATGTCAGAAACAGGGAAAATAGCCAGACTTCCTCTGAGTGAAACATATGTGCTAGATTTGTAGAAAAATGAGGAGAAGAGTTCTTTAGATTACAGCACATAGGTAAGCTATTTACAAATACAAAACTCATACTGAGATCTTTGCCTTTCCTGTAGTCTATTCTTTGGAATCAACTCAGGCATTAATTACATAAATGACCCTGCCACTAACAGCCATGTGTGGAACACAGTGCAGAGATCATCCTCTATTCGAGACAACAGGAATTTGGCCTTCAGGAAGCTCCCGGCTGCAGTCAGCTATTGATATCGGTTACTGCTGGATGTATACAGCAGCTACTTACACTGCGTAAGTGTTAAATGGAGATATCTGCTCTTTACATGGGTGAACAATACAAGCAATAGCTATGAATGCAGAAAAATTGTTTGTTGTACCTGAAGCAGCAGCTTTCTGAAGGCATATATAGCCCGAAAGACTGAAAAGGTCATACATTCCCTTCAACAGAAGGCTCAAGGTACCAGTGCAGGTTTTTAAACCTATCCTACAAATGAAATTCTTGATCCTACTAAGGACCAATTCGGAAAGGCTGTTTATTAAATGTCCTCTTCAAACACAAAGATATAAAGGACAAAAATAAAACTGTTGAAGAGAAGGTATGCAGTATGTAGTGCCAAAGAGGATGCTGAGATATGAAACAGCTAGGAATGACTTTCATTGTACAGTATATTTAGCTTGTACACAAGATTTCAGTGTCCAGGCATGGTTTCTTTAGCCTATTTTCTACAAGGTACCTCACTTGATTTTAACGTGATGATACCAAGTCTTTCCTCAGTAATTACAAAAAGACAAAGTAATACAAACAAAGTGAAACAAACTTTGGAAATACTTGATGCAGGCTTCTAATATAAAGATAAATCAGATCTAAAAGGCCTCACCCAAAGCCACATGGAATAAGGGGAACATTCTCATTACTTGTATATGATCTGAAAAAACTCTGTCATGAATTCAATTTGCATGGAACAGTTCTGAGCTCTTTTACACCTAGGTAGGTGTAAAAAAGCAAAATTTGCTCATAGGAGTAAGGGTTCTTTCTCTCTAGCCTTTTATTTTTACTTCATGCAGTACCAAGAATTGCACCTGAATGCCTGTGAGCACATGTGCATCTCTCTCAATTCCTTTACCTCTAACATGGGGGACAGATTGAGTTTAGACTTACCAATATTCAAACTACATTTCAAAACATTATTTCACCTTCATATTTCCAGTCTCCATGTTACCATGAACAAATGCATGTTTCTCCCTTACTTTGTGTCTTCTACCAAGCACTGTAGTTCAAGCTTAAGTTCACATGGAAAGAAGGTCATAAAAAAAGGGGAAAGCAGAGTTCATTTAAGTAGAAATTATGTAAGATATACATCAATCAAAATTAGGTTTGCATATCTTTGGTTGTAGAACAGAAAGACAGAAAGGGTCATGGCAGAGAGCCCAAGAGTCAAGAAGCATAACCAATGCAGGGAAATTGGGCATAAATTGCTTCTTCATTTGACAGGGAAAAAAAAGAAAAACAAGAAACAACTCCCCACACCTAAAGTTTAGATTTTTGTTCATTTTTTAAAATGTCTTGAGCTATGTTATTATAAACCTGTATGCAAAGAGTAGCTGTTGTTATTATTATGGATACAGCAGGGGGCTTGTATTTGCTGTTACACTGCTTTTCAGAGGAAGATGCAGTTCCCAAATTCAAAATGTTTTTTTTTTTTTTTTTTTTTCATGCATACTAACAAATTTCATTTAAGAGCAATGATGAGTGAAACAAAAATCTCCAATGATATATTATGCACAAAGCATGTTGCTTATGTAAAGAAAGAGATGAAGTGAGAAAAATCTGAATTTCTTTATCTGAATTGTAGGTAGATTGGTCTAAAGATGTTCAGATACAGACTTCACATTCAGAAAGAGCACCATTCTTACTTAAGAATTAAGAATCTTACAATTCTTATTTAAGCTGTCCCGTAATTTTATATTGTGGTTTTAAATGAAGGTATAAGAGAGAAAAGATTAGCATTTTGTATTTATGAAATTAATTATGTTATGCAGTATAATTATTCTGATTAGAGGACTGAGTTCTAGAATAGCCTCTCTCCCTTCCTCAGGCAGTCTGATTATCTGTAGAAAAATTGACATGAGTGTTTTCAAAGAGATATGTTTAGGTTTTGCTAAAATACCATGACAACCTTCAGAATTATTCACTTTCAAAGCTTTTCCAGAATAATCTGTAAAGAAACATCAAATATTTCATACTATTATTGCAGAAAATGAGAAGTGTTCCATTTCATGCTTAATTTATTTTGTAATTATGAATGTGTTAGTAAACAGTACCATAATAGGCTTTGCTTTGTGCCTGTTTATGCTTTTAAACTATTTAAGTTTTAATATGTTTTCAATACAAACAACATGATAATAACTGTTCTTGAAAATGACTTGCTGCAGAGGTTCATTCAAAAGTAATATTTTAGCATTCATCACATACATCTGCTAGTAAGAGACATTAAAAAAATATAGAAAACTGAGTTTGGTGATTTTTAAACTGCAGAACAAAAATTGCTTGTAATAACAATTTGATATTAATTCTACATAACAATAGTCTTTCCAGAAATAAGAAGACAGTTTTCAACTAAAAATATTTTTGGTGTAAAAATGTTAGATTACCCTTATAGGTGACATATCACAAAGACATGATCTCCTATTTTACTATACCCTTTCTGAGGTACTCCTGAAAAAGCGTTGTAGCTTTCTCCTGACACAGAAGATAGTACTTGGGCTTTTGGTTGCTCTTGTTGGAGCTTCATAATCACTTAAGATAAAGGGGCTTGGTTTTTAAACATTTGTATCATCAAACTGAGCATGAATACATAGACAACCTATACTGTATTTTAGAAAAAATATCTTTCATTTCACATAATCATAGCGGTACATTTTTTTCCTTAAAGCAGGCATAAACAATGGGCATGCAACTATATGCCAGTCAATCATCAAAAGAGCATTCTTACTTAAATATGCAAAATATATGTTTAAGTAGAAATGTTTTGAAAAAAATTGTCTCTTTTCTATTAATATTTGCTCATGCCTGCATTTAATCTTTACTGATCAGAGTATCAACACGTCCTCTAATAATCCTGACACAGAGCAGTACTTTGCATAATTTCACCATTGCCAAATTCTTAACAGCTTCACCCTCAGCCCCCATGAATACTACTGCTTTGTGCAACAGACAAATATTAGAACTTCTTCACCAGCAGAAACAAGCACAAATACTTGCAAGAGATCAAGGCGTCCATAGTTCAATGACAAGCATTAGAAAAAACAGAGGTTTGTGTATAAGATAAGCAATTCAGTTTGTGTGGCCTGACATAAAAATTCAATCAATTTGGTAATTCATCTTGGCTGAGTAAGTTTAAGTAGTCAGCTCCTTTCCACCATTAAATAATTTATCCACGCAACTGCTCAACAGACTCTAAGGCTTTTCCATTATTACACCCCAAGAAAAAAGAAAAGCATACTGTAGTTAAGTTGTATGAAGTTGCTCTTTTTGAGACAGTTACTATGATATGAATATGAATTGAAAAACCAGTCTAGTTAGGTATTTTTGATGTAGAGAGGGCATTGCAGCAATTTCTCACTGAAGTCTGTCAGGACTGTGTAATCCTGAATACATGTTCTCAGTAAGGCAGATCTCAAGTTAGTTGTCATTCAAATAAGTCAAAACATCAGCTGCGTAGAGCTATCCTAACCACAGATGGGAATTCCACTGTAGCCCACCCTCTTTCAACAAATCTGCTACTAAAATCAGTCAGAAAGTGCCTGCAAAATTTTATTGTGAATATATATATATGTTCACAATATATATTTAAAGTGGTCTGTAATAACAAGAGAAAACACAGATGAGAAGATTAAAAAAAAAGAAGGCAAAGTTCAAGTGTGATGTTAAGGTACTTTTTTAAAAAAAAGCTGGGTTAAAGAAGCAGAAGATGTTCAGATTAATAGTATTTATTTTCCCAAGAAGACATGTCTATAAGTATAGAAACAAACACATTTTGTGTGCTAAGGGAGTTGGCAGAGGTGATTGCCGAACCACTCTCTATCATCTTTGAAAGGTCCTGCAGAACAGGAGAGGTGCCTGAAGATTGGAGGATAGCCAATGTCACTCCAGCCTTCAGGAAGGGCAAGGAGGAGGATCCAGGAAACTACAGGTCAGTCAATCTCACCTCTGTCCCTGAAAAGGTGCTGGAACAGCTTGTTCTGGATGCCATATCCAAACAATTGGAAGAGAAGAAGGTTATGAGGAGTAGTCAGCACGGATTCACCAAGGGGAAGTCATGCTCGACCAACCTGGTTGCATTCTATGATGGCATCACCAGCTGGGCAGATGAGGGGACAACAGTAGACGTCATCTACCTTGACTTTAGCATAGATACTGTCTCCCATGACATCCTGATAGCAAAGCTGAGGAAATGTGGGATAGAGGAGTCGACAGTAAGGTGGGTTGAGAACTGTCTGACTGGCTGAGCTCAGAGGGTGGTGATCAGAGGAGCAGAGTCCAGCTGGAGACCTGTGACTAGCGGTGTTCCCCAGGGGTAAGTGTTGGGTCCAGTCTTATTCAACATCTTCATTGATGAGCGAATAGTGTCTGCCCTCAGCAAGTATGCTGATGACACAAAGCTGGGAGGAGTGGCTGACAGGCCAGAAGGCTGTGCTACCAGACCTGGACAGGCTAGAGAGATGGGTAGGAAGAAACCAAATGAGGTTTAACAGGAGCAAGTGTAGATTCCTGCACCTGGGAAGGAACAACTACATGTATCAGTACAGGCTGGGGGACGACCTGCTGGAGAGGAGCTCTGAGGAGAAGGACCTGGGGGTCCTGGTGGACGACAGATTTACTGTGAGCCAGCAGTGTGCCCTCATGGCCAAGAGGGACAATGGGATCCTGGTGTGCATTAAAAGGAGTGTGGCCAGCAGGTCAAGGGAGGTGATCCTCCCCCTTTACTCTGCCCTGGAGTACTGTGTCCAGTTCTGGGTTCCGTGGTACAAGAAAGACAAGGATCTCCTGGAAAGAGTCCAGCAGAGGGCCACAAAGATGATACAGGACCTGGAGCATCTTCGTTATGAGGAAAGGCCAAAAGACCTGGGTCTGTTCAGCCTGGAGAAAAGAGGACTGAGAGGGGATCTCATCAATATACCTGAGGTGTGGTAGACAGAGGGATTTGGCCAACCTCTTTTCAGTGGTTTGCAGGGACAGGACAAGGAGTAATGGCCACAAGATGGAGCACAGGAAGTTCCGCACCAACATGCAAAAATTTCTTCGCGCTGAGGGTGATGGAGCACTGGAACAGGCTGCCCAGGGAGGTTATGGAGTCACCTTCTCTGGAAATATTTAAAGCCTGTCTGGAGGGGCAGCCTGCTCTAAGGACCCTGCTTTGGCAGGGGGGTTGGACCCGATGATCTTTCAAGGTCCCTTCCCACCCCTTCA
This sequence comes from Aythya fuligula, assembly GCF_009819795.1. Taxonomy (NCBI): domain Eukaryota; kingdom Metazoa; phylum Chordata; class Aves; order Anseriformes; family Anatidae; genus Aythya; species Aythya fuligula. The sequence continues at coordinate 11,822,680 of NC_045574.1, read as the reverse complement.
ATTCTGTTATTCTGTGAAATACATATTTATTTATTTTTTATTGAATTTTATAGAAAATTTAAAAAGCAATCTTTCCAGGTTAACTTCTTTCTATAATCACTGTATAATCACTATCTTTATTGTATATTGGTATATTGGTACTTTTCAATACACAAGTATCTAGGTTTATTTGTCATATTCCTATCTGTATGCTCTGCCATTTGTCAGATTTTACACTGGTTGTGTACTTTTTTTCTCATTTTTTTTCTTGGAAGTAGTATTGTACCTTTTGATGCCATAATTGTGACAGAAATTTGAAAACTGATTTTTATGCAACTAAAACCTAGACTAAAGAAAAAAGGTAACTATAAGATCAGACGTATGTTTTTTTCATATTATCCTTGTGCAATGTGAAAGAAGGCTGAAGCTTGAGAACTTAATTGTTATTCTAGGATATGATTCAATGATTTTCAGTTATACAGTTTATTAACAGACTTTTAACATTAATTGAAATATTAAACTAGTTATAACAACAGACAAAAATGAAGTAGCATAATTTAGAAAATTATTCATGAGCACATTGTCATACCAAATAATCTTATAATTTTATAATTTCACATGAAGCCAAAATACTGCCTTTCCCCAAGCTTTCCAAAATTTTTCAGCACTAACTCCATATATTTTTCTTACCAAGAAGTAATTACCCTTTAATGATTTCTTTTTTTCCACATAAGGGTGGTGGGTGGTGTGTGTAAGAAAAATCAAACCATGAAATTCAGTCAGAAGTTTTATGTAAATGACTATGAAAGCAATAGCATGACAGAAAAGGAAAAGTTTTTGAAAGCGTAACAGGTAAGTTAGGGTTGAAAGTCAGCAACGGTTGGAGCACCTCTTTTTTTTTGCTACATAATCCCAACCTTCCATGAACTGCAAAGAGAGCAGTTCTAAAATAGTTGACAGTGTAAATTGCCTGCAGGAGTAACAAACACATACAGCAGTTATACCTATATGTATCTGTCTGCATGTGTATATACAAACACACAACTAAAGAAAAAGCCTACTTTCTGCATAATTCACAACAAATTATTCCACTAACTCCTCAAATGTTTTTAAAGGGATAAAGAATTGTGTGTTAATAAAATATGCAAAAAAAACACATGTGCTTTCTGTGTTTACACAGTATTAAGTACAATGAGATCCTGATGCAGGACTAACAGCTTTTATTTCTGTTCTTTTTTTTTTTTTTTTTTTTTTTCCCCTCTCCATTTGCACTCTTCATAAAGATATATTTACTTTAAAAAAATCTTAATGGATGTCACTATGTTGCTGACTTAGCATTAACAAAACCTTTCTATGCAGTTATAAGGAAGGATTCTTAGCATATCATGTTTTCTGCAGTATTTTTGAGAAAGTATTCAGACCTTTATTCATTACAAATGCTGGGAATCATTACAAGTTAAAAAAAACACATGGATTTTATAAAATGGTGAATTATATCAGTGAGACCACAGGACTGATGGACAAATAATAAGTTGAAGAGGTTACCAGTAGATTAGGTACTGCATACCTGGAAATGTTCTTCCCTCTGGAAGTATTTTATACAAAAATGATGCATCAAATGAAGGAAAATGAAGCAAATAGCTTTAAATATCAGTACAGCATACCTTCTTAAAAATCAAATTACAGAAACCAATCATCTTTGTGTGGATCTACTTCAGCTATATAGTTAATATTTCAAAGTTTCATGGACTTCACAGGTTTCATTTAAGCATCTATTTGCCAACCTGGGACTTACACGGGGTACAGAAACTTTTTACAATAGAATCTCCACTCCAAGGATGTCAAAAAAAAAAAAAAAAAAAAAAAAAAGCAAGATGAAAACAAGCTGCTGCTTCCAGACCTAACACATACTGATTTGTTGGCACATGCTCAGAAGTCTGAGTGAAAATCTGGAACTAAAAATTGGTCCCTGTCAACTTGTAAAAATGTTGGGATTGGTAGCCATACTGTGACTTTCAAAATGCTGGGATTTCTAAAATATAAGTGTGGCTTTCCAAAACCTGCAATCATGATCCCTGAAATAGAAGATTGTTCAACTGAAACACTATCTCCCATATGCACAAGAATCCTGATGCTTACTTTGTCAGTAAACAGTGTGAATGATAAATTTCACATACCTTTGGGAAACCCCACAAATGCTACCTTACTAATGGACTGTCTGGTGAAAATGTCTACAATATCTCAACTGATTTGAGAAAGGATCTAGGTTTATTTTCCCTGTACTGCCCAAGTAGGAGGTCATTTGAAAAATCTTTTAGGCTGTCTATTTTGAATGATTTTGTCATGAGAAATTAACTTACAGGCTTATAGACTTAGCAGAAATGATGGATCTCTGAAGACTTTTTGAGCAGTTGATAATGAACTTTGTCAGCCCCCTCAACACTGAATGATTTAGTTTCCCGAGTAAGTGAGGCAAGTGGTGGTCTTATCTCTACACTCAGGTCAAATGACTTATGACTGGAAGCAGCAAAACTATAAGGCAAAATCCTCCATTTCCAAAACATAATGATACAGTTCTAAGACCACATTTCTGCTTCTTACACGGGAACACAATTCAGTCATGTCTAGAGCAGTCATTCTTGAGAATTATAAAAGGAAAGCCTTTGCTAAAAAGCGGCAATGGAAAATAAGAAGTTTATTTCCTACACACACTGAAGAAAAATGATGTTTGACATCTAAAGCATGCTAAATTTCCTAACATTTTGAGGGAATACGAGAATAAAGTTTTCATTTTTTGAAATACAACCTCTTCTCTTCAGCACCATAGACTTTACATCTAAATACTGAATGCAAGGACTGCCATTTGGGGGTAGTTTTTTTCCATTTCATCCTAATATTTCCTGCATTAAATCCACTGCATTAATGCAATGCAAATGAAAGATCATTCATGTACCTCTGACATGGAGGAATACATTAGGGAATTTGATGGTTCTAATAAGAACTAAATCCATGGCATTGGCTTAAGCTCTGTAATAGGCAAAAACCTGAACAGCTTTGATTGTCCAGAGGTGTTATCCTAAATCAAGATCAGCAGACAGCATGACTGAGGCTAAGATATGTCTCTGTTTATTTATACCTTTATCAAAATTTTGCTCTTTCCATTTCCCACTTTACAGCTCTAAAGGTCACCCGCTCCCTATGTTACACTCTATCCATGTTGCCCCAGTACCATTATGTATTATGAATTCCATGATTCTTTAGAATACATGAATTTATAGCTTCACTTTTGTCCCAGAACCAGCTACATTTTTGATGAATGAGATCTCAGACTAGATAGGTAAATAGAAAAAAGGGTGAAGGATGTAAGCTTGCAATGTATAATTTATTATAAGCGCCACAAAATACCAGTGCTGAGAGAAAACAAATTATTGGCCTCTCATGCAGTGACCATGACAAGGTGATAAATATTTCATTATATAGTACTCATCAGACATTTGAATAGCTCATCTGTCCTATTTATGCCAGCTAAAATGAATTCAACCTATCAGTGGCAAATGTATTTTTAATGTTTCTCTTTACCTTCTGTGGAATAGGCAGCTAGAAAGTCCATCTTCAACAAGAATTACATTATTCATTTCATTAGATACTGTAAACAGTTCTTATTCTTGAACAGGCTTTTTCTGCTAAAACCAGTCCTTTACATCTTAAGGAAATTGCACTTCCAATGCTAGCCCTCGTTAAAAGGAAGCAGAATTTACCATAATTGTTTTATGAGACATGAAAATGTGGTATTTTTGAGGAAACCACCTATTAAAAACTAAGCTTTATAAAAAGTCTGGAGACGTCCATATGGACTTCCTCCACTGAAAAAGAGAAGCCTATCTGGACACCATTATTTAATCTTCTTAAATGCCTCCTTAAGTGGAGAAATTACATCACATTTCCGTTTAACACTGCATTAATGACACTTGCAAAACCTCTCAAGTTTTCATATATGTATTATATCAAAATTTTTGAACCACGACAATTAAAAAAGGAAGAAATCTGAGCAAGCTGTAATACAGGGCTATCTCAGCATCTCAGGACTCAGACTGCATCACAATTAAAGGACTGCCCTTATTGTCCTATTGACAATAATGAAAATTTGTCAGGTCCTCCCAAAACTCTGCAACAGTGCTTAATTAAGTAGCTGCATGATCAACAGTCAGTGGATCTCCATTTTATACCAATTACTACTTCTCTGAAACTCTGTCTTGAAAGTATGTGTGGCATAGAGTCAGTGCCTTTGAGGAAGATTCTCATAAAAAGAAAACAAGAACTTCAACTAGAAACTGTTAATAATGGAGCTTATCATGTAACTACAATATATAGAAAGAACATGAGCTTTATGCAGTAGCTCAGAATTTGCACCAGCACACACAACAGATGCACGCTTTTGCATGCACATATTCCTGTGGGAAGCTTCAGGACATTCTCCACCATGTTTAATTTGAGCTAGGTTTAGACTTTGTAATGGACAATGTTCTTGCCAGCATCAATGTGAAAAGTGCTATAAGATACTGCTGAGAATCTGAAGATAAGGTTGAAAGCCTGTATGGAAAGCTTCTGACATAACATTTGGCTCCAAGATTGTATGAGGAATGACAACTTTTGGATATGAAAATTCATCAGTGAAAAACAAACAAACAACAACAAAAAACTTCACTCATATAGGGAAGAGGACATAACTCCAAGTTTAAGAAAGCCTTTTGTACAAAATGCAAGCTTGAAAACCAGCAACTGCGTGAAGAAAACACAATCGTGCCCCTTGAATTCCTATCTGCTAACTCCCAAGACTGTATATTTGTTTTCCAACTGAGGACAGAGCTTTCAAAGACATTCAGAAACTCCAGTAGGAGCATGAAGTTGTAAGACGCTATTACAACTCTTTGATTAGACTAAATAATAGGAAGCCATTACTACCCAAACCTCAGAAACCTCTTTAGAACATAACAAATACTGTAACCATTCACTTTATTGTCCTTACCATTCTTGACGCAAAGCTCTATAATTACATGTACATAAGGCCCTTTTACAACAACAACAAAAAAATAAATCAATCAAGAAAATTGAAAATTCTGGCACTAGGTCTCAGTCTATTTTCTAGAATTTGCAGTCAGACTTCTACACTATCCTTAATCATAAATGTAATTCTAGACTGAACATGAGCTTTAGACACTATAATTCAGAAATGAAGACTAAAGAAATCAAAGTCATTTATGCCAACTCTCAGTTTACACTTCTGGAACTTCCTGAATACCACAATTCATTTGGCATCTGGACTTCCTAATTGCATCTAGTTAGACTTGGTTTCTAACACAATTTTTGCTGAACCACAGTAACCACTCAGAAGCAAACAGTGATTAATTTGATTCTATTTACACCAGCCCTAAACTTGCATATTTAGGTCTTGATGAATACTACAATTATTCTGAAAGACAGCTTCTACTTTTCCTCATCTTGTCTTTATTCTGGCCTCACCATTTAGCTTTAGCCCCATTACAATCTAGAGAATATAATGTGGAATTTAAAGCCACTTACCTCTCTAGAACTTTGTTAATACTGTCTGTATTGAGCTTCTACAGACTTTTCTTTCCTCTATCCCCCTCCTCCCCTTCGCTCCCCCGAGATTAAATAGGCAGGGAAACATGAAGAACTTAGAGTCCTGAAAATACAACTATCAACAGCAGTTTCAAGGTTAGCTTTGGAGTTCAGAATGGGGAACTTCTTTCATTCTATACATCTCAGATATCCATTGACTTGCATTACTTATAATCATCCTTCTGTTGCCATGGTGCATATCAGGCTTGCAATAGTGAACAGGCTCACTGTTTCTACACTGACAATAACACAGAACACAGATGGTCACTGCTATTATTTCCACTCCCTCAGAGTGTCCTTGTGCACTTGATGGGGTCTGGAAAATGTCTGTGGTGGTCAATACTACATGGGTGGAGTAGCACAAAAGCCATTGGAGCAGCAATAACAGTGTTTCAAAATTTTCTGCCTCCCAATAACAAAAACTGTATCAGAGACAGAAGGCCCTATCAAGGATATTGAAATGAGAAAGTAGGAACAATATGCTGTGATAACAAACACGTGCTGGTGAGTCAAACTCAGGGAGTCAGCAGGGCTGTTGATAGGAGCTCAGTGCTCTAGTCCTTATTTGAATAAAACCACCATTGAGACTGACAGTAGGTTAGCAGGGGAAGGAGAGGAAGAAAAAAAAGAAACACCAGCATTGTGCCAAGAATCATCAGCTACTAAATGAGCTGATTCACTGAAATACAGAAGAGAACATTTCATTCTTTTCTTGCTCCCATATTCCTATGAAACTTTCCATCTTTCTGAGACTTTTCAAATGCTTTCTGTCTTGGCTATGTCTGGAAAGATGTTTCTGTGGTGGAGGCAGAATATTTTGGACACTAGTAAGAAACAAGTGTCTGTCAAGACTGAAAGATAAAGTTAGTAAATAATTACTATCGACCAAGCAACTTAGAAGCAACTTTGAGGTGCAAAAATACTCCTATGGGTGACCTCAAATTTAAGTATCAGAGCAGCTTAATTTTAAAAACTGATTGTGGTACAACATAGAATTCTTGCCTTAGTATTTTGTGTTTTAAACATTCTGATTCTGCTTTTCTCTCTCTCTCTCTCTATATATATATATATAAACTTATATAATATATATATAACATATACATTTATAAGTTCTCTTCAAGCAGTGTAGAATGAGTCTGTATCTTTTTCATAAATATGACAATTTTAAGGACAAACTGAATTCCAACACTGGTTTAAAACACAAATGTACAAGGGCTTTTTAATAGAATCTGTCATAAACTGTAATTACATATAGGCATTTATTTCTCTTGTAGGATTTTGGTAGACACTCTCACTTGTCAAGAGTAGCACCAGCTAGATGTAGCTACATACTAAGCAAATTCAGCAACTTTGAATGTCTTGGTTCCACTGTATCTTCGTTATACCTACTGAGCTGCGAAGCTGTTAGCAGCCCAATAGGTACCTTTACATCTAAGGGATCTAATTAAGATTTCATTGTTAAGGTACATCAAGATTGGGTCAACTGTTTATCTTGACTAGATCTGGCGATTCTTGTTTCTGATTGAAAATAGAAATCAAAAATGGTATACGGCCTGTTTTCTTTAATACACAAAAGGAGAAACTTTATATCCACTATTTGCAGTAGAATTTATGATAGCCAGGTAGGTTTTTGAAAGTCATTTTCCTTAAAGAATTGATTTTGTTTCTGCTGTCCTATTGTTTCGTATTTATTAGCAAGTGATTTATGAAAGAAAGCAGTTAAGTATTAGAAGTTCTGTATTTTTGCAGTTCAGTTTTTCCTCAACAGCTCCTTATATGCTTTTGCTCTATTACAAATTTTGAGTTTCATATTCAGTAATCATTCTTTATGACAACCTAAATACATACTGCATTATTTGTGAATTAGAGAGCAATTTATTTAGGAATCTAACAAAATTACTTTTCTTCTAGGTGCTATTTTACAGTCTATCCATTTTCTCTTATCTACAATTGCCTCTTCTATGTCACACAAGTCTTAGCTATTCCATACAGACATGAACTGCAGAATTACAAATAAAAAAAAAAAAAAAAAAGTTTCAGAACCAGCTCTGTTTGTTGCCAGAAAGAAAATGAAAGCTCTGCGAATACCAGGAAATAGCTAAGGAACAAAATTGGATACTTTACAGGGCCACTGTGGCCTGGGTCTATATAGAAAAAATATAGAAAATATGTGTAAGATCAGATGCCTATAGTCAGGTCTAGATCCAACAATAAATCCTAAATTCCTACTTCAGATTGCCCAAGCATCCGCCTAAACTTTCAAGAATTTCCTCACTGAGATGCACTTTTCTTATGAATTGGGAAACTTTACCTGACCCTAAAGTATTTTTCAGTTAGATTTTGTGAAAGCTCTTCACAAACTGAAGTTAAGTAAGCATTAAAGGCTCAGCTGAAGACTCACATTTCCACTAGATACCTAGTGCATAGGTTTAAATATAAAATGGCTACAGAACAAACAAACAAACAAACACTACATGCATTACCTAATAAGAAATACTTGGAAAGCTACATCATTTGTCAACTGCCCACAGAGAGCAGATAGAGAAAAAAAAAAAAAAAAAAGCTATACATTTAATGTGATGTGAATCAAATCAAGTAATTAACACTTAGAGTTAAGATAATGATTTAGCAGTTCTTTTTCATGTACAACGTAGGTGCCAAAAAGGCCATTTTTTCTGTTGCCTTCTCCCATCTCACTTTAATGAACACTATGTACAATGGGAAAGAAAACAAAGGCTTTTGTAGCTCCTCATTAAGTAATAATGATGAATGAATTTTAGTGTTTCAAGAGCCTGGACAAAAAGCTTGGTGAAAAGGCTTTATTAACCTGGAATTAAGGTTAACTTCATCTTTTGTCTCCTTTCCCAAACTGCAAATTTTACAGAACAGTTTACATAAACAGTACAGAAATGCAACACCTGCAGAAGAGGACCTACTGGAAAGAAGAAAAGATGCTATCCAGCTGGTCTTGTGCTAAGAACTTACCAACCTGAAAGTGAGACATTCAGGAGTGCCACATTCATCCTGGCTGCTAGTCACACAAATACCCTTTGCAAAGCTCTTTTCTTCTGCCTTGCCATGTCCCATCCACTGGCCAAAAAATAGTTTTGCACAACTCTTCAACGCTTCCCCTCCACAGGTGGGGGGGGACTCTCCAGCTTGCCTCTTCCTGCCCCCACCTTCTTTTGAGCTCTTCCAGGAACCTAAAGACCAGGATAGGTCTTTTGTCTCTACTTTGACTCAAGGCCCAGTGTATGCCAGGCCAGATATTAATAAGACTTCAATTACTTTTCTGTTCAGTGACATGAAACTCCCTGTGACCATGACACATACAGTGCCAAATGACTGCATCTAACATATCTGTAGTATGTAGTATGTACTTAAAATGATGCTATGAGAGAGACCTGATCCTGGAACATCAAGTTTAACATAATTCAAAAGTAGCATAAATGACAAGCTGAACTAAACAACTAAACAGTGGTCCAAACAGTGAAAGCAGGTACATCAAATTTCCAGCCGGGAAACAGAAAGAAGGCAAATAGCTCATGGGGTTATAGGGGGAAGGCAGACAATCCAACTGATAGAAGATATCAAAAAACAGGCAAAAAAAAGAGGTCAAATTATGTCGATGAATGAGATTCTATGTCATGACAATCACATTATGGTTCTCAAGCAACTCAGTTACATTTATTCCCACAAAAACACCCGTTGAGGGGTGGGAGGTTTACTTGCTGTTATACAAGTCATGCAGAGGCTTTAAACACCATGAAGACTGTTATCTATGAGCTGTACTGACACCTTGATTAATACATTAGGAATCCATTTTTGAAAGTTAGTGACTAATTTCCAATCACATTTATCAGTAAATCTTGCCTATGTCTCCTGTGGAGGTTTTTGGAGTCAACCCTTTTAACAGGCTCCTTGGTGGCATTTAATTGGAAGTCTGGATAGTGCATTCAGCCTCATGTCAGCAAAATGCCTTGGGTAAACAGCAGTAAGCAAACTTCAATGGGTTTATTTACTACACAGTTAATAACTTGGGTGAACTATTTGTCATAAGCCTAATATTTATTTTGGCAGAAAACTTGGTACACATGCTTTATTCTTTTTGACTGTTACATGTACCTAAATTTTGGAAATATCCACAGACAAATAGCAAAGTTCAGAACCTTTCCCTGAAAATAAATACTGTTCTATTGCTTTTGTATCAAAACGTTACAAAGCAATGAATTCACTCAACAGAAAACAGAAGGTTCTCTTACTGTCTCATACTTGCATCCTTTACTTCTCTTAAACAAACAGTAACACTCACTCAAGAGAACACATAGCACATTGAATTGCTTTGTTTTCAGTAGAATTCAGCAGTGGTACTATAGTAACTGTCTTCATCATGATTAATGTAGGAAACATTTGGAAAGCATGTTATTATTATTCTAAATTACACTTTGCTTGAATTAATTTTTATGCATGGTTACTAAGATATAAAGAGTTCTGAATTGCAAATTGTAACATTCTTTCTTGTGAGATAAAATGAGATTCAAAGAGTGAGTATAGTTTGCTGAAAGATTTTTAGCATGAGAATTTCCAAACTGGAAAAAAATGGGAAAGGGGGTGGGGAAGCAACACTGTAAGAGTCAGCCTAAAGGCTACCAAACCATTAGAAAATAGTGCCAATTACAAGATATATATTTTTTTTTAACATCAAGACTGCAATGTCTAAACTAGCTTAATAGCCTAACAGAAAACAATTTTATTCTGCACTTACATGGTGTTTTTTTCTTATCATTGTTAGGTGTTAAATATTCTCTTTACCTCCAACTTTATCCCTTTCACAGATGAGGCAATGCACTTTTTCATGAAATTGTGACTGATTAAGATGTACTGGGATTATCAACCAGATATTACAGAGAGGGACCTGGGCAGCAGTTCTTACCGTAGATTTTGCAAGTTGGCTTAACCTTTGGAAATTCTTTACCTTCAGCTCATTCTTTGCCCAGTAAATTAATATTTTACTTTTTTTTTTTTTTTTTTTTTTTTTATTCCATTATCCTTATTTTTTAATACTTTTTTTGTTTGCTTGTTTTTGTTTTTCTCCATATCCAGGGAAGTGTACAAACATGACTGGAAAATAACATGGAAGACAACATTAAACACCTTTTTTTCCTTTTCACAGCTGTGAACAATTTGCCCTGCAGAAGACAGATCTGGAGATGAAAGTAGACAAAACAACAGGTATATCAAGGACCAGCTCTCACCCTCTCGAGCAAGGCAGGAGGGATGCAGGCAGGCAGTGCTCCACAAACAGAAAATCCCATTACCCCCCATCTCTCCTACTAATAGCTAGGTTATTTAGCCAGAAGAAAAAAAATATAACAATAAAATAAAACAAAAATATCAGATAAGTCTGGAAAGAAAAAATCTTTAACCATAAAATTAATCACTTGTAGCATTCATATTGTTCCTCTGTGGTTACAACTCTTTCTCCAACTTGCACTCTAATTATTCCATGCTCCAATATCCCAAGGGCAATTATGCATTTTTCAGAAGTTATGGATAGTAATCAGTACTTTCAACAAGACTTCCAGATAAAGCCTATCCAATGCCTTATATATTAATAATGGCACATACTTTGATTTATATTGTATGCATTCAGCAAAGCAACACAATGTCCCTTGTGGAAAGAAAGTTCCTTCATTTAGTGGATAAAGATGTTCCACCTCCAACCTAGACAGAGTTACTGAGAGGTCATCATCAGTCAGAAAAACTATGTTTGCAGCCTTGTAGAGAAAGAACAAGTGTACCATGGCAAGAGTAAGCTAAGAACAGGGAGAATATATGCATTGCATAGAAAGGTACAAAGTGGCTAATATCATGGTACGGTTATCACATGCATAATGGAAACAGCAGAACTGTTGCCCAGGGAATAGATAGTTCTATTTGCATTTCTCTTTTCTTCCCCTTGACTTCAGTGAGCACTGCTTCATATTCAGCATTTGCCATTCTCTCAAAGAAGTTGTCCCTCTTCCTTACTGCGGTTCTCCTTTGTGGCTGGAGAAACAAGGAGATTAATGATTACCTTCTTATTCTGCTAATAACTTTGCTAGCTAAAAATCTTTCTAAACTGAACTTTTTATAGTATAGAGTTTATTTATTTTTCTTTCCTGCCAGTTCAGCCTTCAGTACACACTCTGAGAACATTCTTTCATAAACTGCAATGATATTTTAGCCTGAGAAATAAAAGGACTTAAAGACCACAGACAATTGAAATTCATATTTCTCTTTATGGAAAGTGGATTGGCCATTTTGCCCATTTTAGAAACCTCTCAAATACAGTGAATCAATTTGTGAAGTTATAGGAGAAACAATGAAATAATTTAAAAGAAGAGTAGAATTGTAAGGGGAGGGAAAAAGAAGAAAAAAACAAGTTCAAAAATACATTACTGGTATCCACTTGACAGTGCTAAACTTTTTGGATACCCTTTTATGCTTAATACGTACCATTAATTTCTTTTTAAGCTACCCTATACCCTTGTGATAGCACTCCAAGACTCCATTTTCAGAATATGGCAGCACAAAAAGAATTTGAGAAATAAATGGAAGGGTATCTTACTGGCCAGTCCACTAAAAACAACAAAAACCACACCACCACCGCAGACACCTACAACCCGCTCATGTTATACACTGCTGGAGTATCTGGAAAGGGTAACTGGAAAAATACCATTGATCAGGCTTGCATACTCAAAATATTACAGAAGCATTTACCCAGAGATCACATTCAGAGTGAGAAAAATGAGAGTTCCACAGACTTACTAGGCGGAATTCACTTGTCACCATGATGCACAAGATGTCACCATGAGATGAGAGAATACAATATACAAAGAAGTTTGTTTTGGAACACTTTAGGTATTATCTAGAAGCCAACTGGTTGTCAATGACTGAGAGTACTAAAAATACAGTTTAAAAAAATAAAAACATAGAGACAAGTTGAAATGAGAGAATTGTCCCCATACAAATATGCAGGCTGAGCTAGAATATCTAAACGAAATTAGGGCGCCATCCTTGGAGAACAAGATGATCTATTCAAGTTAAAGGGTAGTTTTGGCCCCAGTAATTTTATATTTCAGTTGATATTAACCCTTGAAGATACTCAAAACTTGATGGACAAGGACCTGAGCAGCCTGAGCTATGCTGGCCCTGCTCCAAGCGGGAAGCCCAACCACATGGCCTAAGAGGTCCCTTCCAGTCAACTTTTCTAGAATTGTATTTTAAACTGTGTTAAAACCATTTGCTTTTAGAATAGCCCCCTAATGGAAGGTATACAAACTTCACTGCTTCAAAACATTATGGAAAAAGCAGGGAAGATGACAGTGCCGTTGATAGCAAGAGCAAGACTTAATGTCTGAGGTTTCTTCTTGTCTTACATTCCCAAAAAATATTTTGAAAATACAATTTCAGAACATCAGATATTAATATCCAATAGAACCATTCATTTTGAGGCTAGGTGGCCTAAATTTCTTTCCTTTACATTACTTGCATAAATAACTGGCATTTCAAAGGGAGCCTTTGCACGCAAATGCCCTGTGTCATTTTGATTTTAGCTTTTACACTTTAAAAAGTCTGTTTTCTGTCTGGAAAAAATGTGAATGCTAACTTAACAGCTAATACCTGTAAGGTGAGGAAAACTCGTAAATGGTAAGATATTCATGTCTGAACAGATGCTGTTGAGGAGTTCATCTTAAATCACTGCAAGGCCAATATATTTTATGCCTATAATTGCTGCTCAAAGTTCACAGTGGCATTTTGCTGATTTGCCTAAAATAGTCTTCATGGGTGCCATTAGACCTGATTTGACAGTAGTTAAGGTATAAGGGGCAATGATCCAGTTGAATGCCTGTCCAAGTCATTTTGATAAGAGTACAGCCTGCACAGAAACTTAATTGCTCCAATATTCTTCAGTTGTTTCTGTTCATAGAGCCCATGAAAAAGGTCAATCAATCACAGGGTATGTGAAGGTTTTAGGTTTTGCTTGCTTAACAAAATACATTTTAAAGAAAGTAAAATCAGTTAATAAGAACTTACGGAGGCTATGATATTCTCTTTCCTAATAGTGAGTTTTGAACATGAATCATTTAACATCTGTATTAAAGAGGAGGCACACAGTTACTACTACACCTTGCTCTTATTCTTGTTTTGCAACAGAAAATATTACCTGTTTTATTTAGATATGATACAGTAATAAGTAGATCCGCATTCATTTAAATGTTGCGATACATTAAAAGATCTGACTACGTGGTAATGTATGAGATCAGATGTCAGGAAGTCCCATGTACTAGTCCTGGGCTTGCCTCTGACTGAAGAAGAGTAGCTCTGCATTTTTGACCATCTGTGAAAGAAAACAGCCTAAATATAGCCACAGATGGGTAAGTGATATGTCTACAGAAGTCTGAAAACATAGAGCACTATGACTTAAAGGATGCTGTCAATGCTACTACATGACCAAGACATTATCTGTTCTTAATCTGGGAGCACAAAAGGAAGATAAGCCTAGGTTCATGGCACTTTTTTTTTCTTGGCTACAAATCCAAACACAGCTATGAAGAAGGTGATAAAAAAGCTAACCAGTTGACTTTATTTCACTGGACCATCCCCCCCCCTTTTTTTTTCTTTTTTGGAACAATCTTGGTGCACAAGGTGCTTTCTTCCATAAAGAGATATTAGATCCTGAAGTTGACTCTTTGCATCTAATATGGTATACATTTCAGATCCTATCATGGTTGCCATGGTAACAAACTTTTGTTATTGAATGGCAGAAATTTCAAAAAAAATACAACATATGAATCCTGCATAATTTGTTGACACTAAATATTTGTTGCCTGAGGCCTGTATCACACAAAAATTACACTTTTTTGCTAAGAAAGAAAAGGACATATTGATAAAAACCTTTCAGGTTTTACAGAATATGTTCTCTCCTTTGCTGCATTTGGAAATAATTTTGTTTTCTTGGTACCATCTCCAGCTAGGCCACTCTCCTGATTTCTGCCAATGGCGACTTTAAACAGAAAGAAATTTGTCATTTTTGGGGTGAAAAAAATTGGAAAAATTTCTTTCTACCTTCCACCTTACTTTTATATTTTTCCTTCCAGTCCAGTCATCATTTTAAGAACTTCTCAGATATTTATAAAGATTCTCAATTTATCATTTTTTCCTCTATTCCCAGAAGTTTAGTAGCCTAAAATCTGAACTCTCCTTCTGTTCCCTTTTGTTGCAAGTATTTTTATATCTACAACTGTATTTCAGCCTCTAGGTTTTTTCTTATATAAAAGAAACATACCAATAAGTTCTCCCTCCCCCCTCTCCCCCCCCCCATTGTCATTTAATATAGTGGCAGATGGATACCAAACTGTAGAAAGACACCTACTGATTTCAAATCTGCAAGGTTTTAAAGTGCATCTGTAATGTGCCAATCCACATCGATTTCACATTCTTATGGAAAGTTACGAAGCAGTAGATTTTAGGCTCCTGATAAAAGCATCCTGAGAAAATCCTTTTGGCTATAGCGTTTCGTCTCTAAAATGAGAGCGAAGTACCACCTGCACTCTACCAGTTTTCCAGCTGCCAAGCGCAGTTATGAAAATACAGATGATGTGAGTACTACACCTCCACCACATTACTCCTCTCTGACATGAGGATCTACCCCATTAAAGATCTTACAGTCTCACTTCCCTCTTGTTTCTCTGGCAGCATCTGGCACAATGAGAAAACCCATAGTACTACATACTAAAATTCTTGCAACTGCTCGAAAAAGCAATTCCTTGGTTTTGTGGAAAGGAAGTCTTATCTGATATTGAATATGAATAAATAAAAAGCTTCAGGATCACAGTGGATTAAAACAGGTGGAAAGATTTGAAATAGTCTCTTAATTCCTGTATATGTTTACCAGCAGTTCTTTGTGTTGGTGTAACAACTGTTTCAACAATTAAGGAGTTCAGGAATTTGCTACTGTCATTGACAGCAAGGAACAACAGGAACACAACATGCCTTTCCATTACTTGCAGCTAATATTATATATCACTGGGTGTTAGCAGCTCCATTACTTATTGTGATTCAGGCTTATCATATTAATGTAATACACAAGGACAGTTTTTCCAAATTCTACTGTTATAGTCTGTTATGGTTCTTTGTTGAGTTTGGCAAATTTTGAATTCTCCCATGCACTTCTATATAAAAATCCTACTAAATACTAATCCTAAATCCTAAAAATCCTATGTAGACCTCTTTCTATTAGGATAATATTACACTAGAAAGATGAATGATATTGCGGTGAACATCCAGACTTTTGCCATGAAGGGCTAATAATTAAATATTAAAATAATGTAGGTCAAGATCATCTTGGGTATATTCCTGCCTCTTCATGAGTTAATTCAGGGTTTAAGGCAAATTAGAATTTTCAATGACCTGTGCTCAAGCTGGCCAACATTCTTTTACATGAGTTACTTTTATCCTATTCAGATACCAAATAGCCCTTTTAATACCTTTAAGCAATGTTAAAGAAAATTTCCACACATACACTCCACGATGAAGCTGACAGAGTGAAGACCATAAATAGAAGTAGTTTGATTTTGGTTCGATGATAGGACAAAATATTCTCTTGTACCATAATATCTCCCAGTTCTTAAGTAAGGGTACCCGCCCCTCTCATCTGTGTAGGAAAACGGAAATAAGCTATTCTGATGTTTTTATTATTATTATTTACTTTTTAAAAGTTGAGCATTCCTTTCACTAGCAAATATTTCTGCTTCAGAGAGCTTGTACTTTGGCCTGTACTGTTCACAGGAGGCACTCTTTATTTTTACCTTTGTGAACAATTGAATTTTTTAAAAACTCTTTAAAATATTACACTAGATATAAATGGGTTGAACTTTGCCTCTTGGCTGATCAAGAATGTCACCTAATTAAATAGCTTTGTGTTATTGTGATAGGCTTGGCAAGAAATTAAATAAATACCAAGAAATTGTATTTCCATAAATTGTTGGCTTGCCTGCATTTAAAGAAAGAAGTCATTATTCACAGCACAGGTGGAAAAAATTTTCTTTGAATGAATGAAGTTTTGCATTCTACACTAGAAAGAGCAATGTTGAGCATAACTGGTAGAAAGTACTCTTTTTTATAGCAGTGAATGAAACTGCATTCTGAAGGAGACTTTACAAAAAATCTGTCGATGTATTCAGTTTTTGCGTGTAGACATTACTTCCACATATCACAGGATAACATGAATAGATGAAAAATAAAGAACAGCAAAAAATAAAATAAAATTAAATTAAAAAAGCTCCAACTATCTATGTAAAAGACATAACAGTATGGAATAGATCAAAAACGTCACTGATGTTCTCCATCTTGAAGGGTGTGAAGGGAAAACAAAAAAGAATGTTACTTTTTTGAATCCATTTCCAGACATGGTGAAAGTATATTTTGAGATATTTGGAGAAGTAGTATCCAGCGAATTCTGGGACTGATTTCAGCCATAGATCTAAGGTTGAATCTCCATTTAACAACACGAGCTTCTCTGAATGCTTTCTTCCTATAAGACCTTGTCTGACCTCACCCAAGATTGAGATAGTCTAAAGTATCTCATGCTGCTCTTTTTTATATCTCGTATACACACACAGCATATGGTGTTTCTAATCTAGGTTTTGAATGTTCAAAACATCTGACTTACTCCCTAAAGAATGATCCAAAAGAATCTTTGTTGGTGCTCTTAATTTTTATAACAGAAAGACATGACATAATAAATAACTCTAATGCATGCCCTATGCCCTGTTTAAAACTACATTAACTTCTTTTTTCTCCTTTCAATAACAGAATCATATAAACACCCTTGAAACTCAAATAATGATGTTATATTTATTCTTACTACAGTGCTTAGAAAGAAATATTCAGGGTCCTGGCATGCTTAAGATCTTATTATGTATTTAAAAGGTATATCTTTTTCCCAAATATCTTTGCTTATTTTCATTATCCTCTTCAAGTAAAGAATTATGCATGGTATTAACAAGAAAAACTATAGCACTGGTTATCTGTCTTGTTACCAATTCACTGCAAATAAGCTCTTAGCTAGTCAAAGGCATAAACTTGCATTGCGTTCCAGAAGCAACTTTAAAAATTCTTGTTGTAGTAAAGAAACCACTTCACAATCAACGCACATTGATCTACAATGTTTCTTAAGACTGAACATTTCAATAAATGCTCCCCACCTAAAGACAGCACTGTCATGTGTTCTAACAGAGAAGGCAGCAAAGCCAAACCAACAGAGCCCAGAGAAACTTTGCTCTATGAAGTTATGCTCTGTAAACAAATACCAAATGCTTCCTTTCATTTCAGTGTTGCATTAAACATACTAACATCTGAGTTGCTGTTCTGTTGGAGAGGAGATGCATGCATCTAAAGCATGCCTAGAACTGAGAATGAGATATGTATGGTTTATCCCTTTCACCTCTGCAGATATTTAACTGCTAAAAGTTCCTACCTTTACAAGGCTGCCCTACCTATTTACTAAATACAAGCTGAGAATTTGTAGCACTAGCTTGATATACTGAAATAATCTTGACATCTCGATAGCAGCACTGGACAGTAAAGTTCCAACAAACCTGGAGTGTCGGGTGCTACTCTTCCTGAAATGTCTCTTCCCCATTATGGAGCAACCCCTGCAATAATGCATTTTCTACAAGGACATTCTGCTGCTGCAAAACTCAGCCAGCCTTGTCCTTGTTTCCCCAACCCACCTTTCCTACCCTCCCCTTTCTGCTGGTACTGTGTAATCTGAAGGGAAACAGGGGGTTAATACACTTGTGCAATACACTAAAGAAATGACCAGAATTATTAGCAACAGTAGTGTGTGGTATTTTCTCAACACCAAGTATTCCAATTTCATTCTTTTACATTTTAAATAATATAATCATTATTATTATTGCTGTAGTTAATTCTCCAGTTAACTCATGCTTCAGTCAAGTCAAAATTTTAGTTCATAATTAGTGTCTTCTATTCTACCTATTAACCTCCTCACACTTTTTGAAAGTAGTTAACTACAAAGAATTTATTCTTTGTTCATAATTAGGAAGAATTTCAGTTTCACAATTTTTCTTAATCTGAAAAACATCTAAGATCTGATCAGCCAGCACTTTATAAACAAAACTTTTGTATATTTATGCAGAATTTATATGCCCAGAAGAGATGGAAATCCAGTAACATTTTTAAATATCATTTTCAGAAATTTCCTATTCAAGCCTCATACATTAAATCTTACCAGTTCTGATTTCCATGAGGACCACAGGGTCTCAGTTTCCTATTAACAATCCACTGATTCTAAAATCAGTGTTATGTTTTTTTGTTTCCCTTATTCTTCTTTTTCTTCTTCTAGACAAGTTCTGAGTGCGTCTGGACTGTTACCAGAATGCATGCGTCTACAGGCTGGTAACATGTTAATATAAGGAGTGTTGCCTCTGGGTTGAAGACACACCATAAGATGTACTGTTGTTCACAAGTTATTTGGTTCTAATACACTGTATTTTAAAACTAGGATCCAACCTGGGCAAGCAGGGGAGCTCACCAGACATTTAAAAATTTGTTGGAAATAAATTTCAATCTTGCATTCAGAGCACCAAAAGTAACATACTTCGCATGGAACAGTGAAATCTCACAACAAATCTTTCATGAAAACAACAATAAAGGTCTTGGTATTTACCAACACTTTCAGAAATATGTTTTTCAAATGAAGTAGACAGAAAATGAAGTTATTTTTCCACTATTAACTATGAAGGTCAGAGAAAATTGCAGAACTTCACAGGCAATGCCTTAGAGACATTTTATACAGATTGAACTTGTGTTGTGCTGGCTGCTGAGAAGAGAAGTGGTTCCCAAAAATCTTTCTATCAGATGTCTCATTGAAAAGTGCATCAAATCATAAAAGCATTCCTCTTACTTGCATTGTAAAAGTCAGAAGAGAAAAGAAACAGTACTACATGATCAATCATTACCAACCAATATTTGCAGCACTGATTTTACAGTAAACCTTTACCGCAATCAACAGAATTATACCAAAATAAGCTGCAAACTTTGTTGAGCAAATTATACTACCAAATGAAATCATTTTGATCTTTTTGTGGACATTCTAGAAGTAGAAAATAATTTATTCCCTAATGTCCTTGAATGATGCATATTTGGATTTATTTCAGAAGGAATCAAAAGAGCCAAAGAGTGCGTGAATGTAATGAATTTTGTTGCTGATACTGGGTAGCAGCGCAAATGGATCTATCCTCTTGTTTCTGCTGATTAATGCTAATGCATGTGCATTGAAAAGAGAATGTAATCCATAATATATGCACAAAAATCTGCATTATTGTTGGTACAAGAGTTACACTTGTCCTTGGGCTTCAGAAATATTCACTGCTGGTGCTCTTTTGTTTAATAAAGGCTTCATTATTTTTCCTTTTAATTGAATATTTGTACTTCAGAGCAACATTATTAAGACCATTTCCAACTGATTTTTTTTTTCCCTGCAACTCAGACATTTTCCTGTTTATGCATCTCTTTAAATTAGAGAATATGCCTCCAAAATTTGATAGGAACCAAATATAAATGTCTCTGAAGGTTCAAAAAAAGTTGAATTAAGTACTCTTACAAAATCATTTGCAAATTTCTACACATCTTCAGCCTCATATAAAAGCTACAACTATCCTCTTCAAGGAAGTGATTTCCAAGAATATTCCTTTCCAGCTGAGCAAAACTCACTGACGTGAGCTGGGCCAAGATTTACCTCCTTAAAATTCTTTGGGGAGGTAGCAGGGACAGAGGGAACAGTGTAGAAAATAATATAGCACATCCATTCTTTCCTGAGTCCAGTCATGTGTCACCAGAGTGACTAAGCATTCTGTATGCCTTAAGCCAGGTTAAATAAAAATAAAAAGAATTAAAAAAAAAAAAAAAAAGAGAGAGAGGGAGACTTCTAGATCACATCTCAAGCCTGAAAGAAGTAGACAGATTAGTTTCAAATATCTCTCTAAACATCCAGGTGTGTTCCTTTACTATTTTTCATGTCTTGTGTTGCATGGACTGTAGAATTAGGCTGAATTTGCTAAAGCTGAAGCTTCTATGAGAGATAGTACATTCACATCTATCTGTTGTTATCAACATTGTGCAGTTACCCTGATTTATCAGGGAAGGAATATTTCTTGAAGAGCTCATCTGTTTATAGAAGTCTGAATAACTACAATTACTTCTGCAATTTTTACACTGATAGCCCAATGTTTTGCTTCATGATTATAAAAATGAGGTGGTATGCTTATTCAACAAGCACATTCTGAGCTTGTCCTGTCCCTAGTGCAACCCCGAGTTCCACTTTCAATTGTAAATTGCAATACTCTGCCACAGGATCCCGAGAGGACTTGTATGAGAGTCAGTTTTGCTCTTCCTGTAATGTTTCGTCAAGATACAAAGAAAAAAAAAAGTTTTATTAAAGAGGAAAGAAAAGTTTATAAAACAAGAATAGCTGAGACAAAAAGACAGAGATCATTGAAGATTTTGGAATACAGAAAATATGAAGCGTTACACACTTCACACTTTTGTCTGACATCAGTGTATTATTTAGTAATTTTTGCTGAATTTCTTGCATAATCCCATGATTCCAGGACTTAAGGCATTAAAAGAAGAACCTGGTATCACAAAGCCTCACTGGTCCTATAAGCATCATCTGTTTCTCCCCAGATATACCCCCAGCTGCTGACAGATGGGATATTTATATGTTCTACAGCATACCCCTGCCCTGCTCAGAGCAAATCCAATACAATGTACATGTATATAGCATTAACTATGGTCTTTGCTGTTTTAGTTTTTACAAAGACAGTGAGCAGTAATTATTAGCATCCAAATACAGAAACTGCACTATAATTGACTGTACAGGGAAAGAGGGGGAAAAAGATCAGAACAATTCACAGGCAGAGTATGCCATATGGTAAAAGCATTTCTAAAAGCCACAGTGGTTGATACATGCAGGTAAATTACTATATGGCTTTTCCAGACAATGTTACATGCTTCCTTTCCTCCAGCTGAGATATCTTAGTGGGAAAAGTCTGCATTTGGTAATAAATAAGTACAGCAAGTAGCATTTTCACCAATTTATCTCTACAAATTTCTATTGCAAATACTCTATGGCAGCCATTATTTAACAATTCAGTAGATGACAGGTAGTCTTCTGAGCCAAGTATCTCCTGCCTACTGAGCTTTACCACCTTCCAGCATGTAAATCTTAGACAAGAACGTTTCATTTGAATGCTTTTATAAAGCTTCTACAAAATGAAACTGGCTTTTTTTTTTTTTTTTCTTTTCTTGGTTACATTTGGTAGCAAAGAAATAAACCTGCTTCAACACGGCACACCCCTAACGTAGCTAGAAGGAGGCAGGGATAAATATATTAAAAATTACATTATTTTCAAACCACATATGACTGAGTAAGAGGTAAAACATAATGCCAGAATCAGAAAGGACTCTTAAAAACTATCATATTTTGTGAAACAAATTTCTCAGTTCAGGTCGCATAATGGAAATGACCCCAATTCAGATACTTTAAAGTTTGCTCCTTGACATCGGCTTAGATCTTAGAGAACATAAAAAAAAAAAAAAACAAACAAAAAAAACTTTACACTATTAGTAATTTTACTAGAGGAAAGTAGTGAGACTTTGCACTAGGCTGGTACAACAACAAATAGCTTATTAATGCTAAGAAACTGACCACAAAGCTTGAGAGCATAGTTACCTTTATTCACTTGCTCAGCATACAAAAACCTGAGGCACAATTTTTGCATAGTTATGAATTGCAAAACTGTACAAAAGCTAGAACAACTCTTGTGCTCTCATTTGCAGGTGTTTAAGAGGGTACACACATGTAAGGGCATAGGTAGATATGCTCTTAATCAGGTTAGAAGATTCAGTCCTTCAGGGCTTAGTCCCTGCACAAAGATATTTTTTAGCAACTAAGATGACATTAAGTGACCAGTTGCTCTGCTAGCCACTTGGGATGCAAGCCAGATCTGG
This sequence comes from Aythya fuligula, assembly GCF_009819795.1. Taxonomy (NCBI): domain Eukaryota; kingdom Metazoa; phylum Chordata; class Aves; order Anseriformes; family Anatidae; genus Aythya; species Aythya fuligula. The sequence continues at coordinate 11,799,979 of NC_045574.1, read as the reverse complement.
CTTGCTTCACATATCTTCAGTTTAATACCTGGGAGTTTAGGAGTGTGTACCTATAGAAGCTATGAGAGCAATTGATTTAGTGAGTGAAAACGATAGCATTCATGTGAATATATTATTTATGTGAAAATGTTATCTGACAAACCTCAGAGCATGAAAGGGCAGTTAAAAATTTTAGTAGGTATTAGTCCCACAAATGGCAAAAACATGTTACATTTGCACAGATCTCCTAGAATCCAGTTATCAACACTGTTTATTGTTTGTGCCTTAAATTGTGACATTATTAAAAATTGGATGACATTCTTATAATCTGAATTTAACAGGTTGTGTGGTTGTACTTGAGACAATCATTTTAGGAGAATTCTGCCATGCTTTTTTTCCCCCACCAGCAAGTCCCTATTTTTACACACAAATGTAGCAAAAGTGCGCTGAAAGGATGCCAACAAATACACTATTACAGATGAACAAAATAATGAGGCAAGAAAAGTTTTGATCCATTATTTTGCTGTCTAGAAATAACACAAATGAAAAAAATCATTCTATTTTTCTACTTCCAAACTGAAGAAAATAAAGTCTGCTTCCACAATCTTCCTGTTGGTAATGAGCATTCTGCACTCAGAACAGTACAGTAACTTTTTTTTTCTCCTATTTAAATATATATACACACACACAACACACAGCTATCACCTGTATTGCTGGAAGGTATTTTCTTCCACTTCAAAAACCCTTGAAGCTATTCATGGGCAGTTTGCTAACAAGTGAGTTCTGATTTTCAGATTTTAATGAACATAGGCATCATTTTAAGAAGTAAAATGGAAGCATTAAGGCCTCTCAGCATCACTGTTATTTCAGGGAGGGTGAATGCCATTTTCTCTTCCATATTCCTGCTGAAGACTCACCAAAAGAGAAGGGCAAAAGGCATCAGAACAGAGCAGTTACCTTCCCCAGCAGCACAAGGTCTATCCATAATGACTCAGACCTCCTCTTCCTGACAAATTCAACAGCTACACTTTGAAGCTCTAGCCATATCTGAGTGGGCAGGCAGAAGCACAGACAGATGTCTTCTCTGAATCAAGTGGCACCAGATCTGCTCAGAAAACTGCTGAAGGTATCACAGCTGCCATTGCCCTTCTTCATATCAGTGTTCTTCAATAGTCAGTTCTCAAATATTTGGTTTTATCCAGCTTCTGATATAATAAGATAAACCTTTTGCTTTGCTTTTAGTAGAATTAGGATTCCCTTGCTTGCAGTTGAGTTGCACCAAAACAAAAACAAAAAAAACCTTCTTTATTTCTAAGATTTACAGTAACATTACTTCCACTCACCACCCTTCACTCCCTCAACTCCCCCTCCCCCCCATGATTTTAATGCTTACATACATGATTTACTTGGAAAGTTAATAGAAGTCTTGGTTTGCGTACCTAGTATGAATTGAGATCAAATCTTTCAACACATGCTCACAAGCCTGGCTACCAACATTTTCCATTTTAAAATACAGAAATACCAACAAGAGACTAAAGATGCCATTCAAACAGACTTATACTTCTCATAGGTTGCTGTTCCAATGCACAAGGAAAACTAAATGCAAATGAAAAAACATATCTGTATCTGAACAGTGTGGAACAAAATAATAAATTGCATCAGACAATGTACAAGTTACTGTCCCTTTCTATTACTGGCAGTTGTAGGCAGGCACAATGCTACAGAATGCTTCTCTTCTGCAGTTAGCCTTCAGGTGTCACATAAATTAGCCAGAAAAAAATATTTAACTTCCCTCAGGAACAGGCTGTCTTTGTCACCTTATCTTGACTTCATCAGACGCTGCCTGAAGAGTTCTTGAAGGCTCCTCAACATCAGAAACAGAAGCTTCTCACTTTAAATCATAGTAACAGCAAAGCCCAGCTTAGCTGGCAAAGCAGAAGGAAAACTGTCTCAACTGCACCATTCACAAGGTCTACACTAAGAAATTTCTTTTTTTTTTTTTTAAAAAAAAAAAAAAAAGAAAAATGCATTTTTCTACTCCCCTATTCCAACTGAAGTCCAGGGAAAAGTGACTAAAGAACAGACGTTTTTAACTGATAGGTCTTTTTGTTTTTTTCCCCCACCCCCTTTAAAAAAAAATAAAAATCAGAAACATCCATTTTACGAAACTAAAAGTATTTTCAAAATACAATGACAACTATGAAATATTTTGGTGAATATAACTTGCATTTATTTCAGAAGTTTTTCAGGTATACCAAGTTCTTGCATGTCTTTGTAGTATCACGAATAGAGACGAAAAAGAGCCAGGTCTTTATATAGTAAGATGAATATATATATTCACAAGTACAATCTACTGAGTCAAGACAATTCAAGTCATTGAAAATATCACAGAACTGAATGATAAAAAAGGATCCAGATCTCTCTGATGGAAGGTGTTTCTCATTGAATAAGGTATGAATGTCAAGTACCTTTGAAATGACTCCTTACAAAGCAGACGGTTTCACAAATATATTTTTAGCATCTACAAAATACAAATAATTCTCACTGAACATGACATCTTCAACTACGTTAGCTCTACAAGACCAACAATCCATCTAGAGAAAAGAGTTTTTTGGAAATGTATTTGCAGACAAGGTGCATGGGTTGGGTGGGGGAATGTACACTAGCTTTACTCCGTCAAAATGTGTTACCTATCATGTGATGTTTTATTATTGTAGAATCATTTGGGTTGGAAAAAAAACAAACACCTCTAAGATCTCTTAAGTTCATCTAGTCCAACCTCTAATGTAGCACAGCCTAGTACATCATTAAACCTTGTCCCTAATATGTCATTTACATATTTTTTGAAGACCTTCAGGACCTTCCCTAGGCAGCCTGATCCAATACTTCACCACCCTTGCAGTGAAACTTTTCTTAATATTCAACCTAAACCTCCCCTGATGCAACTTAAGGCCATTTCCTCTTGTCGTATCACTTGGTGTTTAATAGAAGATACTGATCCCCAAAGTGTGTTATTTCAGTATTAAGATAATCATCTTTCAAAAATGTCAAATAGAACGTTTTTTCTTGCTACTATAGCCTGTTCCAATAGATAAAGATTCATTTTTAGAAAGAGATCATAAAACAAATTGTAGTCTCTAAAGATTAGTATATACATATGTGTAGGTTTTTTTCCACTGGTATTTCTACACATATCTGAACATTGCTTTCTTGGCATAATACTGCATTAACCAAAAATATTTCAGGCTGTGCATATAAGAGAAATAATCATGAACTACATTTATTTACATAAGTTCATTCCAAAAAGGACTCTGAGAGGAAAAAATCCCAAAAGCCAGGCATTATTGGACAACTTCTTTACCATTACACAGGCATTTAGTATGGATACCATCACTAGCAATGGGATAGCCTAACTACTTCAAAGAGTAGTTAAAACTTTTAAAGAGTTCATTCAGACATAACAAAAATATTACTTACTTCCTTACCTTAAGACTTTTCATAGTTGAAGGGATGAAATGAGAGTTATTTAGAATCTCTTTCAGTTTTAAGTGGGGGGAGAAAAGTGCAGAAAAACTTGAAGATTATGATTATTAATAACAAGCAAGTGCCTTTTTTACTCAGTTACTGACTACCCTGAAGTGTCCCTATTACTGTCCTCTTACAGATGCTTCACTTTACGTAATTAAACATTCATGGATTCAGAATGTGAAAGACTACTCACTGTTAACACACATTTCAGATGTAGAAAGTCTCTGCTACGCGTACAATAGCTTGGCAGCAGGCTATATATAACAAATTTGGCAGCAGACACCCACTCTCCTGGTCATTGCTCTGCACACTAGCACCTTTCCTCTACTTTCCTTCTCATCTTCCTAATCCCTTGCCAGAACAAAGCGTTCAAATCCAGTACAAAAGCTTAGGCTTCTCTACAAAAGCACTTATGTCACTCCATCTGCTGTGACAGATGCACCATCATCCTGGCAGTTAACAAAATACAGCAGCTACAAAGGCAGGCAGAAAGACACCAACACGAACTATGTAACCTTCCACTGGTCCACATGCTTGAACATAGTGGCGCATCCTCTAAGCCTCAGCAAATTACACCATGAATTCAAACCTTATAGTTTTTGGAATGTATTTAAGTGTTGAAACAGGATGCATTTAAGGGACATATTGAAGACTCTATGATATACTGATACCACAGAAAGACGGGCACCAAGTTTAACAGTTACCCACTACCTGTTTTAATGCCACCTGTTAACATGTCAAAATTTTACTGTATGCTGAAGAGAGGCAAACAGTAGTGACCAAAATCTAGCACTGACAGATATCACATCATGGTATTTCAAATTCACTGACCTGGACAGCATTACATGCCTAACAGGTCAAGTGTATAGTGTATAAGTATGTGTATATATATATATGTAGTGTATAAGTATGTATATAGTTCTTCCATGCATATAAGTAACATGCTTGTGAAGAACGTTCCCAGCATCTCACTGTGCTGTGCCACCATTAGATATGGCTTGCTCAGTACTATTATTCTTTTCAGAGGTGCAGCCAGAAGACTGCAGTCTCCACAAGACTGTTCACATGGACAACATTAGAGTCTTTTGTGACTGGATTCTGCATGCACAGAAACTTATTTTTAAATACAGAGATTCTGTATTGAATTTATTTATGAATTTTTATAAATTTATTCTGTATTGAATTTATGTATTCTGCATTTGAATTAAAGATCTTGTGTGTGCAAGTGTGCGCATTAGAAAAATGCGCTGTTCAAGAAAAGATAAAAACTGGTATGCTTCTTTCAGAGGAAGCCGTTTTAAAGAAGCATTTTTCCTGATTGTGCTCCACTTCTGCAGTCCATACATAATTCAAAAACAATATATTTTCAATTATTTTGAGCTACTTAAACAAGAGAATTTTTATGGATGTTAAATATAACCAGGTAATCATTAAAATCTTGCTTGTGTTGCTTTTTCAACTGAAAAAAAATGGCAGTGTTAAAATTTCTTAGGAGTAAATGAGACCTCTAGGGAGTAACGGTTAGAAAGAAATTTAATCAGGTTTTCTAGAAGAATGAGGGAAAAAAAGTAGTCTTCAGTTTTGCTACTCTTTTGGAAAACCCAACCCCAATATTACAGACCATACACGTAGTAAAGTTATTCCAATAGCAGTATGTTCCTAATTTCATGAAAGAATACTGTCCAGTGGAAGTTGACTGGAAGCCTTTGGGCTGCACTGTTTAAACTGTTTTGCTTTGCAGTTTGACATGACCTCATTATCATTAAATTAATTCAGATCCTTGTAGGATGTTTGAAATGCCTGCCAAACGGTACTGAACTGACAGCCTAGTAAGTCATATTTCACTGACACGTGAGAAATTAGAAGAAATCAGATTGATCTTCCTCTTCCTAAACAAATAGTTCAAACTACTAGCAGGTGTCAAATGTTGTACATGCAAAAAAACACTTAATCTATCAAAGATGCATAAGTCTGAGTTTTCTTGCAGGTATAACCAATTCCACAGTGAAATTCCATATTTAAATGTAGTATTTCCTCAAAGTTGATCATTTAAACACTCTGGAATAGTTTGTATGTCATGTGTTAGGAACACCTGCTGATCAATTCTAAACAATGAAAAAATGCCGTTTCCTTTTTTATTTCTTGGGGTAATATTTTCAAAAAGCACTGAAGCATTGCAGATTCCTTGGTTATTCAAGTGCTTTTGAAAAATGCTTCTTTTTTCATTTAAAAAGGGATTGATACACTATGAAAAGCCAGAGATAAGCTCTCTGTTTTCATAGCACATTTTGAGACTGGTAGATCTCCAACCTTGTGAGACACTTTTTCCATTGAGAGTCCACTGAGAATACATAGCATTATTTAAATAGATGCAGCACATCCAAAAGTTTTGCAAAGTGTTCTCATCTCCATTTTATGCACAGGCATATCAAAATCCAGATATGTTGAACACGCCTTCAGAAGTCTGACTCAGAGAATACCTTACCTCTTAGCATTATTAGACAAAAAGGTGCATCTATTTTTTTATTCTAGTTTTTTGATTCTTACCTACAGTAAGAACAATGAACTCCATGCCCTTATTTTCTAAGAACTTGCTATAGTTAACCAATAACTGAAAGCATGAACCACTTCAAAAAAGTCACAAGGAAGAGAAATTACACAAATACATGCCGAAATACCTCCTTGCTGTCTCTGTTGCATGGTGCATAAATTGCATTTTATTCATTCAGGGTTAAGTTCAACACAAGGGGAGCAATAAATGGTTCCACACTCTCAGTGGCATTAAAAATATCCCATAGTCTTTATGCAAGAACTGTGCTTATGCAGTGAGGCAGTTTTGTTCTCCTTCACTGAACTCAGAAAGAAAACCAAATAGCATCTTGATTTTAAAAAGTTATTCAAAGTGTACTTGTGTGTGCCAGCCAACACTGTCACACAGGCATGAGGCTTTGCACCTACCCTCTCTTTTCTTGACATTGAGAAGTATATAAAACTTGGCCAAATATTTATTATAGACTGTACTAAACTATTAAAGATGAGCATAAGTATTAAATGAATGCAGATAGATCAGGAATTTCCTTTTAGCACAGAACTCTCAATTTCTGTCACTAGAAAGAGGAGAAAGAAACATGAGCTTCATGAGACAAGATGACTGTTACATTGCTCAAAATATTAGACGTAAGTGTTTACTGTAAAAACAAATTAAACTGTCAAGAATTCTTTTGTTGTTGTTTTGGTTTTTTGTACGTTGAAGAAATTAGATCTGATGCATTAAAAAGAAAATTTATCAACAATATAAATTTTGTCTTCAACCTATTTATACACCAAACAGTAATTGTTAGCAGGAATGTTTTATTATTTACTGAACAATATATATATAGTTGAATAAAAGCCTATTCTTAGTAAACTAATTTACTCTCAACGAAGTGCATATGAACTTCACTTATTGCTATTGAGCTATACCCTTAACTACCATCCTCATTCCTTTTAGAGGAACAAGATGATGCAGAATTTAAGCTACTATTGAAACTCTGATCCTTTGTGTTGATGTTTATGGCTTCAAAGGTGTCCTCCCAGGTAAATTATATAAGAGGACTTGGTGTGCCATCATGAAGGAATTATTTCCAAACAAAATGTCTGCCAAAATTGATAGAAAGATTAATTTCTTGGTGCAACCCAAGAAATTGTGCAATCATGTACATTCACACCATTTTAATGTCTATTTAAGCAGTATATTAGCACTAATTATCATTATCATAACAGTAGAAGCTGACAGCCAAATTCTCTGCTGCCTCAGGCAGTGGCAGTGGATTCTGGACCATATTACTTTTGCTGCTGTCCAAGCAGGGATAAGAAGATCCATCCAAAAACAGATATCCGACATCTGTTTTTTTTTTTTTCTGTTTTTTGTTTTTTTTTTAATATCTTGTTTTACTTATTATGTCCAGAAAGATATTGATGAACTTTATCAATTCCAGTCAGAAGTTCACCCTCTTCTACAAGTATTTCCAGACACAAAATGTGTGGACAGATAAAGAAAAAGGCTTATATGAGAATTTCCTTATGCACTTATTGTTTTAAACAATAAGTACTCTCTTGCAGGGAAAGTGCTTGCCACTATTTGATTGAAGATACTCATCAGTAGGATGATCAAACTCCAGTTTTCCCCACTGAACATTACAATCATAGGAGTTGTCTAAACTGAAACCTGTTATACCACATGACATTTAGTCTATTACTTCAGCTGTTGCCTTCCTCTCTTAACATAGGGTTGGTAAGTTTAGTAAGTATGAAATATTCTAGTAAAGATTTTCAGCAGTGTCACTAGATATTAGCATTTGCTGTTGTGTAATCAGTGTCTCTGCGCATCGTTTTAAGAGTGGATCTTACGAAAATAACTGGATATTCACTCTGCAGTTTCATGCTGGTTGATTTATTTATTCTTTCAAAAGATTAACATACAGTTCTGAAAATCAATAGTCCACATGGCAACTTCATATTCAACAGATCTCCTACCTGCAGGTGCTCAATTAGTTCTGCTGACTAACTTGCCAAAACCAAGTTTTTCTGGTCTAGCATTCCAAGTCCCAAGAGTGTGCCTGAACCATGCCAAATTAAGGCTAGGTCCATTTCAAATGGAAGATTTGATTCAGTGAGAGGATAAGTAAAACATTAGGAGGTCAGGATACAAAAATAAAGAATTTAGGGAAGAACTCTGAGTAGACAAAGATAGTATCATGGCTCAAACTGGTTGAAAAGCCACAGTACAGACGTTAGAAAGAGAACAACAACTCTGGAAAATTTATAACTGAGGAGGGTCTGGGGTGAGGGGCAAAGAAGAAAAACAGGATGACCACATAACACACACTTCAAATAGAGTGTTAAACTATCTATATATCACAGAAGAAATAGTACTGGAATAGCAAAAAACTAAGAGCCCATAATTTATTTTTCAAGGTAATATTTGATATGAAGCTTACTGTTAGGATGTTACAAAAAATAATACAATAAACATTAACATGACTATATTGGAGAGACAAGATGGAACTGGAACATATAATGAAGTTCCTAGAGAAAATGGAAATGCCTAAAGCAGGGCTGGTGATGTGCCCCATATCATGGAGAGATGATTAGAGCCGGAAAGCTATCTTCAGTCATGTAAATGATACAAATTTCTAAAATATGCATCAAATGGAATACCAGAGAGATGAAAGGCCCCTCTTCAGTAGTAAACTCTAACCTTGCTGCTGAAAGAGTGCTAGGGAAGCAGCTAAATATGGATAGCTGACTGCAGAGCTGGCTTCTTTGCCTTGAGGGATGTTTCTCTGTCTATGAGCACCATTTATCTTTCATCTAGATTCAACAAGCAGAAAGTGATATCCTAAACAGTCAGCATAATTTGTTCCACAAAGATACAGAAGATTTGTTCCTTGAGTACAAAGAAATATGCTCCTAAATTACCTGATTTGAATTTTTTTTACCCAAATCAGGCACCTCACTGGAAATAAGACAATGAAAGCAAGTCTTCTGAATGTCTTAGGAAATGTTTTTCAGGTTGACAGTGTGACTTGAAAGGACCTTTACAGCTGGAAAAAGTCAATAGTTGCAAGTGCTGTAGTTTTTATCATGGATTTTCTGTATTTCATACTATTGAGGACTCTTGTTTCTGACTATTAGAACAACTGTTTGATATTAGGGGTATTAATAGAAAATGAATGCTTCTCATGCTTGCATAAAATTATAACCTATGTATTTTTCTAGGAGCTGCTGCTAAGAGACTGTGTTCTGTATGTTATCTTGCACTTTATGATGTTCTGAGCAATCAGAACGTATACACGGAAGAAATCATTCAAAGCTCATATTCCAAAAGCAACCTTACCAACAGTCGTTTTCATAAGCAACATGTAAGCCAAATACCTGAGTTCAAAATTATTAGGTAAAAGCTTGGCTTTCAGAAATGAAACACTGAGTATTTCAATTAGTTATCTGTAGACATGATGCCTATGGACTGGACCTAAAGTAAAAACTACTTTGGGAGTGGGTTGTTATTACCTAATGATAAAAAAGCTAAGGAATTTTGTTTTTGTTGTTGTTTTTTAAATAAACTAAATGCTAATAAATCATTAGAAGACAACAAATATATGTATATAAGTGTTCTTTCTTAAACAAGCCCAAGATGCAATTTACATGTATTTTATACTTTTTTTTTCCATAACTTGTAATCCATTTTCTCAAATTTGAGGCAGAAAGAGGTAGATATGAATAAAGAACAATGAATCTATAATAGTTTATCTTGAGTCTCTGCTTAAAGAAAACAAATCAAAACTCATTTTGAGAAGCATGGAGGCATTGCCGAAGTTTTACCTTGTATGTCAAGCTGATTTGATATTTAACATTCAAAGTAAACCAAACAGTGCAAACAAGCTTCCTTTAGAACTCGAGATGAAAAGTAGATAGAAGCTTATTGATTTAGTGAAACTACATTTTTAGTACAAAGTTCAGCTTTTAACTTGAACCAGAATGACTGAAATGATAAAAAAAGGTTATTTATTAAAAGCAGATAGAGGTGAAGGGTGTGGTGAGGCGGGGTTGAATTCTAGTTTATTGAAAAGGGGGAAAAAAAACAGAACACCTAATACAAAAAAATGTCTGTTCTACAGAAGTCTTTTCTTCTGTTTCCTTGACATATCTAGACCAAATCTGTTTGGATCAGTGCTGTATAACAAGCAAGTCCTCAAATGTTTATTTGTTCACCTTGAACTACTTCCTCTGAAGTACTTGAGCAGCTTTTCTTCTTGATAGGATGCTAATTCTAAAGTTGGAAGTCTCCAAGGGGAGAATTGTGGGCAAGAGAATAAGGTTAGTCTTTAATATTCTGATTCTACTAAGTTACATATATATATATATATTTTATTTCACTGCTACCAGCTTTGCATCCTATAGCCATAAGACAAAGCAATGTCTACCAAATATATCAGTTCCCAAAATTACAGTAATAAGTATGAGCTATAAATTACTCTGCTGAATTTAAGAATAACAAGTAATTTAGTAATTATGGATCAATAAGTACTATCCATTCAGGAATTATCTTTTTTTTTAAATGAAATTTCCTAAGCTGATTATGTAGATACTAGCCTACAGGACTGTTTGAATGGGGCAGAAACAAGTGGACAATTTGATCATTGTTTTTAAAAGTCTCTTTTGTGGGAACAGGTTACACAAACACAAGTGTGCTCTCTCACACAAACTATTGTAGATGGAAACACTGAGGAAGGTATACAGAAAACCCAGTCACCCACAGATTATTTCTAACTGTGTTCAAAATATCAATCCATTCGATTTGTCAAATTTAGGGCAATATTTTCTAATTTTAAATAAACAAAAGTATGTATACACATCTATGTACACCCTGTTTAAGAAAACTTTGCTCAGAATAATGAAGCTGAAAAACTAAACAATGTAACAGCTTAAGGATTACTAAATTTCTTGTAATTTCTGTGTAAAAAATTAATAAGTGAAAGCCACTCGACACACATGCAATTCCATGTCTTGGCAGATACATACTGTAGTCTTAAGGTCTGACAAAAAGCTCACAGCCCTCTCAGAATTTTTTTTTATTTTTATTTTTTTTAAAGTTGATACAAATATCCATGACAGAGTTTAACAAAACTAACAGCAACCACTGAAATGGTTCCTCCTGACTTCATTGTTTCACATAGTTAACAGTCCACATAGCCCACATTTTCCAGTAGGTGTCTAGCAAATCTTTTATGTCAAGAATTTGTTTTATTTGGTATTTAGATGGCAAGTTGGTTGTTACTGTTCCCCGGATACCTGAAAAAGACACACTTTGTTCAAACTTCATACTGTAAAGTTTACCCAAACATCATATTAATTTTATCAACTATTATAGAAAGTTTTTTTTTTCCCCCTTCTTTTTCCATTCATCATCTCCTCCAACAAAGGCAGCTACCAACCAAGGGCAACCAGAGAATGAAGGTACCCTGGTTAAATCTACCTATTGTTAACAATATGTAGATAAACTTTGAGAAAATAGAACATAGCATAGAAACTCCTAAGCCACAACTCATTAAGTACTTTTGATGCTCGAGTGATAGGAATAAAAGCCCATCTGCTAGGTAATAACCTATTGTTCATGAAAATACATGCATATTTTCTCCCTTTTTTTTTTTTTTTTTTGAGATAAATGAGAAAAATCACGAATGAGCCACAGAAGACCCTTTGAACCACAAGAAATAAAACAGATGAAGCCAATAACAGGACTGGGACATAAGCAGTTCTACAACATTATTGCTGAACTTTCTTAATAGACCACAGTACTTCCACCGCTTACCATTAATAACACTAGAAGAAAGCCCTATATTAAAACTCCTGGAATTAAGTCCTGTGCAAGGAATAAGCATACTCCTCATAATTTTAGATGCTAAATCCAAAAAAAAAAAAAAAAAAAAGCATTCTCTAGACACATACTTGAATTATTTCCACAAAATTTTGCAATTAAAAGAAATATCTGACCCCATTATCAATCTAGCACCACCCAGTGTGCCAGACAGTTTATGAAACCTTGAAACAGAAGTTATGACTGCATTTAAATCAAGCAACGCCACATGCTGGTAAGAAGGCAAACTTTTCCAGGAAAGTTCTTCCAAATCCTAGCAGCCCTTTCCAGGTTTTTGGAAAAATTAACTCCTAATTTCATGGGGTTGGCAGGAGGGGAAAACCAGAACATGATAAAGTAAGATACTGTATGTTTTGAAATGAAGATCAATATCTTTGTGAGCTACTCAGAATTTGCTTTGATTTTTGAATAAACTAGTTTTTTGATTAATCTCTCCAGCAGAAGAGATAAGATGATAAAATTCACTGTGCAACATCTTCATGTTATGGTCTGCCTCCTTCTTGTTCAAACACCCAGCTTTAATGATTAGCTGCAAACCAGCAGCCACATCCAACGCAGGGAAATTTGTAACTGAAAATGTTATTTATAGCATGTTAAGTAGCTGGATGGCTTTCAAAACTGATTACACAGGAAGTTAAAGTTTTTACTTTAGTTAAAGTTTACTAAAGTTTTTACATTTTTACCTCTCCAGCTGCTCCACCAGGGATGACTGCATCACTTAGAAAGTTTGGCTTTTTAGGTTTGCAGGCATCTTCATCTGTTCTCAGTCAGGAATCAAGACTTAAGTCAATTAGCTTCCTTCAGTTCTTCCTGCATTGAAGACTGCTATGTACTGCCAGCTTGTACTTTTTTTTTTATTTTTTAATTATAAGTGCAGTTATGAATTATGAAGTGCTAATGTACTTTAATTGGGAGAAAAAGAACAAAACCAATAAAATCAAAATTATTTGAGATTTAAGTTTGTTTTGTCTGGGACCTATACAAGCCACCTACAACAAAATATATGGAAGGGTCTTAACATTTGCAGTTAGTCAAACTGAGGAATATGTTGTTCTTCACCTGTAGCAATGCTACTGTGCCATGCACTCTCAACAACAATAACTGTTTAACAGTCATTGTTCACACTGTCTAAATGCCAGCAAAAAAAAATTCCATGTTTTATTTTGGTCTGACAACACATCTCCTGCAGCTATTGTCATCTCTCTCAAAATGAATCTAAAAGCCAAGTTCAGGGCTATGAATCATTCTTATAACCATCTAAATGCTATCCTGAATTTATCTAGCAGCTACAATGCCTCATAGTTTTAAATTACAGAATGCATCTATTGTTAAGAATCATGATATGTTAAAATAACACAATTTTCCTTCCCTGGAGAAGGAATTCTCATGTTTCAAGAAATGAAAATATGAACACTTTAGTAGCAAGGTCATTAAAACTACTATAAGCTCAGTAAAATTTCTCTTTCAGCATCCTGTTCATGAAGTTCACACACACTAAATATATTATTGATTAGATGTTGGCAAGTTAGTTATTGATACTATCATTGTTCAAGAAAATTCAAGACAAGTCCTTAAATGCAGCCTGCCACTTATTATATTAAAAGCGTTCACGCTTCCATACAGATGTTGCCAAAAGGGTTTATTTGTCTTGGTCAGACTGCAACAAATATAGGAGAACATATCACATAGTGGTCTTGGTTTATAAAGAGATGAGCAATAACATATTCGTGGAAATTAATAAATCCAATCTCGCTCATTACATAATGAATTCCACTACATTTTTACTACACTAACAGTAAATGTTAGGTGAAGAAATGAAACGGATATTTGTCAAGAAAGGATCAATGAAGAAGAAAATTCCTTTTATATCTAGATGTTCCTTTGAATTCAAATACCAGGAGATAATGTCTCCTTGTATAAAAAGTAATGATTTACTGTTTTCTCCTGTAGTGCAAGATTGTTGCTGGAGGAGCACATATTCAGAAGGGACTTTTCTGTAACTGACACAACTCTTCTCTCAGTTACTTCTGAGAAACATGTAATTCAATTCCACAATTCCACTTAAATACTCAGATTTGGTATCTATATGTTTGACCCAAAACTAGTTTAAAAGATTTGCTTAAAATCCTTTGAAGCCACATAAAAACCTGAGACACCAGGCTTCTAATACCATGGGAGGTTTAGATCATTTCAATGTACAGAAGATAGCAAGATGTTGCATTCCCTGTTGAGGCTTAAATGGGCTCCTTGTTGGGCTCCTTGTGGAGACCAACAAAATAAAGTGACTTAGATAACCTTTGAATTTGCCCCTCAAAGTCCCCATCATTCATTCCATTGGTATGAAAATGCAGCTATTAAGGTTCCAGGCTCAGTTCCTCCTTTTAGGGATTTATATTCTGAAAAAATATTTTGTATAAGCAGGTCTGAGTATGCATGCCACTGTACCTCTGAGAAGTTTCTATCTGCTGTAGAAGGGTATGGCTTTGGTAGTGGGTTTCACTACCACAACCACCACACAGAGTAATTCAAGGGTGATAAGAACTCTATCAGAAAGAGCAGTCATTGCACACATTGAGAAAGGGTCAGTTAGGAACTGCTGGAGCCACTACCCAGGCCATTTGCAATTTGCACTGAAGTGGTGAAAAAAGATAAAAGATTGTGGTTTAGTTATTCAAGCCTTGCAGTTTTGCTGCCACAATTAATTTCCTTAATTACGCTGAAAATCATCTGCCCTAAGTGTTAACAGATTTTTTTTATTAGTTTTTTCTTCAAATGGTAATATATGTAAAAAGCCTTTGGGGCATAATGAATTATGGAATATATGTTTTCCTTCACTAGGATTTGAGATCACTCGTGCAAATTTCATAAATATAGAAAATTATTATTATAAGAACTTGAAGAAGTCAGGTTGGTAGAGTTCCTGTTCAGCCTTGTGTTATTTTTTTGTTTGCTTGGTTGGTTTTGTTTTAAAAATTCTCATACTTGTTTAATAAGCCTATTCCTTAAAACTAACACACATACGGCCAACTCAGTGTGGCTTTCATATCTCAGTATCTTTGCTCTGTACATACCTCTGTGATAGCACACCAATATGTTTTCAAGGACTGTGCTGCATTTCCTGCAAATCTGAGGGCTGTAGAGTAGGCAATATTTTGAGGTTACAGAAAGTATTCCAAGATGCACACATAGGGTGAAAATAAATCTGGAGAAGCAAGCAAAACAAATGCCAGCTAGCCCTATCATGAAAACAGATAAAGCAAATCAGTCCCCTTGTAACTATGTCTCGAAGAACCTTTTAAGAGGACAGTTCCTTCACAAACTGAGTCTGGAATCTTCCTTTATTTAAAAGAAAAGCTTATGGCTACGTTTGCATTAGAGGAAAACTAGGGACCTTGAGAGAACCAGGGAGAAAATTACAGTAAAAAACAGGAAATTAAAAACTCACATGCCTTGATAAAGAAGTAGGTACTGAAATATACTGTACTTAAGTGAGATTATACATTTCTCTATATTCCCTAGCTGAAACCAGAAATCCTGAGAACACAGCTTTTTGGCTAATCAAAGGAGCTAATTTTGAACGCCTCCTGTTCCTTTCCTGCTTCTCTTCAGCAGACGGAATATGTCAGAAACACACAGCTAGGGTGGAGACCAGTAAGGACAGTCACCTCAAAAGTCCAAGATACCACGCGTGTAGTGGAAATTGCATCAGAAATGTTCTGCTTATGTGAAACATTCCAGAGTTTGATTTTCTGTGAAAAGGCAGATTTTGAAAGTAGTTCTATTCACAGTGTCTGACAAGCATAATTCGGGGAACTTTTCACATTCTTGTTGAGTTGAAACAGTGAACTGCTATTCCTTTCCAGGAGACATCCAAAATTCATAACATACGAAGGCCTGAAGTGTCATAATTTTAAAGTTAGATTTTGACAGTATCAGGCAACTGCCAGCTTTATGTTGAATGTTACTTACTGATGCAGTTATGGAATCCGAAATAAATTCAGGTTTACTGTCCAGAAAGAGTGAGGTTCATACATCACCCTAGCCCTCCCTTCCTTTGTTATTAGGAGCAATAACTACACATGGATGAACACACTTTAGAAGTTCTTTTTTTGTTGTTTTTTTTTTCCCCCAATAAGAAGTTACCACAGGTGTAAAGCAAGTAGAGTTTGAAAATAATACCAATTAGATCTTCAGTGTTGAAAATAAGAAATGAAAGTGAGGAAGACATGAAAAAAATGGGAAATACTACAGCAATTGAAGTTAAAAAAGAGCTGCTTGTTATCATTTTTCTGGAAATTGTAAGCAGTCTCAGCGTAAGGCTGCCTAAGGAACTGATACCCACTGAAGAAATTCTCTGTTTCCCTTCTCAGAACTATGCACATTCACTAACCACAAATTTGCAGAACAGAAAAAAAAAAGAAAAAAGACTTGTAACACTCAGCTTTAATACATAGCTCCTTTAAAAAGGCAAGAGACCATCTTTTACTCTCCAAAGACAATTGATGTTACAGTAAGTGCTAGTCATCTCATTTTTCTTTATAACCTCAAAGGACCTTCATGTTGCATTGAACTTAAAAACTACTCACACTCCCCAAGAACGGGGTATTTAAAACCTAAGAATATTTGGTTCTGCCTTAGTGAAAATGCAAAAAAAAAAAAAAAAAGCACCACCAAACACCTTAATTTTCAAGTGCCATCTAGTTCACATTGTCACTTTGCTTCACTTCCGTAACATTCTTAGTCTTGTACTTCCACTGTGCTACTACTATTCATTCTACTGCACTAATTACATTAATGGGACCCAACCCTGTGCAAATGAAGCTGCATATGGGAGCAGAGAAAAGGAAAATAGCAGCATATCAGCAAAAATCATATGAAATAAGTTATACTGTGCATTTTTTTGTTCTCTCATGGTAGCTAGATTTCCAACCATTTTCCTCAAAAAATCTCCAGTCTGATTTTGCAGCTCTGTAAAGTCACTTTCCAGAAATCCTCTCTTGTCCCCACTCTCTCAGAAGAGCTATGGCCAATGAACTAGATTATCATAAATTCAGCAATCAAATTTACATGGCTCTGGAGATGCAAGTAAAATAGGCATTGTATCTTCATTTCTTTTGTCATACTTTATCAACCTCTTTCTCTGCTAGTGGTAAAAGTCAATAAAATCCTATTAACACTAAGATCTTGTATTAAGTTTGACAGTATACAAATTACAGGGGTTTTCATTTCAAATGTGAGCAGCTTGAGATACTCTGGAGTTTCACTGTATAAAATTGTTAAAGTTTGAATAAAGCTGATAAAATAATTTGAATGTATTTTTCTCCTTTCCTTCCAAAGAAGGCAGCAGAAACAAATCTAACAAAGAAAAATCCTAAAATCCTTTCTGAGAGATTCACATTAGCCTAACCAGGAAAATCGGAAGAATCATAATAGATATATGTTTAGAACAAAACATTTATCTGATCTCTCCATCGGCCTGATCCAACTGCTATTTCAAAATAAAACAATCCTTCCTATGGACTCCAAGGAGTTTGTATCAAGCTCTATTGCTCTCTATAATCACAAGTAACCACTCTAGCAAAACAAGTAACACAGGCTAAGAGAAAAAGGCTTAAAACAACTGAACCTTTAAAGAGGTAAATAAAGATTCCAGCAGCTGGGATGAAGCTGGCACCTGCAGAAACAGCAATCAAGGGTATGGCTGACCAGCTGGCAAATGAATTAGGAGTTATTCCAGAACAAACCTGGGGACAAGTCTAAAGCTATTCCAGCAACTGGGCAAGCTGCCATAATTTCTGCACTTATTCACCTCATGATTTAAATTCCCATTAACTATTATTTGAAGAAAACAAAACACCACTCCCAGCTTGTGCTATTCTTCCAGTACTAGCTTTCTTCACTGAAAGACAGTTTTCATAGTTTCCCTCCAAGAGGAGCATGTTAGCAGAATGCATTTGAGCAAGACATAGAAAACTCCCCCAAACAGGAAATACATCAAATGCAGCTGACTTTGAAAAAAAAAAAAAAAAAAGAACAACAACAAAAAAAAAAGAACACACAAGGAACCAAGTTCACTCAATTTCAGGAAAGCCTCCAAGAATGAGCAACATACACGTCTGACTTCTTGACTAGCCTATCTATATTCTACCTTCATAGAGAAAAAAAGGGGGAGAATATAAACAAGAAATAGAAGGATGAATAGAAGAGAGAAACGTAATAACAGCAAATGAAAACTAGGGAGTGGGACATGGATAAAAATCAGCAGAGATGAAGGCTAGGCAGAGAAGAAATAAGCAAAGCAGCAGCTGTGGGAAGCATCCCTGTACTTTAACCTCTTTCCATGGAAACGTACTTGACCTCATTTGATGTGGATTGTGAGCAATAGCAAAGTCACTATTAGAATGAAGGGCAAGAAGATTTTAACACAGCTTTAGGTTAGATTCTGACATTCTTCTCAAAATCTTTTCTAAACTTACAGTCCTATTTCTGAACTAATAGAAAATATCCTTTATTCCTTGCAAAAGATATTGCAGAAGTACTTTTTTTTCTTTTCCTGTCTTATACATAAGGTCTTCACAAATATATCCCTCCCCTCCAATTCAATGTAATTGTTACTTTGAACAGAATTTGAAATACAGGGAGGAGCCTCACTCTTGGATTTCATTGCTAGTTTTGCATTACTCTTGTTATTGAAGTTAATGATCAAAACTTTTTTTTTTTTTTTAAATTAAAAACACACACTAACACTACACATTTGCCTTTTAAGCAGTTTCAAATTCTGTCAGAAATGTAGTACCTACTGGACATCCAAATAATTTTTTTCTGATTAATTAGTTTACTGAATCAGGATTACACCACTCAACTAGATGAGCTGACCAGAAAGTAATTATGCATTAACTATCAACACTCTTTTCAATACAATTAAAAATATCACATAGAATTCACGGCTACCCAGATTCCTTAGATCACCACTCTTACTGCATGTCCTGGACTGTTCACAAGACATAGTGGGAGGCTTTATTTTGAAGCAAACATTGCCTCTAGTAAGGATGTTTGCACACAGCAATAACTTGCCAGCATTTAAGGCCAGAAGCATTAAAAACACCCACTTATAAACATTCAAATGTATCTTTCTTTGCCTAGAAATTGTACTCGGTGTGCAAGAGAACTTTTTCTGCTTCAAGTAATTGGCTGAATAAACCAGTTAGACACATGAGCAGAGCATCAAGCATCTGTGGACACTTTAAAGTTGCTGCTCTGACATCTGATGCTGTCTGCTGTTGTGTTGTCCTTGAGCTCAGGGTACAAGGACAGAGTGACAATTCTGTGAATTCAGCACTACAGTTAATTTGTTGGCACAATGACTTCTCTGCGTTAAGTGGTTAGTAGTACAATCTTGCAAGTTTAAGTTTCTTCCTAAAGAGCAAGATAAAAAGATGCCTTTCTATGGCACTTAGAGAAATCTGCAGTACAGGTATAACTCCAGGGGTGAAAACTGAGAAATATATGCAAATTTTCATTTTTTAAATGGCAGCCTACGTAAGTTGCTGATTAAAAGTTAGAGTAGGCTAGTCAAAGCATTTCTATTGTAAATCCACACCCTAATACCAACCTTAGTGTTTAAGGTCAGGATTTGAAAATTAATATCATAAAACCAGGAAAACACAAGCATTTGAAAGCTTTTCATCCAAAAACATTGCTTGACCTTCATACTACATCAGCTGATCAAACTTTGCATTCAAAGCTACAATCACAGTATGTATGATCTGGTGAGCCACATTCCTTTACTCCAGGCATAGTTTATTTCTGAGCAACAAGTACAGAGAATAGGTTAAGCACTCAAATCTCTAAAGAAAAGGTGGAAGCCATCTTCATAATGTTCCCCAACGAAAAATTAAATAACCATACACAGTCAAGTTATAAGTGAAATGTAAGTGTAGTGCATAGGACTAACCTCTGCCTCCTTGTGATACTGTTATGAGCAATTCACTTTCAGCTTTATATCAGTAGGGATCTCTTCAATATGCTTTGGTATTTTACTGCTGCACTGACTAACTTAATACAGCATGCAACCGCTTTTATTCTCAGGCTCATCAGTTTTATGTTTTTATTTACTTGCCATAAGTTTTAACTCTGATGGTATTCAACACAGGCAGCTCAGAATAAGCTGTATTTTAAAAGATATTGGTTGACAGTCTCTGATTTTGTAAAAGCCAACTTCCAAAAAAAAAAAAATAATAATAATAATTATCTGTGAGCTTATTTTGTTTTTATAAATACATAGCACAACAGTCAAAGGGGAGAAGATACAATGAGACTCCCCACCACCACCACATTTTCCAGCTTGTGGAAACACCCTGTTGTGCTCTTGCAAAGGTTTATTTTGTACACTCTGCTGGAACAGGCACTTTCGTTTCCTTGCTGCAAAACCTGACAATACAATGGCCTAGTATAGGGCTAGATGTCACAAAGTGACAGAAGCCTGTTGATCTTCACATCCACCTGTACGTGCATTCAATCACACACCTACATTCTACCAAGGAGAGGGCAGGGTGTCTCCAGCATGTTCCACTATTCCAAACTGGTTGCTTTTGCTTATCCTGCAATTTCAAACAGTGCTAGGAAACCCTAACTGTGCTACAGCTTAGAAGTGACGAATAAGAATATTTTCAGTTTACCACTATTGTAACTGGAATGATTTTGCCTCACCTACCAGAGTAGGTGATTTTCTATGATAATCAATTGTCATATCAACTGCTAAACTTGTTACTATTTAGCAGCACCCTTTTGCAAGTGGACGACAACATTCTATTAGGCTCAAGAACTAAAAGTTAAGGTTGTCATTGGAAAGCATTATCTAATAACTGTTCTGTGATCCTCCCATGGAAATAATTAATATGTTGAAGATACCCCTAAATAATGAAGTTGAGCCAAAAGTCCATTAACCATTTGGACTTGGGAAAAATTACTACCCAGATGGAAAGAAACACCACACCAATCAGAAAGCCTTCTACAAGTAGATAACTAGCCGTAAGTTTAAAGTATGGATCTTCGAAAGGAATATTTATCAAACAGGTTATATTTCTGAAGTTCAGTTATACGTTTTAAGATTCTATTCTTTCTTAACAGCTAGTCAATTTTATCTAGGCTTTGAGACTTATCAGATTTTAAGATAAAACTATATATTCAGACACTCTCCAATCTGTTCTGATTAGTTGATTAACTTCAAGTTGTTGTTCCATATGAATCTAGTATGTTGGAATTCTTGACTGTATCTCCTCTATGAGAAGGAAAACTAAGAATGAAAATATTAAAAGTATTGACCTTTAAAATAGAAGTATTTTGCAAGGTAACTAGAGAAATCGTGTTTAGGCACACATCTGATTTAATTTCTTAGTTATTTCCCTATACTCTTCCCCCTAAAACCAGCAGAACTAATTCATCAAACCTCTGCCTTCCTTCGCTCCTGTATGCTTTCAATGATTCAACAGGAACTGTCAAACACCTGGTGTTTTGCTTTTCCAGAGTAGTCCAATTATCATTTGGATTGCATCAAAGTTAGGTTCTTTTTACAAATGGCTCAGCTGTCCTCACTTGAGATCATTCTTCATGCTGAGACAGTGGCTCTCAAACAAGGGATGGTGTACAACATGTCCGAAACAAGTTTTATCTGTCTTTTTCAGCTTTCCTAGATTTGTAGCTACCCCATGTAACTGAGGGTGGGAAACATAACATGAGAATCAGAAGCTCCAAGGAGACAGAAAGCTCTCATTACAGAAAATAAAGGACAACAGGGCAGTTCTAAAAACCAGTGAGAATCATTCTAATAGAAGCACAGTACAGGTCAATCTCCACTGGATCAACAGCTAGGGGCACTTCTGTTCAACAAACCCCTCGTCACACCCTCCCCCCCATCCTTTGCATTGTCACACAAAAAACACCCACAACCACACCATCCCCACTCCTTTCCAAATGTGCTCTAGAAAACTTACAAAAGCATTCAGAGAATAGCTTAACCTTCTTCCAGTCATAATACCATGTAATACCTCCAGACAAATGCAGAGACTATTCCATGCAGTAGTATAAGTATTGGTTATGGCTATTAGTCAATATATTATGAAAAGAAAATGAAACAATATGCCCAAGTGTGGAATATTGTTAAAACAAGATTTTAACCAGAACTTAAAGAGCTTTTCCTGTGCCTAATGTCTATTTAGGAGTGTACTTCAAGAGTAATAGTGCAAAGTAAAGTGTGCAGCAGCAAGTGACCAGCTACATCAAGTTTTAATTTTATTTTTATCATCATCCATTTTACGACACTGACCAGTTTTTAAAAAGGCAGCTCTTGTTATAAAAAGATTTTTTTTCTTTCAGCCTCTATTCCCATATGTTTACAGTATCTGTTCATAGACTTTTTAAATCTAAATTCTTTGATATCCAACCAGCTACTTCTGCACAACTTTGTAAACTGAAATCTAAACCCCATAGGAAAAAGAACAAATCAGTTCTTTAATAGAGTACTTTTGGTAACAATTTGCTATGGACAGTCACGTTCACTGCTTTGTTTTTCAGTGCTCCAGAACATCACAACTTTAGAAGACAGACAAATGGATAATAGAATTCAGCATTTTGCTGTTGTGTTTATAGTCATCATTTCCGAGTAATAAACATGAATAGTTCTGTTTCTGAATAAAGATTCCAGAGAAAGGTTCTGGACGTACTGATTGAATGTGGGTACTTATTTCTCCTAACCAACACTGCTCCTGAAGTAAATGCAAGTCTTTTTGGACTTTATTGGACAAGTCCTATAAAGAGGGATCTTCTGGATTTAGATCCTCCTTGTATATAAGAACCAAGAAATAAGCTTCAGATTCAGTTCAGAAATCCACCATTTATACAGGCACATTAGGCTAGGAATTTTTAAGTGAGAGATGCAGAAAAATCCCATTCATTCTTTGAATGGTTTTGAAAAGAACAAAGCTATCAAAGCACTCATGAATTTGTTTGTGAAATTATGCCTTATGTTGTCTACCTAGCTATCTGTTCTCTCCACACAGGTAGTCCCAAACTATTTCATTCTATCCAACAATAGACTAGTTTTGTGTGTTAATATTTCATCCACCCATTTCCAGTCCTTCTAGACAAGAAATCCATGCCAACTTCAATATAAATCAATGAAATAAAATAATCGTCCTCCATTTGTGGTTGATATAAAAATCTTGAAAATTAAATCCACTTGGGAAACACTTTGGTAAGAGCAGAAAACCAGTACATGAAAATTGCTTCAAATTGTTAACCTATCTTCAAAATACATAACACATACTTTTCAGAAAACAGGAGTTTAAGAAGCTTGATAGGAAAAGAAGCTGTGAGGAATAAAAAGTTTCTGTAACTGCATTAATTTCTCCTACTACTATTTTTTCCTACTACTAATATTAAATAACCATAATTTGATTTATTACTTGTTTATGGTAAACCGTGCATTAAGTGCAAAAATTTAGACAGATCTTAGAACAAATGTAGTACTACATTTTCAAAACAAGCTACACAACACTCTATTTTGAAATAAGGCATTGAAATGAGAACAAGTAATCTTCCCAATCAAAGGCAAAAGTAGACTCAGGAACTATGTAGAGCTGAGAAGCAGATATCAGCACAACTACTGATCACCGAGCATTAAAAACAAGGCCAAACATGGATCAAAAGAATTCTTTAGTGTGTCAAGTATTTAAAGAATGAAGTCCAAATTTAATAAGACGCAGTTCCGAAAGCAAGTACTTCATTTAAACTGCTCATCTTACCAATAGTCCTAAACCCCATCCACAAAATAGTATTTAAACCTGTATTATTTCTTCAGGAAAGGGGTCTTCACAGATCTCTCTTCCTCTCAGCTCAGAATTTTAATTGGAGCTGAGTTCTGCAAGCTAACTAAATGATGCATGAATGTGTATAGATTCAAAGTTCAATTTCTTCAATCAAAAATCCAGAAGGCATTGCAAAGTAGGCCTGGCAAAAGAAAAGAAAAAAAAAAAAGAAAAACAGCATCTGCTAATATTAAACTCAGACTTTGCCACTCCAAACAGAATTACAAAACCTCATCTAATGACAGAATAATTAGGCATACATAGAGCAATCATTAGCACATTGTCAGAAATAGGGTATTTAAAAAAGAGATACAACTATCAGCAGTTTCACTAGTAAGTCTCTAGCATTTGCTTCCCCCGACTAACTCTAATCAATGAGTCAACTGCAGCAGGTCGAAAGCAACTGTGATAAAATGCCACCTTATGAAGTAACTGCCTTCATAGATCTTACCAAATGAGTCATAAAACTATTCATCAATATCACTCCTTGTGCAGTACAGCACCGTTATGAGGTAAGCTCAGGGAGTTCTCTGATCAGAAAAGCTTACTCAGTTATTCCATTTGCAGGCTATAAATCATGATTTCTTACATTCCATACCACTATTAAGTAAGGCATGAAAACCTCCACTATCATTAGTCAACAGCTAACAAGCCATTAACATTTTCATTAACAGTGTTGACAAATTCAAATTGATTATAAAAGCTCATTCATATCATATCCTTAAAAAATGTGAACTAGAAGATCATTAAGTTGTCAGGCTGTTGCATTCTATATCTTCTATATACATTTTCTTAAAAAAAAAAAAAAAAAAAAAATCAACATTAGTATTTCCATGTACTTCTGAAACATACATGATGTATGGTTATCTTCTAGCCCCCCCAGATTTTTGATTTGCCACTGCTATATTAACTTACAAATTTACGGTCAGTAGCTATGCGATGTTCCAACTTCAGCCTGCTTAATGAAATGTTACATACACATGAAGGAACCACCCCAAAAACCTTGGGTTCCTCTTACCCCTGGGAACAGAAGAAAAAAAGTGGAGAGATGGAAAAAGATGTCAGTTCAGCGCTCAGAAGGTTCCAGAGAAACTGCTAAAACCAGTTCTCTTAAAGTGCAGAGATGATCTATTTAATTCCCAAAATTATTTAGGAATTTTATCATCTATGCAATCAGACACACATTTCAAAAGTTACATCTGCTCTTTTCTTAGAGTATCCTTACCTAGTCATACACCTTCACCCCACCCACTCCAAAATATCCTTTAGTTTCAACAGAACGTACAATGCAGTAAAAAAAAAAAAAATAAAATAAATAAATAAATAAAAAGCTGCTTTTTACTCTGGACTTAGAAGGAAGACTAATACAGAGTAAAAACAAGAAGAGGCATGAATCAAAACCCACACTGGGCAAATTTCTCAAAAGATCATTCAGACAATCAATAAAATTCAGATTGGGATTTGTGAGACTATGGAGATACTACCAGCTGGAGTAGAACTTCTATAACAGCAAGTGTGTATTTCGATGTGTTTAGGCATCTACTTACACAGGAAGAAAAAAACGGTCAGAGTAATTTTGAATTTAGACTTCCACATTTTTGAAGACATTGGAGAATTTCAGCTATAAAGTCCTTAAGACAGCGTTTTCCTAACCAAAATTAAATTTAAAAAGAAGGAATAGTTGTGCAGAAATATGAAAAAAGAAGAAACTTTAAGAACAGATTATTATTTTAGTTAACAATAGCGAAATCAGTACTGGAGCTATTACACACCTACCTTATAATATAGTTTTGCAGATGTAATTAATGTTAATGCCAGTTGAAAAAGAACATCTACCTAGTCAGCTATTTCATACACTTTTTTTGTATAAGGAAAGAGGTGCCTTGAGTCACCATAAAAAGCAGAAGACCTGATTTACTTAAATATATTATTAGAAAAAAAAAAAAAAATCTGCCTTCATATTTCTCAGCAAAATTGACATGGACTTCCAAATACTGCATTTAAAGAATGCCTTTTCTGTTAAAACAGCAAAACTTTTGGTAATTAGGTAATAATGTAAAAATATTTGGCACATACAGTTAATTCAGAGCAGAATTTCTCAGCTGCTGATAGTTTTAATGCAAATTACCTCAAAATGGCTTTCATAACTTGCAATGCATCATTCCCCCCAGCAAAGCCCAAATAAGAAACTACAAAGAAATAAATAACATAGAGCTTGCTCCTTCAGTTTAGGTGAAGACAAAAATAAAAGGCATTTATAAGTTTACTACAGAGAAAGTAATTCAAAGTCTACCTCAATTCACATCATTTAACATTCATGAGATGAACATTTTCCCATATCTGACTTGCCATAAAATAGAAGTACCCAGAATCACATATTCAGTCAGGGAAATGAAGATCTTTTATACTTGCGGATTTAGAGCAATCTGAGACAAACATCATTTATCAGATAAAGACTTCATTATTTTTTATTATTAAAAAATACAAAACACATATATTGTAGAAAAGCTGCTGCTACTACCTGTACCACAGGCAGAAAATTGCCTGGGGTACAATGAGCCTCTGCACATGCTCCGTGGTCAGATTTACTTAGGCTCTAATCAATATGTTCCATGCATCTTGTCTATATTGGAGCTCTTATTACATGCTCAATTGATTCACTGAACAACAGCAAGCTGTAAAAGGCTGTACTCCTGTGGATAAAGCAGATGTTGTTCTGACCTCCACCCACTGACTCAGACAGTGAGTTTTCTGTCTGCCTTCAGTAAAGAAAAATATCCCAGCTACGTGTTTTGCCCTTGCACAGTAGTTATTACACTCATTATACAAAAGTTCATGCTAACTAAGAAACAGAACCACACCCACAACAACTGCCACAAACATCATAGTAAGCTACCTATTCCTAGCAATTTTAGGGAAGTTACCTGGCTAAGATTTTGTAAACACACAGACCAAGTTCAATAAGAGAAAACTTAAAGCAGAGTTGACTTTATCTTCTGAAATTAATATGAGCTATAGATTAACAAGGAAATACTGCCATGTTATAAACATTACAGAATCATAGCAACCTAGAAAAGTTTCTATTACATTAATTGTTACCTTTAAAATTAAGGCAGCATAAAGAGTAGGAATAAAGCCCATTTAATAGTAAGCCAAAATACAAAAATATTCCTCTTCTCCCCACCCCTCATCTCTCCCCGCTTCTTTAGGGAAGAAGAAAATCTGAAAATAAATAAATGAAGAAATAAGAAGTAAATTAGGAAGGAGGTACAGAAAAGATCCCAGAGTTAGCAATGATCAAGGAAATAAAGATATAAAGTGAGAGTTGCAACATTAAAGGATAGCATATTGCTTTCAACAACATCTGATGTAAAGAAAAATAAACGCAAATGGAGATATTGATATACAAAGTATTTGCTATATTTAGAAGAATATTGAATAGGTTAATCTGAACTCTGAGAAAGCTGAGAAATAAACAGAAGTCCCAAAGTTTATATAAAAAAAGCTAAAGAGCTCTTAAGCTTACTACAATACAATAATCTTTATTTCTGTACTATGAGGATCACTATGAGTATCTTCAAAGGACAGACAAAGCAAACCCATAAGAAAGGTATCAGTAAGACATCTACCTTTTAAAACAAGAACATGCATGAGAGATAAAGATATTCACAACTACTTCACCCTATTAATATCACAAGAATTGGAAAAAACCCTTAGGAAATTTGATGAAATTTTACTACCTTGAAGAATTCGTAGTCTGCTTGCACCAACACATACATCCACCTCTCTCAAAAAAAATACTTCCAGCTAAATACTTCATACCTAAAACAATCCACACGCTGATTCAGGGAGAGGAAACAATCACAGAAACTAAGGCATTTGCCATTTAGCTTTAATAGACACCTGTGAGCCTAAGGAATTTAAATGAAGCTCAGATGTTACAGTTACTTAACACAATTCTCTACCAGATCAGGGTTTAATTCTTGACAGATGTGTTACCATATTTAAGGAATTTAGAGTATCAGGTGGCTATTGTGTTAAAACCAAGCTGGAGTGTTTGGTTAGTGGCCTTTCTATGATTATGCATGTGACCTAGGTGCTTTAAATCCATTTACTCAGGATTAAAGCTTAATCCTGTTTCTAGTGATGTCAACAGGACTGTACTGTAAATATATATTTCAGAGCCCTAGTTATCATTAAAAAAAAAAAAAAAAAAAAAAAAAGTGATTTGATATAGATAGAATAAATAAATAAAAAAAAAAATCTGGTTTCTTTATCCCTAATACATATTGACTGTATGTTCCTTTCTCATGTGTTTTGATCTGTCTTCTATCAGATCCCACTGTGTCTCACCCTTCCAGCTTCTCAAGTACAGAGTATCTAACACAAAGAATCAGAGCACTTTCTCTTGGAGTCTCTGCAAGGGATGAGTGCACCTGTGAAGGTTCTGACCCTTGCTACTACTACCCTGGAGGGACAGGGGAAGAGTAGCAGCTACATACTTCAAAGCTGATTTCTTGGAGAATTTTTTACAGGCTAACCCAGACAGCTTTTACAATATTTTTACAATATAGTAAATAAACCAAGGAAAATCTCATAGACAGTGTGATTTGTAATAAGTAAAATTCTAGGTACATGGTAAACTTCCTAAGGTACCATCTGTGTACATACATATTCATAAAGAGGTTAGGGAGGGAAGAAAGATGTTTCTCCTCCTTCTTTCCTGTGTGTTTTGAACCAACCAGTTCTAAATCCTTTGTGTAAACCAAACTAGATCAAAATCCACGTGCTATTTCAGTTTAGTAAAGACTCTGAATCAATTTGGAAATAATGTTTTATAAGGATTTGAGGATTTACTGTGCTATTAGAATGTTATTTTAAAGTACATATTCCAATGAAACTATTTTTGTGTGTGCGATTAATGAAAATATTACTTTTCCCCCTGTCCTTGTGGAACTATCAGGTGTACTACTACTATGTAACAGTTCGTATAATATGTTTATTCCTTTTAACTGCCACTATTATGTTTGAAAAAAATACTTATAAAAATTATATAAGAAATAAAGTACATAACAAAAGTTAACAAAACTCATCAGCATAAAGACAAGAAAACATAGTACCAAGCAATCAATTGCAAATTGCTGTTTTGTAGTTTAAGAGTTGTATGACCATCTTAAATCTTCCCATAGAAAGGAAAAGGGAGAAAAGCCCATCAAAACTGCAGCCCTTCATTTGAAATATATTATGGACTAGGACAATGAAAAGTTACCTTGTTTGGTAACAGGTGATTTATTCTACCCTAGCTGGTACTCCATAACTTCTGATGTATTCTTCAGTATGAATGTAAGCTGGTTATTTTTGTTGTTGGGTGTGGTGGTTGTGTTTTGTTTTTTTAATGTTAATTTGTTAAAAATCCTGGCCTCTGTAGCTCAGATATGTAAAGAAACGTGAAACATGCATGATTGCACCATCAAAGAGCTTTCATTATTCCTTGTTTTAATGTAGTATGAAGTGGAGTGCTGCCCTGATTACAGGTGCCTTTACTGCACTATATTTATGTTATATGCTATGTTACGTATAAATTCTGTTAAGTCTGTTCTGAATTTTACCATCACCAAACAATATGTATCACCAAATTATGTTAGAAGAAGAGCTTTTATCTCCTGTTCATGAGCAGCTCTTGTTTCAGACTCCGTTTTTACCAGAAGATCTCCTTGCAAAAAAATGACCTATTTTTTCAAGATTGCCTGGTTTTGGAGGAGAGCACAAGGTGATGGAATGGATGATACATAATGACTGTGATATATCTGAAACTTCTAAGTGTTTCTGAAGGCAAAACAAGAGTGAGCAGACTGAAATTGGGACCTAAGAGGCCCACCCTCATTAGATTCACAACTTTGAATTTTCATACCCATCTCATGAGGCTGCACTGGCACAACAGATTCAGGTCCTAGGGCCAGACAAAGCATACATGTGTGATGGGAATATCCTCTCACTCATCTTGGCAATTCAGACTCAAAGCACAGGCCTAGGAGGAAGTGTTTGGTTGCTATTACTGTATTTTGTCCAAAAAAGCACATCCCACTGTAGGCCCACTGGAAGAGTGGCTGTCCTGGAAGAAGAAGCATAATTATTTAGGGAGGCCAAGCTATTTCAGGTTTCTGTTTATCCTATTAGGATGATTGCTGGTATGTCTGTTGGTGGTCAGAATGCCAGCTTATGTACTCACTCATCCACAATACACACATATGTTCATCAGTATAAGTGCTAGTAATATAAAAAACACATCATTACAAACTTTTGATTTTAAATTAAAGCAGTTGATGATGGCTACACAGAAGCAATTTTATTTGTAATCCTACCATGGCTATCAGTAAAATTATTAGAGTATACCCTTTCTTTAATATATTTTTTTTTTTTCTAATTTGAATTTCACTTTCCTCTCCCACTTGTACAAAAGTCTAGCACTACAAAGCCAATGAAACAAGAAACATTATTTTACGAACAAGCTGTCTCACCAGAGATTGAAAGAAAGTAAATGGTAAAATATAAATACCCAAGTCTTTCTTTAACTCCATACTTAGATTTCTTTTTGTTTTCCCTGGGCAGCTGCAGGAGCTTCATTTTAGTCTTTAGCTATTGCATTATCAGTGAAAGAAAATGAAAGAAACTGCTACAATTACTTGTCAATCCTGCCATTTCTCAATGCTCAGTAAGTAGTTCTGTGATTCACTCCAAGCGGGCTTCAGCTTAGGTCAGGATGTGAAAAATATTCTTGTCTTAAGCTTAAGAAAATGTCCATGTTTACAGGTAATCAAAGCCAGGCTCCATCTCTGGAACACACATGTTACCCGATATTAAATTTGAAAGAGAAAGTCTATAATTACATTATGTTCCATCTGTGGGTGTAGGTGTAGATAATCTTATTCACTCAAGTGGAGGATTGGAGAAAGTACAAAAGAAAAACGTATAGCTGAGGACATTGCAGAAGTGATAGGTATTAATTATACTGCCTGATGGGATGTCTGTCACTTTTCTTGCCTCGTTTAGTGTTGTTACAAAGATATACATGCATTTTTTTTCCCTTCCGCAAAACGCTTGGGGTATTGATGTTTACTAAAGACCAAATCAGTTATGGTTTAATAAAACCCAAGAGGACAGAAAAACAAGTGAAAATCTTCACACTTTAGATGCTCTTAACCTCTCATGCTTACCTGAAGCAGAAAAAATAATAACAATAAAAAAAATAAAATTAAAATGGAGAAAAATGGTGTTGGGGAAGCCAAAGAGACTATTCCTGACTACAACATCTCTTTCTATAATGATATCTAAAAGTCAAGTCAGACACTACTTTCAAACCCCTAAATCTTGCTAGAATGCTAGAAAGAGTATGAAAGTTAGTAGTTTGGAAGTTCAATAGATTAATAGACTCGAGGTTCAGCTAGGGCCTAATGCCTAGAGGAAAAGGGTAGGTGAATAGAAGATAAAATTCATAAACAGACTAGTCTCAACTTTTGCTTTGCATTGTGACACGCTCTGTCCTCCAGTTTTAGAGGTCACAATTTACACTTAAGCCATAAGTAGAAAAATATTACTCACCAGTTTCCCCTGTATAAAAACATTACAAGTATATATGTCATGGAGAAATTGTCACCAACTTGCTAAAATTTTGTGCTTTCCTTTTAGTCTTTGTTTCTGTTGGTAATCTTGTACAGTTTGCATATTATAATTTCTTTGTGAAAAAATAAAATAAAAAAATAATAAAAAAAAAACCACACACCTGTACTTTAAAAGCAAAGAGAGTTCAGAGAAATGAAGGCCTAACTTTGGGCTGAAGTCTCCGTGTGCTATCACTTTTAACAACTATGAAATTAAGCAAGATGATGTATGTCTGAGACAAACCTGATAACATTATAATCGTTTATACATTGTATTTCCACTCATTTACAATTTTAAATTAGATGTATTCAGTATATTTGATCCATTCCCTGGATTTCAAAAATTATTAACTGACAAATGTTTTTTGGTTTTGTTTTAAAGGAAAAATACTCTTTTCCAGCAGGTGGGCAGGAAGGGGAAATGTCTCTACAGGGCAAAGGAAAGAGGAACTCTCAGAAAAATTATTCTCTTTTCAAGTGCCATAATTGTTCTGACTACAAAGTGAAAAGAAAAGCAACTTTGAACTGGCATTTTAAATAAAATAATAATTAAAATAATAATTGATACAGGTTGGGATGTATTCTGGATGTAGGGATCTAGAGACTCCACTTCAAACCTTTCATGGTTTTTGAAAAGATGTCAATATATGCTTAATTATCAGGAAACTAGTAATGAAAAAAAAAAAAAAAAAAAAAAAAAAAAAGAGTCCTTTTCTATTTAACTTTCTAATTTAAAGGATGCACTAAGCAAAAGAGAGATCCTACATAATTTAATGTAATTGAGGAAGGGAATTAAAATACAATTTGCACTCTTCCATCTAATAACACTGCTCTTTCAAACTCTGGGGATGTTGTTTAAGCCAGAGGTAGTGGTTTCCTTGACAATTCTAGGTAAGAATAGATATTCTTAAAAGAATTGAATAGAATAAAAGGGCATGAATAAGTAGCATTTACTAAATTGAGGGTTAATGAAATTATGAGAGATCCCTGAAGATTTAACATTGAAGATATAATATTAGAATGAAGAATAAAATGAAGGTTAATCTTGATAATGCAGGACTTGAACCCAGAGAAAATATGATTATCAACATGTTAACATGTGCAGAGTTGGGGTGAGAATTGGATGGCTCAAGACAGCCAGTGATACATGTAGCTGCATCTTTGGACTAATGTAAAACTGCTAGAGTGACTGGTTTGTGAAGCACTTTTGTGAAGGTGGCAGTCCCGAGCAAAACAAGGAGGCTAGAAGAATTAAACAGACTGGCCATTTACTTGTCTATAGTGGACAGGGTTTTTTGTTGTTTTTGTTTTGTTTTTCTGGGTGAAAGCTGTTGTTTATTTTCTAGTTATTAAAAATTTTGACTGCAACTCTGATCTAATAGGAGTATTAGCCCATTACCCCAGAAGTATAGACTAAGCTTGAGAAGATCAGTGCAGATAATTTTAAGAGCAGTGAAACACCACAGACCCTAAAAGATAACTGACTAAAAAGCCCCACCTAACACAAATTTTTAGAAGTTGCCCCTTCCCACTGTATGTAATAGTAAGGCTGTATGGGATACTGTTTTGTTCTGCTAATAAATAGCCATGTCAGTTTTAACAATTATCAACAGTTACCTTTGAGCTGCAGTTCACACATTTCTTGAAATAGCAAGTGACATCTGTTGAAAATGTGTTGTTTTCCTGAAAATTTCCAGTGAAATACCCATTTTGTGTACCCAAATGAGTGTGGATATTTTTATTTTTTTAATGTTTTGTTATCTAGTTATTGCTGACTGCTGAGATCCCAACACTTCCTTGGAGAAGTACCTGATAGGATTCAGGATTTCTGCAGTTCCCAGCAATTTTATCAGCTTAAATATCTGAAAGCTCTAAGAAGAGGAAAGAAAATAAAAATAAATAAATAAATAAATAAATAAATAAATAAATAAATAAATAAATAAAAAGAGAGAGAGAGAGAGAGAAAGGAAAGAAAGAAAAGCAAGCAAAGAAGATGGCTCTCAGAACAATTGCATGTTCTGTGGTTTAGTTTAGGCTTTATGTTTTGGATATTTTGATAGTTTAATTAAAAAAGTAGATTTTGGTTGAGAAAGAAAAAAGGTTGAGAGCTCTTAAAATTCATTTTGTGCAGGAAGACATGACCTCATTGTTATTGTGACAATGGAAAGCTCTGATAGGTCAAAAGATCACAGTGAAAAGGATGAAAGAAAGAAGAAGACTCCACTCAAAAACATTTTTTAAAAGGAGGGAGAGAGGGGGAAAAATAGTGTTGTCAGGAAAAAAAAAAAAAAAAAGGAGGGGGGAAAAAACTGTCTATGAGATTTATTTTAAAATTTATAAATGGTTGATCAATTAAATGCTAAGCCAGAATGACTAAGATTCAACAGCAGAGGAAGGAAGACAATGAAAATAATAGATTTTCATGATCTGGAAAATCAGATAGGTATAAGTGGCAAGATCTTAGATAAATCAAAATAAGCAACTGGTGAGGGAAATTGCCTATTGATTGCTTGTTTGCTCTTTTTCTCTAACTAAAATTATAAATTATTGTACTTTAAAATTCAATGTTATCTACCTTTTATTTTCCTAAGATTATTTTTTTATTGCATTTTTAAGGCGATTTATGGTACTCTGACATAGTTTCAGTAAATTGAAACCAATCAGGAAGATGCTCAAATACTGAAAATAATATTCTTCCCGGCCTTCCTCACTAAAATTTGGTATGTATTTCCAGAATTCTGCCAGAAATTAAACAACATTGTTATCAAAACATTGTTGGTTTTGTCTTTAACTATGCTTCTCAAAGTTTTGATTTTTTGATTATTGATTAAATCCCTGCCTATCCTGGTATCTCTCTCAGCTGCTATCCCTCGGGAGCAGCCAGCCCTCTATGTGCCATGACACACTAATTAGGTTTCAGTCTAAAATATCTCAGTAAACAATATTGTTATAATTAAAGTTTTTGAATAACATTTTCTGAACACAGAGGTGTTTGATAAAATTGCTGAAACAAAGTGGGGTGACTTGCCTAAGCTATAGACAAGTGATAAGATGACTACATGATGGAAAGGGGTCAGTTTTACCATACTTATTGCAAGAATGCATTTCCTTAACACAAAATAGTAGAGACCTTACTTGTATCACCCTAATAAAACAGACTAATTCTCACATTTACTCACATATGCTGCTTGTTCATAGACCAGCTTCTTCAAAACATGGACAATGAAACAGCATCCCAATTATGTACTATATTTAACTGTCCTTAGAGAAAAACAAAATATTGTGGGTCAGAAATCCACGTTTAATTTCTCAGGCTTTCTGAACCTGGTAGTCATTTTCAGTGGAGTCTTGAACAGTTTTTTTTCAAATGATGTGGCAGGCTAGGGAACCTAAGTAACTCAAACAGACACAATTTATGACCAGCAAGATAAATAATGATATATCATTGTAATGATTGAAAGTAGTGCTATGAGTTGTATTGGGCCTTCACATTCTAGGCTAAACTTTTACTGATCTCATCAGGGAGCTCTACTCAAAAAGGTTTGTGAAGTATCCTGGCCAACAAATTAAAATGTTTTACCACTCAGTTTTATACTGGTATCTTAGGTCACACTGCCTTCTTAAATAATCATAAGGCACTATGTGTTCTATTTTGTTTCTTTTTTGTTGATGTTGGTGCTTTGCTGTTTTGTTGTTGTTGCTCATGGAGGGTTGGGGGGGGGGGGGGAGAGGAGGGAGGATATTTTTAACGTTCTGTATTTTTCTCTTCCTTTATATCTTAAGTTGGTGACACTTCATTGTGACCCACTGCGACCATCTGGTGCTTTTAGCAACACAAAAAAACAGGTGAATGCAGACTTTTACCTGAAGCAAAGGCAGTGTGTAAATTATTGATAACTGTCCTTTATCAGTGACATGAGAAACAGCAAATAAAATAATTCAACAAGACTCTAAAACATATATCATTATGCATCCTCTGAGTAAAATTCTTGTAAATTGCACCGTAATATTTTTTAATTTAATAAACTGCATGGAGGCAAATGAATATTTTTAAAGTGTGAAGAATCAGTAAACATCACTATCCCTAGAGGTTCTTCAAGTGCATGGTTCATTCGATGGCAGTAGAAGGCAAAATGACATTTTAAATCTTACATCCTATTTTGTCTACAGCGTAATGCAAAAAGATAACATCTGAACTAGTCTTTAAAAACATTCAATCAAAAAAAAAAAAAACACAACTTGATATACATGTTAGAGTTATATAATTGTTTTCTTCATTCTACTGAATAATGTCATAGCTGCAAATGAGAAAGAGCTTTAAATAAAAGTTTTTGTTTTTCGGAAACAAATAAACAGAAAACCCTGAACCTATTTTTTTTTTTTTTCTCCATTTCTTCATTATTAATTGTTAAGAAAACAATTGCTTTGGAATTTGAGGACAATTTTAGTGTTCTTGGAAATATGTCATTTTCTTTAACCATTCTTAGTGAAAAGATACTCAGAATTGAATACCTACAATACTTTTTATACACCATTATTATAAGCATTCATCTGGATGTAAATGTTCAAACACCACTTTCCTCCAAAACCAGAATAGAGATGCAGACTTTGAGCACTCAATGAGTGCCTTGATCAGAATGGCTGGAGTACTTTGAAGAAAATGTAACTAGCCCATCTCAGGATAAGTATAGAAAAATCCTTCCCAAATTCCCCCATATCATACAGCTGATGGTCAACTAGTGGATTAGAGTATGCCTGAAAAGTATACTGTAATAAACTAGAGTATATAACTGTTGATAAGTTCTTTATCCAACCACCAAGGGATTAAAACAACTCAGTTCTTCATCCTTTTCCTAATTTTCTTTAATTTATTCCTTTATTTTCTTGAGACATTTGGTACTTGACAGTGTTTTGATATTTTAATTTATTTTTCTAACATTTTTCTTTGAATAAATGATGAAGTGGGTTTCCGAAATATCAACGGACAATATGGTATCAAAGAAGGGTTGGATGTTGGTAGAGGTTCATAATTTATTCAAATGTCTCTTTCATTTACATTTCAGAAATAAAGCATAGACATCTGAAGGGCATCTGACTTCCATCAAACAAAGCTGACCATGTTTTCCAAGTGTACTGATGCTAATGATCCATTTTGTTGCTGTGTGTGATTTGAATGGTCTAAACAGTCAAAACATTTTAAAAGACTGATGGTTTACATCAATGATAATTATTGAACTAAGATCTCCCTGAAAATGAAAGTGGTCTTGTATTGCGATAAGTAAAGTCTAGATACTTATTTTTCATTGAATTCTCAAGGAACAGCTTTTTTTTTTTTTTTTTTGTATAGAGGGATAAAATTCCACAAAACAGATGATAGACACTTTTCAAATTACATTCTTTCAACCCACAGCAAAAACATATGTCTTGTGTTGGAGGACTATCTCTTGTTTAATGTCTCTCCCAGCTCCCACAGTTTTCTTGTTTATAAATCTGCCTATCACTTCTTCTGGAAAAATTGCTAGAATTTATCCTTTACTCTTCCTACAGTTTGTAAAGCTCTTTTTTGTTTTCCTCTTTAATCACTTCTTGCCTCAAAAACAATTCCCTCTTTACCTGTTCTTCCCAAATTCCTGTTCTCCAGATATCAGAATCAATGGTATATCATGCGAGAGCACTTTTATGTATCACTTCCAGCCTCAGTGACTCTGCATTTCCCATTCAAATTATAATGAGCAGCTATTTACTTATGTTCTTAGTTCACTACTGATAACTGCACACAGCTTTTCACAATAGGGGCAGATGTCTTGTTTCTGCTGCCTCATCTCTAGGATCTTGGCCTCCCCGGTCATTTGTTCTTTTAGCTTGAAAACTGTTTTCTCTTACTGTGAGCAATTAAATTTGTAGTGAACGTTCTGGAAAAAAAAAAAAAAAAAAAAAAGTTGCTTCAAGATGCTTCATTTTTAAACCATTTGCAGTACAATTGTGTGAATATACACATAGCTGCTTACTCTGTGGTGTTTACATGATAACATATGCACACAAATTGTGTAAACTGTCTGAATTAGATTAATCATAGGAAACATCTTTTCACAATGACCTGCCAGTTATCAATGTATACCATGTGTATATATCGATATATATAGACACTGCTATATAAGGTGTTATTCAACAAGGTAATTTTGAGCTTTGAGCAACCTCTCCATTACCATAAAGATGACCATCCAGTTCTTCAACATATACCTGAAGTTTTCAGCAACTGACAATTATCAATTTATCTTTCTATTTTGCTAAAGACTAAATAAAAAAAAAAAAAAAAGTCAATGCAAATGTGGAGTTAAGACTGCCAGCACACTGGAAATAGTGAGCAAATGCAATGACTTTCACTTTTCATTCATTCCACCAGGAAAAATCTTCATGGGTGTTGGATTAAAGTTTCCAGCTATGTAACACTTGTTTACTGCAGTGCTCAATACATAAGAAATACACCTTATATAATGTACCAAACATCCCTTCTTTGCTCCATTGAGGTAAAAAAAAAAAAAAAAAAAGGCTAAGATCTCCTGTTGGTGTGAAGTTGATATCAGTTTTATTCATCATCATGAATGGTTTTAAGCTGATGATGTTTAATGAGTTCTACATCATGATAGCTTTCAAGCTGTGACTCAGCAAGAGCCACATATTCAGCCTCTCTAAACATACCTTTAGCTTCCTTTCTCTGACTACTTCATGACACATAAATTACTGTTTCATTGAGCTAATTGGATCCTTGCAGCTCTTAATTTTTTGCAGATATACTATTTTCAAAATAAATGATGAAGCTTCATTTTTGAATACCAAATCAAATGATTATTGATGTTCATCCTGTTTATCTGCTCAAGGTAATGTGGAACTGTGCCACTACCAGCTGATGGAAGGTGCGAGCTCTCTACTTTCTGGCACCCCAACCTAGATATTCTTTGCTGGTTAAGTCAGTTTTTATTAATTAGGATGGACAGGCAAATAGATGCAACTTATTTACTAGGCCTAAGAAATGAAAAAAGGTAAATGTAACAACTTTGCTTAAGAATCTTGCACTTTCTTACAAAATCATCATTTGCAATGGTACATCTCTCTCTACTTTCTAATTTTTTATTTTATTTTTTTTAGTTTCCTTCTCCAGTTTTGTAATAATCTTCAATATCTTTTAGAATATGTCTTCAAGGTATTCTGGGACAAGTATATGACTCTGTAGCAGCCTCAGGCTGCCTGGATAGGCACCAGCCCTGACCTTGAAATTGTGGAATTCATATTAGTGTGGTACTCAGCTCAACTTACTGTCTGTACCTCGACAGAATTTATGAGGTTAGGTTCAGCAACCAGCTGCTTGCACGTGCCTAGCTTCTGACCCGTAGTTGGCTTCCATCTAACTGACTTGAAACAAACATCAGATACAATCAATGAAGGCAGAGTCCTGTTCAGTTTCTAAAGTAAAATCCCATCTTCAGATATGGAGGAAATTATAAAGAAAGTATTTAATTTTAAGATGAACTTCTATCTTTCACACAATGTACTAACCTGCAGGGCAGTCTGCAACACTGCTTCTTCATTCTTGATATGAATAGACTACAACTTCTGCTGCAGTACAAACCATCTTTGGTCAGTCCTGGACAATATTCTAACACAACAAAACCGTACAGATTTCCCAGCTATTTTTATAATTTTTTGGTACTTCGTGAGCTTGGAAGATGTTTTGTTTGGATCTGCCTGATCCAAATGAAATCCATGTAGTCAACTGTCAGAAACAAGCCAGGCTGACTCCCCTAACAGCCACACGGAAGACTTTGCAGGGACTCAAATTAAATAAACTTTATCTTTCTGTTATCTTCATCCTTTTTATTTTCCTACCATAGCCAGAACTGTCCAGCCCACCATAGCACAATACAGATAAAGCATACAGATGAGCATACAGACTCCCTGTATTTAAAGATGGAAATGAGTATAGCCACTAGAATTTTAAAAATGAAAAAGAACACACTCAACTCTGCTACTAACACCTGTTAGTGCTAGATCAACTGGTTTCATTATTTTCTAAGCATCATTACCTCCTCAGGATTGTATTACCAACCTTAACTCTGTGGTCTGATGAAGAATTTACAGGGTTGTCTATTTTGACCTGTCATGCAAGATGTTAGGCTGGATAACTGTAATAATCCCTTCTATATCCCAACTCTCAAGCTTCACGTTTATGCCTTTGTGAAAAGTGTATTTTAATAGTAACTATTTATTGAACTGGTCAAAATATTCACGCTTAGTCTCTGTGAAGAGTTTGGCACATCCTTCATGTTCTCCAGACAAAACTACTAGGTATCCTAATCATCAAGAAAAAAGGCAAACTTTCTCTAAAGGCAGCTCATTGAATCAAACATCTTTCTTTACAGTTTGGACTTCAGAGATAATGGTATATCCATTTCAACAAACTAAGAACAGTCTGTTCCACTGCTTGTAAACAATGCTAAAATTCAAGAATTGGAACAGAAAACTCTATTCCAGGATGTCTCAGCTCTCTGCATCTCCACAGGCATAAAAGATAAAAAAAAAAAAAAAAAAAAAAAAAAAAAAAAAAAAAAAAGTTAACAAAACCTCACAATACCTTTATCATGTCTGAAAAAGTTTCTGCTGAATAGGTGTGTATGGGTCTAACTCTCTTCTGAAAAGGACTCTCAGAACGATGCACTGTAGCATGAGAACATTTAGAAAACCACTAGTCTGAAATCCTTCAGATGCTACACTGAAATACTTCAGATGTTCTACACAGCAGTATAACTAGTAGCAAAAATGACTGCTGAATAAGTAGAAGCATAATATTCAGTAACCAAGAGATTACATGGAATATGTAAAAACTTCGCATAAAATTTAGAATTCACCTTTTTAGTGAACACTGTAAAATCTCTGAAAAGCAATACAAGCAATACTCACTTCTGGAAACTGACAATTTGTTTCATTTTGGTATAATGATGCTTAATGGCATACTCCCCCCAGTAAAATTATACCAGTTTTATGAAATCAATAGACTGTTCCTGAGCTAAAATTGGCTGAACTACTAATTTTTACTAAGTTTAGCATATATATTTCAATATATATTTATGAATAGAGCAAATCTGATGCATAGAAAATGCATGAAATCAAAACATAAAATCCATCATTTAACAGCATTCTCTTAAACTCTTAAACTCCATTGCGAAATACGTTCATTGGTATAACTTGCAGATTTTCATACTTCGGTTCTGTGCTCTTTGGAAGTATTCTTTAGAAATATTTTGAATAAGGTTTCAGCTGCCCTAAGCCTTTGTACATTGAAGCTTTCTCATAGAGATTATTTAAAACATATAATGAAAGTTTCTAGCAAAAGTCTTGAGGTTTCTTATCCTATTTTTATTGGACAGACACTGCATCAATGAAGCTTGGAGCATATTGATCCCAAAGAGCTGTTTATCTGTGAAGGCAGCAAACGGATAGTAATTCTCACTATATGAAGTTGTACAAGCAACAGTGCTACAAAAGGCCAAGAAAAAAAAAAAAAGTGAGTTTCTTAGGTTTCTGTTTTCAATTGCTACGCTAAATCTGTATGTAATTTTTTTGTTGCTTTGTTGGAGAAATGACTATATTTAACTTTTTTTTTTTTTTTCCCCTTTCTCTTTAAAATGTAACGCATTTCAGAATAGCAAAATTCATTGACCACTTTGTAGTTACAATGCCAAGAATCAAGACTTTAAAGTATGTATACTGGTTTTATATAAACTGTACAAACATAGTGTTCTTGCTAACAAATGAAGAATAGATTCTTAATGCAGTATGACATAATGAATAATTTCTGCTTTCTCTTTAGACACTATATCCTTAAGTGTACCAACAAAACAGCTGGCCAGATTTGTTAACTGTTTTTTGGCCTTCAACTCTCCTTTTATAATATCAATTAGCTTTGATGTCATTTTAACTTTTATATGTTCTAAATAACATAAAGCATTATTTTATGTTCTTTTAATTCTGACCATTTTATCAGACCTAATAAAATGCAATTAACAGTAAAAGGTAACATTATTCTTTAAACCAGAATCACAGAATCACACTTCTTTTTATTTTCTTTTATAGGCTATTAGGAGCTTTAGGAGCTATTTTTTTGAGCATCTTCTCTACATGAATACCTCTGTGTTAACTACAATCTCATCAACTTGAGATGTATTCTTCAGAGACTTCACGTGTTCATAATGTAAACTCTCTCTTCCCATACCTACCTGCCAGATAACTCAGAGACCAAATCTATTGTTAGAAGTCTGCTTAGCTGGAGCATTGCAAGTAACAATTGTATTTATACCTGAATGCTCGCAAGGGAAGAAAGAAGTATATTGTGTCAAAATATATAAAGACCACAATCAGATGTATTTCCCCATTGTGTCACTGAACAAAATGGTGCCTATCAAAAAAAAAAAAAAAAAAAAAAAAAAAAAAAAAAAAGTTATTGGGTTATTGGCAGGTTCCAAAAGCTCAGTCCAGCGTGTCATGGCACATCTTATAGATTGAATCTTCAGACATATACAGTTTTTCTAAAGTACATTGCATTATTTTGAATATTCTGTTGTGATTAGTTTTCAAAAGATTATTTTTCTCCAATAGTTATGCAGCATTAGCCACATTAATTCAGATTGTTAGAGCAATCAGACACAAATATTCAGAAGTTTGTTAAAATTAACTGAAAAAAAATGTAACGCAAATCAGCAAATATACTACAGATTATCTGTTTCTTTGGCCTGCTCTCTGTTTCCATATTTGCTAATGTACAACTTTGACAAATCTTAAATACCAGTTTTTATTTTTTTTATTTTTGGTAGCTGTTAACACATTGACTTACACTGAATTCACCACATTCATTCATGTGAATTTGACGTTTTGAGAACTGGAAGATAACATAAACTAGATTTTGGTGTTTTGAAATTTTGTTTTTAAAATGGCAGTAATATACCAGAAACAAATTTTTAGGGCTCTATAAGAAAAAAAAATATTTCTGTTAATATAAATATATTTCTGTTAATATAAAAAATCTAACGTGAGGAAAAAAATGTAGTTTCCTCCTGACACTTGAATAATTGGTGACACTTGTGCTTTAACCAAAGGTGGATACTGATCTGGTCTGTTCTTTGAAATCTGCATAATCACAAAACTTCCAAATATTCAACTGCAATAATGAAAAGTATTCTAATATGTGTTATTTGCAGCAAGAGCAAGATGATACAACCATATTTTTCAGGATTAAATCTCCTAAACTAAATCTCCATACTGGAATGATTTATGAATCAATAAAATTTAGCAAAAACTAATTTCAGGGGGTGATACTACAAAAAAAAAAAATGTTCACAATGAAAAAATGGAGTAGAACTATTCACCCTAATGCAGTATTCCAATTCACTATAAATTCTACAGTCAATTAGTACTCTGTATAATTGTACAATTAATGAACGTAAAAAAATTCCACGGTTTATTTCCACTACTAAATTTATTTACTTATTTAAATTGCATGTTTAAAAAAGTACAAATACACAAACATGCAACTCAGTTCATATATTACTAAGATTACATTAATCAAGTATATGTGGAGAATTTTTTAATTGTTAAACAATTCATTCTGTGTTGTAACATGCTGATGATGTAACTGTAAACTAATGTGATTTTTTTTTCCCAGAAAATAAACAAGTATTAGTTTTACCTGTACCAATGTTCCTACACAAATTGCAATCCCTATACCACAAAATCCTAAACAACCTAAAATATCAATTAATTTTTTTATTACACATCTTATTTTCCATCCCTTGCTTTTTTGTTTGTTCATTTGATTGATTGATTGTTGGTTTTGGGTGCTGGTGATTGTTGTTGTTTGGGTCTCTGCTTTTATTTACTTCAGGAAACAAAAAAGGGGGGGGGACCCCTACACCTGCACTGACATACACAGATCATATCTTATCCTCCTAGTAACACAACGTGCAATTCAAATGTAGCTCTTTACAATGTAGTCTACTATATTTAAATTATTATTATTTAGGACCACATTAGCTTCATAACAGTTCTGCCATTAATCTTTCTTCTCCTTTATTTAACATTTATCCACAACCTAGTGCTCTGAACTAGCATCTGAAAATAACTGGCTTTTATGCAGTGAATCACTGGGTGTCCAGCCCTCATTTCTGTACGTACAGATCTAAAGACCAGAATTTTTCTCTATATACACTGTACTAATCCAGCTATACAGAACTCTTAAAATAGTGTTAAGTTGGATGCTATAAAGACTTTTCCATTTTCATAATAAGAAAAAGCAACTTAATGTAAATTTAAATCTCTCAATTTAAACAGATAATAGAATAGATACAAATAGATACAGTGGGTGTTTATTCAGTACATGGCACTTCTGAGACTTCCCTTTGTGCCCTGATTTATATTTTTATTAGAGAGCA
Organism: Aythya fuligula; assembly: GCF_009819795.1. Taxonomy (NCBI): domain Eukaryota; kingdom Metazoa; phylum Chordata; class Aves; order Anseriformes; family Anatidae; genus Aythya; species Aythya fuligula. The sequence goes on along the minus strand of NC_045574.1, from coordinate 11,756,052 downwards.
TCTAAGCAGGTGCTATCAAATTATTTATATTCTCCCCAGTAACTTCAATACTTTGGTTTCTTTAGGGAGACAACCTGACCCATGAATCTGGCTAATATCCACGCTTGCCAGGGCTCACACATTCTGGAGAGTGGCCACATCCACATCACACAGGATTTGGCAAGGTTCTCTCTCAATCCCAGATGCTGCTCTTGGGGCCCTGAGACACAGTGCTTTACTGTGGTTTTCAGCTCAAAATGCTCACAGATTGCCAGCTTGACAGAGGATTCTGATTGACTGTTCCATGCTTAGGTTCAATTGAGAGAGAATTAGTTTATCAGGAAGTCTAGGAATAAATTTGCAGTAGACTAGGGCCTGGTAGCAAAATAAGTCATATTTACAGCCTGGGTACATGTATATAATACAGTTTCAAAAATCCCAGGAAGCAGACAATTAAAGAAAACACTAGCATTTTGGGATCCTAATACTGAAGAACAGTCTTCAAAAGCCTTACCACTCCCCATGTCCTTTCTGAATCCCCCAAATCAGACACTGACTATTTACAGAGTAGCACTTAAAAACAAAAATCCTCAAATATGACCCTAATATAGGTCCTGCTGAGAAGTACTCCTGATTATTCTATCAGATGTTCCAATAAAATATATTTCCTTTTGTCCTGTCAATGACTTTTAAACTATATTATCTAAACCAAAATACCACTGGAAGGATTGAGTTCATCACAGAATACCAATCCTAAATCTCTCTACTTAGGTGACAAGATGAGGGCACGGGCAATACCGTTTATTTTAGTCTTCACTTTAACTTTTTTCTCTGTGTTAAGTGCTATGTGAGAACAGTGGTTTTTCAATATTTATCCTGCTGCTTTGTACTGTGTTATTCCCAGGGAGGTATTTCTATATAACATACTCTCAAGGGTTATGTATATTCCCTAACTATACGTTTGCCCACAGCAAGTACATTAGGGGAACTGATGATGAAAAAGTGAAGGAAAAGCAGGAAGACTTGAAGGTATGAAAATAATACAGCCCTTAAGGAACAGATAAGCCACAGGCTGAGATTCACAGAAATTTTAAACATATTAACAAAGGTAAAAAATACAGAATTAAAAAGATTGAGGTTTGAAGATATTTTTCAAATACATTAAGAACAATAGATTGACAAAGGACTTAAGACTCTGAAGGTCAGCAAGAGATACTTATCACTGAAAGGGATGTTTTAAAATTAATTCTAAAATAGGAAGATGTACAACAGAAACAGAGCAACTGCATTTGTTCAAGTTTAGCTTATGTGATGTGAATACTTTGAGTTTCACATCCTTTAATCTTTTTCAGTGCCCAGCTGAGAAAACCTCTGATACAGGGTCCCCTATCAGTAAACTATGGCAGCATCCCATTGGACTTATTTTCAAAGAGTTAAAAAGTGAAACCTATGAAAAATACTGAAACCTATGAAAAATAATACAAGTCATTTTTGTGAAGAGAAATTGAATTCATAAAGACTGTTACTTATCAGGAATTAGTTTTCCACAGATACTAGCATGTATTTAAAAATCCCTTACCTGCTGTGCAGCAGCTAGAGAGTGAAAGGAAAAAGAGGTTAAAGATGGCCTTGGAGCATCTTTTGTAAGAGACCTATGACTGATGGCTAAAAAAGCCTAAAAAAAAAAAAATTAAAAAAATTAAAAAAAAAATAAAAATTAAAAAAATTAAAAATCTGCAAAAAGGTTTTTTGTTTTGTTTTGTTTTGTTTTGTTTTCTCTGAAACTGGAGCTGGGCCTTTATAATCTTTAACAGAAACTCAAGATAAATTTGAAGTGATTTGTGGCAGAAAAAATTCTTACAAAAGTAAAAAGTTGTCATACAACCAACCTAGAGAAAAAAAAGTTTTCAGATACGGGCAAATTAAGTGCTGAAATAGATAAAGCACAAAGCATACAAATACTGGTAATGTTGTGTATGAGGGAGTTTTTCTTAAGCTTGCATTTCCTGTTTGAAAAATTGGAAGGAAAATTAAAAGCAGATCTACCACTGTCACTTACTGACTGACTTTTTTCCTGTAACCCTTTCAAGCAATATTAAGCTTTTGATGCAGGTGCAATCCCAATTCTATGCACAACTTTGTCAATTATATTTGTTTCCATTAAACCAATTATAAATATGTTAATAATTTGTAGGCTTCCATTGTCAGACCTGTCCTTGGTTTTGTGCCATTGCCTCACCTCCTATCACTCAATCTTAGGGAAAGATAGAAACTCCTCTGTCAATACCTCCTTCAGTTTCATCTAGTATGCACTGCTTCTCCAGTGAAATGAAAACAAGAATCTGAGGATCACTTGTCATGAAGTACATGAATATAGCTGAGCAAAGAAGGACTGCAGTTAGCTTAGCTAAAGTTGTGTAAATGTTTTTCATTACTCAGTGTGAACATCCTACTTCAATCTTGATAATATACGAGCATTCTAAGTCTTGACATTTAATGTAATCATATGTGATCACTATGACTGACAACCATAATTGCTCACCTTAACTTAGTCTCCTACAGCCAGCAAAATCACTTAAAACAATCTTTCCTCTCGTCTCTCAACTATTTTTGTTTCCTTTCATCAGAACTCGAATATGCTTGGTCTTGAATTTTCTCATTGTTTTACTGCAATTTATCCTATTTTATATATTTTTTTAAGGCTCTTGAATGAAAAAATCATGCCATCAAAAAACATTGAGAGAACTGCGGATACTAAAGCGTTTATACTGTGCACATTTTTTCCTTTCAAAAACCACTCTCCAAAATCTCCAGAAGCACCTGAATCATAAAACCAGGCTATCAACAGCTGTACATAAACACGGTTCTCATGATTTTAACGTGGTTATGCTTGGTCACACTTTAAATAGAGATTAAAAACATCAAAAGAAAATCGAGTACATCTTATCCTCTGTTACTCTCAAAGTCACATAAGTTTTCTTCTGGCCAAATTTATCTCTTTTTTTTTTTTTTTTTTTAAGGAGAACACTTCCACTCCATCTTATAGCAGAGCTTGAGAAATTGATGCAATATTACTTCTCCAATACAATATCCATAAGTATATACAGATATTAGAGAAAGCAACGCTGGAAGAAAGGCTCAGAAGTAAAAATTTACATCTGTCTAAATCAACTCTTTTCCAAAAACAACTCGCATATTTATATTAAATATATATTTCAAGTAATAATAAATTAAAATTTTACCTAAAAGTTCCATTGTTTTATTTCTTATTGAAAGCTCATATTTGCAAAATATGATATATATGAAGTACATGATTTAATTTCAGACTATGTTTATATTACATTTCCAGCTCACAATTTGATTTGATTTTTTCAAGCTGCTTTCCTCAAATTTATTTGACCTGTGCACACAGAAGAAATGGTCTAATTTAAAATGCTCTAAATAAGTTTCAGCTTTACACTCATGGCCATATTGGATACAAGCATGCCTCATAACTCCTGATAGTGTCTGTTATCTGTGAAAATATACGAGATCATTCTGGTATAATCTTTCTAGGCTTTATTAGTCTTATAAATTATGTGTCAACATTTTTGCCAGCTATCCAGTGGCAAAAGGCATATGGAAATAACTGCTTTTTCTAATCATTCAACCACTGAAAATTAGAAAAGTGGGTTTTCTTTGAAATATGAAGAAAATAAGTAGATCTTCACAGAGTATCTGAATGCTGATATTGATTCCTTCTATTTTTCCCTTCCCAGGGTGAAGTTTCTCCACACTACTGTCTCCTATAACAGATAACGTACTTACAAAAAGCGTCGGTCAAAGATTTAAGCTTTCCATAATGAATGTTCAGACCATTACATGACCACCCCATAGATGCACTACATGTACCCATGCATTAAATAATAAGTTAAAAATGCATATCATAAGAAATTTCCACTTTTCCCATAACTTTGCAGGTTTTTTCACTGTTCCTCCTGCTCTTTCCTTGTTTTGTTAAGAACCACCAGTTACTTGAGAGCTTTGAATTCGACACAAAGATCCAGAGACGAGGGAGACATGAGGGTTGGGGTGGTTTTAGTTATAATTATATCCTTATAGAATATATTCAGCATTGATATTCCTTCTTAGTAGTTATCAATTTGACCTCTAATGAATAGAACAGATTTATGGGAAAGTCATTAAGGAGACAGGTTATGACTTCAGTGAATCATACTGACTGATAATTAACAGCATATATTGAGCAATTTATGAGAGCTCAGAAAAAAATGAACTTCTGCACTGTGAACTTTAATATAGTACAGAGATGAGACAGTTAATCTACTATTAGCTGTTCACAGGAACAACAAGAGAAAGCCGTGGTCAGTCTTGATTCCCCCAAAGGTTTGTTTCTTCCCCTTAGAACTCCTTTCCACTTGCTACAAGTAGAATGCAAAGGAAATGATAACCACTAGCTAAGTATCAAACTTGAAAGGGTCAATATACTTACAAATTGTATTTACTAATTAATACTTGTATTCAGTAATTATATAATAATTACTGTAAGTTGTTTACTGTAATGTTATTTCAAAAGTTTTAGCTGAATAAATATGCAGAATTCTAGGCTTAAAGAGAAAATTTCAGTTTTCAGTGAAACTGAACAACAAAACATTGAAAATTACACGAGCATAACTACCTTCTCCAGACTAAAAATATACTATTGTCCTTTTCTAATAACATACTTAGAGTGTATTATTCATAAATTGCCACTAGAATGAAGTGTGATGGTTTAAAAAAAAAATATCTTTATTGCTGTAGAAGAAAATTTGAGCCTTTCTGGAGGACATGCCCCACAGAAGTCACAGAGAATACAGTTTTAGAGTAACTATGTAATTTGCTTACGCAGAGTCATCCAGGTAGATCCAATGAAAGGCTGGGGCCCTCAATCTGTGTGCTACTGCTCAGCCTTGTGTCAGTTAAAAACATCTGATTTTATTTATGTAAACAATCTCACTGATGCCTCAAACTCACAAATCTAAAAGCATGATTATTTCATTGATGCTACAATGAATACTAACTCACTGCTACAGTATTATTCTGGTTCTTATTATGAGAAAAAAAATATTTTTTTCTCATAAAAAAGAAATAATTCTCTATAACAATTCTTAAAAGCAGCAGAAAAACAGGATCTTCAGTATTCTACAGTTTGGAAAGAAAAGTTATGTTTTATCATCTTGCAGAAACACTTTCTTCAGAAGAGAATAGCAAGATATGCAAATAATAAATTTTTTTTTACATTTACTTCAATAAGGAAAAACTATGCACAGTGCTGATCAGGGCAGCAAAGAGGCAGTCCACTAGTATGAATTCATCAAGAAATCTTATGTCTGATTTGTGACAGAATCCTTCAAGGGAAAAAAATTTAAAATTCATGGTAAGTCAAACATAGGAAGAGCAGTACATAATTTTCTTGGACTTCAATAACACTTTATCAAAAGCAGCACACAAAAGAAATAAATGTACTTGATGATCTTATAGAGGGAGAAAGCTCCTTGAATCGACATAGAAATGCACTGGATTCAGTAGAAGAAGGGAGAATTAAACTGTTAAGCACTTGAAAGGAAAAAATACTGTGGAGATTACTATTCTTAAACATTTCATTATACTTTTATTTGAGAATGCCTAAAGTTTTATCAGCTTTGTCTACCAAGCATACATTGAACTGCAAAGTGAAAATAATCTCTAGATGATTTTTTTTCGGAAGTTTATGGCTAGGTTTTTTGTTTTGTTTTTGTTTTTTAATTTTATTTTGTGCAGAATCTGAAATAGAAAATCAAGATGCGAAGGTCAAGGGGGGCAGCAATGGAAAGATAGTGTAAGTTATATGCTCTGTGACCATATCTGTCATAGACTTCTGGGAATATCATTTAATCTTCCTGCATCCTTGTTCCTTACATGTTAAAATAAGGTCACACTCCTTCAACAGATGAAAAAGGATAGGCATGATGTCTCACTGGCTAGGACAAACAGGTAAAGCTTAAATAGAATAAAAATTTTCTTGCCACATAAATGCAAAAATTACAAATATATACGGTAAGGATATTTCAGTTACATGGTTCAAGAATACAGTGGCCATTTAAAGAGATGTTCCCTGTGCAAACAGAAAAGAACTCGCAAAAAAGACCCATCACTGCCCTACAGATGTGGGTAAACCTATCTTAACAGTTTCTATTATTTTTTACTTCAGAATGATATAGTAGAAAGGCTTTACAGATTAGCGATGGCTTGTGTATTTATCTTCCTTTTCCCACTTCAAGCACAGACTAACTCCTGCATTCATGTTTTCCTGAGACAAGCTACAGATTTAATGAGCCTTTCTACTTTTATTTTGTTTCTGTGAGGACACTCTTTAGCATGAACAGCTCTTTAAGAAAACCATAGATAGAATTTTGCTTGTTATTAATTTCTACTGTTGGCAAATGTGACAACTACACAAGGATTCAGAGCAAAGTTACTTTGAATATTCTTTATATTCTGAATTCCTTACTCCATTATATACTAAAACTGCTGTGAGAACACAACTCCAGTTGGATCCAAATTCCAATTTGAAACCCACTGTAAAGCACATCCTTCCAAGAATGCATAATTAGGCAGCATTTGTTAGAGTCAATTTGAGTGCATAAATTATTGAACATGGGTTAATTTTGGTTGGATTAAAAGCACCACCTGTTCGCTCCTATAAAAAAGTGCAGTAATTTCTGTCTCAGTGAAGTATTTAATCCTTATATGTTTGGTTTTATCCTTTCAGTATGCAGTTGGTTTATGAATACCCTCCACTGCTCAGAGAGTCAACATGTGCCCCATTTATTGAAAACATAAGCAGTATATTGCCTTTGCTCTTCACAAGACTGATAGTGAAGTATTACAATTCAAAATGTGTTTTCCAGCTGGGGAAAGCAGTGAAGATAAGGGTAGCTTGGACACATGTACCAGTGTGTGTAAAGGCTTAAATTGCTGGAAGGCAAACTGCTGTTCATCAGTAAAGTTCAGAGCACTAGTTGTAGTTAATGCTTTCTATGGAGCTCTTGAGATGCAAGACTTAATGACTGCTAGAAAACACTTACTTAACTAAAGCCTTTCACAGAAGTTGTAGCATTCTGCTCCTAGCAATAGCTGTTGCATACCAGCCTGCTATGGAAAATATTCCTTTTGTCTTCTCCTGTAGACTTTTTTTTTTTTTTTCCAAATGACAAGCTTAAAAATGGTTTTACAACTGTGAAGTTTAAAAACTGTCTCTGTAGACTGCAATCACAAACAATCACTATAGATTTCAGTGCAAATCTTTTTCCACTGAATTTTTCATCCCTGATGCTCTGATGAACCCTCAACTTGCTTTGCAACTGATGAGACCATGAAAATTCACAACTTGAGAGGAGAAACAGAAGATTATGAATCGCCTAAAGTCTATGTGGATCCACAGGACACGAATCCTGTGGTACTTTTGTAAACAAGGAGATTCATAGCCATACCTTAAAAAGAAAACCAGCTATCATATACTGCTCTTTTTTTCCATCTTAGTGCAGATTGTATATTCTATACAGTCCTTCCCACCTTGAAGTGGCTATTTTATCAAGGTACAGTGTTAAAAGTTTATAAGGTAACACTTACTGAAATAAACACTTTAACAAAAATATTCATCAAATGCAGTTTTGAAACAGTGGAAGACTTTATACAAGAATTTCTCCTTTAAGAAGTATTCCAGGGACATTACCAGTCCTTCAAACAAGACAAAGTGAACTCTACATATTACAAAAGCATTACTGTCAGAAGCATGAGATGTTCAAAGCAGTGACACATTTAAAGACTCTCAATATAGGGGACACTGTGTGTATTCTGTGGAGACTGGGCTCACAGACACCCTCTCTCCTCATCTATTCAATCTGACTATGGTATTTAAAACCCCAAGTATTCAGTTTCATCAGAGATATTAACAAAGAACCCAGGAAAACAAGCCCAGAACAAATAAATAAATAAAACTACCATGGCTACAATACACGAACATAGCAACAAGGTAGCAATAAGATTAAAATGTTCCTCATAAATGAAGATAAGCATTTTAGGATTATTATTCTGACAGAATAGGATGAGAGCACAAGAGAACATGCATGTGTAGGAATCCTGAGAGTGGCAGCCAGGCCTTCCATCTTCCTCGTGCTTCTGTTCATTCCTCCACCCTGATATCACATTTAATTCTGTGTCTTGAGGGTTTAACTGGCAGAGAAGTGCAAAGAAAGTAAAAGCTTTATGAAGCATGCATATGACAGGAGTAACAGGACACAAATTTAATATGAACCAAATTTTGAACAAAGATTAGTCATTCAGTTTTTCTTTGCTAGAATTAGGCCTTTGTGTTTGAAAATGTTAATTCAGGTAGCCTTATTGCCATAAGCTTAAACCGATCATTATAGCTCTGGGAGTTCAGTCTGAATTCAATAAAGTGATATGTAAAGTACTGGTCCCTCAAATCCCAGCAGTCTTCTGAGAAAGTATCCTTATTCATAAAAACAGTTATGCCACTTCAAGGCATGAACTTCTAGAAACTCACTCAGCTGGACAAAGAGTATAGCCCTTTCTCACAGTATGCAGCAGAGACTGGCACTAAGCACTAAAGATATGCGACTCTTGGTGATCTCATCCTGTAGCTGTTCATGCAAAAAATTGTTTTTCTCTTTCACTTCCCACAGATCCAGGCCTTTTGATTTTGGTTTGATGTGAGGATTCAAAAACATAACTGTGAAATCAACTTGGTTTCACCTGGCTTGAAGTCAAAACCAGCCGGTTTTATACACTTCCCATCACACTTAAAAGCCTGTTCAGTCCAACCAATCTTTTCTTCACAATGCTCATGCAAATTTTCAATTTGTTAGTGAATGCAAATTAAACCTCATTGATGTAGGAGGTCTACAGAACCCTCCAGTTACTCCAAGTCCAATTTACAAAATCAGCACTATAGATTACAAGCTCCAGCATTTGCACTTATCACATAGTGTATATATATATATATATATATGTTTGTTAAGAATTTTATTTTTTATAAAGTAGCAAGAAAATTTTAGCATTTTTCGTTTGATGTCAAGTGCCATCTACCAGACAAATCCAGGCACTTTTTTTCCTTTTTGTTTAAAAAAAAAAAAAAAAAAAAATCAGGAGGATGCAAAATAGGTAGAGAGACTACATTTGAATGTTTATGATTTTTATTTAATAAGTAGCAGCTTACATAAATCCTCAGGTATGTAAGATTAATTCTTTGCTTTCTAATCCTTGTTCAAAAGAAGGCATCCGTTTTTACATTTAGATCAGGTTTTAGCATCTCTTTTAAAGCATTTGACAAAAATTAAAAATGCAGATAGCTGTACATCCAAAAAAAGCCCTTGTAATTCTATTGATAGTCATCTGCTATTTAGTACATCTTTGCAAGAACCACGATGAGCTGTCACACATTACCTGTTTGTTACAATATTTGCCTTGGTGATATTTTCCACTAAGGTGGAAATATCATACATATTTTACAATGGAGAGATTGGCATTTCAAGCACTAACACAGATCTGCGTTATCAGGCTAAAGCCTCAATATTAAATGGGAAAGTAAATCTATGGGAATATACACCCAGTTTAGCCATTTCGTTTAGAGAATTAGCGAACAAGCAAGCCTGTGAAAGTATGTGGAGCTGAAAAAACTCTTGACATAGCAATTCTGCTTACATGGGCAAGTCTAGTTTAATGAACAGCCAAGACCTTCCTAAAAAACTTGGTTCCACTACCCTACAAACTTATTTGAAATAAAAGAAAAAAAAAAAAATAGGCAGCTTAAAAATGCTCATACATCCAGACTCAGACTTCCTACTCTGCCAAACCAATTTTATTCACTTCCTTTTAGTCATTCCTTTCCTGAGATTGTTCACATTTACATGCATTTACAGTGCTCCAAAAACGTGTTCCCTTGGACAGGTGCTTCCCTTGTCTTGTACTTGGGTTAGACAAAGATGAAGCTCACCTGTTCCTCAGCAAAACAGTTGAGCAAAAAAGTGAACTGACATTTCTCACTTTCCATAACTCAAATTCATACTGAATGTTTATTTGAATGTTGCAATCTAATGACCACAGAAATGTGAAAAAAATTCATAAGGGCCAGGAAACATCTCACCTCATATCCCAAGGCAGAATCAACTATCAACATTGAGACTCTACACATGAAACATTGCTTGTATTAGTACCTCCTAGCTTCTGCCTAGGTTGGAAGCTTTTCATTGAACTTGGGAATTGAGGTTTTCTTTAATACTTAATTACTCCATATTTTATTGAAGTAACTCCACATTTCATAATCTGAAATAACATAATACATGTCAAACCAGTAAGTCCCTTCATGGCATGTGCATTGGCATCAAGCACACTGCCAGCACTGACTCAACTATTTTCCATTCAATTACAGAACACACTGATTTACCTGCTGATTCACCTGAAATTCAATATGTCATTGAGAATTCATCTAAATTACTTGCTCATAAGTTAACATTGAATGCTAACACAGACATTGAATTATATTATCTTTCAGCAACAAGAAGATATAATTGCACCTGACAAGGTCTGCTTTATTTCTTCTGTTTTTCAATTTTTATTTAACAGATCCTGCCTTTTAAATTCAATACTCTGTGGCCAAAAGAAATACTTTATTTTGTAGGACTTATGATGCATCACAGCAGGTCACACAATCAATGTTTCTGTTTCATCTACTAAATATGGTTCAGACATCTCATGAGCAGTCTGGTGGACTGCAGACAAAACAGTCTGCTAACTGTTCCTGCTTTTACTCACTGAAAAAAACTATTATCCTGAAATTACATTTCAGTACATGAAACGGATATTCTTCTGTTAGCACAGTCACCAGCAGGCATGTAAATTAAATTTGTAAAAATATGATCCATGTAAGATCAAACAGAAGTATCTTGATAATTCCTAGGAGGATGAGCACATTATCTGTCATATCCTTTTTTTCATTCATAATGTTCTTTGGCATATGTAATGAAAAACAAAATTCAAATAAAATTTAAAAATTCAATCCAAATTTTAATTTAATTTTTCCAGTGCTACATACTAAACTGAAACAGTAATCCAGAATCCTGAATATTTATAGTATCTAACCAAACCTGATTAGCAGTGAAAATTTCATCTGTAATTCATTAGAAAAGTATTTTTTGCAAAACAAACAGGATAATCTCTTCAACTCTTCAATGGAAATAACACAAGATTGGTATCTGCTACAGTGTTTTGAACATCTTTACGCTAACATAATGAAAGATGCATACAAATGCATCTCTTACCCATAAATTTCAAAACAGGCAGACTTATTGTGCTTTTTTTTTTTTTTTTTTTTTTTTTTTTTTTTTTTTTTGTTTTTAATACAAATTGTCTTCCAAAAGCAAATTCTGTGTTTATCTCAATGGAAGGGGAACTAAAAACTTCAGTTATTTGTATGTTACAGAGCAGCTGAACCTGTGATATGGCCTACATATGGCCTATCCCGCAGATATCCTTTCATAAAAAAAGTCATAAAAACTATGGTTTCTAGAGTATCTGCAAAGAATTTTCTAGAGTATTTGCAAAGAATGATTTAGTTGTCCCAAGAATCAAAAGAAAATTTGGAATACTGAAATCGTAGGGAGGGCTACATACTGAACAGAAAGTTTGCCAAAGTAAATTATCCAGACAGGAATTTTCTGGCACAATTAGTAAGTTGGTGCATTCATACATGTATTACTCCAAATTGCAACTGCATTTTCCTATGCTGTATGTGAAAGATGTTATTCTAAATATAAGACACTTGCCCAAAACATATTGAGGAAGTTATTCTTCCATGTAGATTACAAATGCAGAGAATTACTTCTAAAAGAAAACTAGAGACATTAAGAAAATGTGTACTGTTCCTTTTATGTTAATATTGCCCTGAATTTTGGCATATTCAGCCTCTAAGTAAGTTAGTGCCTGCAATGTTTTGTCTGCTGCATTCTTAAATTAACATGTTACTAAAAATGGCTGAAGATCTGCTATTTTTAATGATACTTATATCACTAAAAAGGAATAAATTGCAAGACTTGTTACTGTTGACCATAACACTTAATACTTTTGGTTTAATACATTTTCAGGGTCGGTTTTCCCCATGGCATAAGAAAGAAACCTTCCTGTTTTTATTCCTTAATACTCATGGATAATTTAGTAATCAGAAAGGAAACTCCAATTTATTTTTATTGTTTATATTATAGGCTGTTCAAAGAGTCTGCCTTCAAAGTCAGTGTTTTCATTTTGAAGCAAAAATAGGGCCAGTAGTTATTCTGCATTAAGGAACTTGGAAGCCAAAGATTTAGCTTCATGCAGGGAGGGATGGGCACAGGATCTGTAATTTCAGTAGTTTTGAAGAAGTATATTCTTCCATTCCTATCACTGGTTACATCAGCTTTGCTTCTAAGTGATATCTACCAATACAGATATATCACTGATACAATTCTGTAGATGATATTAGCTAAGGTTGAAAGCTGTGTTAAAGACAAAACTCCAGCATCAATTCAGGTTACATCATAAAATGGATCCTACAAAGGCCTGCTGTTGATTCCAGAAACCAACTCAAATCCTGTTTGATCCAGGTAACTGACGCCAGTGGGCTGAACTGGCAACCACCTCTGCTCCTACCCTCTGCAATAGTGTTGGCAGAGGATTATAGACCAAATTGGTCCTGGAAATCTCCAGCAATTTGGTAAAATAATAGAGTTAAACAAATTCATTAGCAAAATGCTGATAACACTATTGTCCAAACACGGATGTGTACCTATCAATGTCAGCTGAAATTGCATAGGTCTTAAGCCATGAGGTAGAAAAGTAACTTTGCATCAAGACATGTCTTCTAGTGGTCTTTCTGTATTTAAGTATTATAAGTTCCTGAATTATTACAAACGCTGACACTTGAGGACTGGCTAAGCTTGTGGGAACTAGATGTACTTCTCTAGATGATTACAAACCATTCATCTGGCTAATGTGAGGCCAAACTTGGCCTGACTGCCTGGCTCAAGGGAATATAATTAACTCTGCAGTCAGGTTGCATTTGGAAAGTAGGATGAGCCCCAAGAGGTGCACGCACATGTGAGAGAGCTAATGCTGCCACCCAGCGTATAGAAATGGACTTGCAATGAACATTGACTTTTTTTTTTATACATGTATATATATATATTACACACACCCTTCTAAACAACCATTCGAAAGAAAAAAAAAATAGGAAAATGCATAAATAGATTTTAGAAATGCCCTACATTTTTGACCTGTTGGAAAACAATTCCTTACATACTAACACTAAAACATCCTCACCAGTAAGGGATGACCTTAGGAAACCATGTTTGAAAACAGCTAAGTACATTTAAGTGTTATTGATTGCACAAGTAATAGCGCCAAAAGTGATTACACAGTGTGGTACTTACAAAGATAATTACACTTCAGAAAATCAAAATTAATTTGTACACTTCTGCTACACTTTTAAAGTTGTTGACATTTCATTGTAGTGCTTCTAATGAAATGAAAATTATTAATAATTGTTTCTACTTCAGTGTGACAAATGTCATTTAGGTTGTGAATTTGTCAGTGCCTCATCAGATGACTAAGTTGACTTTTGGCTCATGTTAATATTTGAAAGGTTATTTGTATTTTTTTCAGATGCCAGCTTACACAGTCCAAAAGAATTATGATGCCAGTTCCTAATAGTGAAGCACCTTGTGTTGTGTAGTTCTCTTTTCTTAGAAGTCACCTGAAAAAGTATTTAAAACACACCAAATATACACAATGCAAAATGAAGTTTCCCAAAGAGAAGATCAAAGAGCTTACTTTACACTGTTTCACTGTTAAATTGGATTGAAGGATTAAACTAGTACAAGTCATGTAACACCAGGACCACTATTTAGTCCTTTCCAAACTTGAGTCTAATTTTGATATACAGTGAATTATATGGCTCAAATATGGAAAATTATCAAATGAATAAGAAAAAAGCAGCACACAGAATATCTACTGTGTAAAGTAAATGTTGAATCATGTATGCCTCAGTGTTTGTCTCACACAGGATGTTCCTATATACATTTATATAATCAGTATAAATAAAATAATGATGTTTCAAAAATATTGCAGGGAACATATTTTGTCAAATACCCTTAGAGTACTTTAAAAGCATTAAACAACTAAAATTCACATAATCTCTGAAGACCCTTACTATTCATATTTCATAGTCAGGTGAACTGACAACCAGATCATATGACTAGGCAATTACAGTGAACCAATCACAAAGCTACAAACAGGATTTTGGAAGACTTGCTTCCAAATGACTCAAACAGTTCTTACCTACTGCCCACAACTCTGGCATGGGTCTTTCTGCTTCAGAGGACACTCAATCAAGATTCAAGTTATTTTCTAATAGTTGATCTACAAGAGCACTGAGCAAAACATCCAATTTTCAGTGATTTAAGGGACAAAAGCCATGATACTAAAAATATATAACCTTCATTATTTGGCAAACACATTTTGCACCACTACCATTAATTCATAGATGGACAGAAGTGGATAATTTATAACCAAAGATCAAAGCAATTGTTTTGTCTAAGTGCTGTTAGAGCAGCACTTTCAGTCATTATGAAAATGATGACATTAGGCTAAGACAACTTGCCTGAATACGTGGTGGTTTCCTAAGAAAGAAATATTATCCAGAGCCAGTTTTGTAAAATCAAAGCCTTGTGCAATGATGGCTGTATTAATATTTTAAAAGTTTTCTCATTTTTCCAGAACTTATTTCACTAGCTCTGATTGATGATAAAACCTTGGTTGCAGATGCTGCACAGAATATAGCGGTCTGCCACAGATCTGCTTTGCCTGTACTCAGGGGAATGAGTATTCCTACTTTTCCAGTTGTTGCCATAAATCCAAATGACACATTAACAGGTTTGAAAGAACAGCTTGCGTAAAGCTAGCCACTCTGTAAGCATATCTTTGTTTACAGGAGGAAAAAAATATATATAAATAAAAAGTAATAGTAAATGTGTTTTTAACATCTTTCCTCCAAATCTGGATAGAATTTTTATTCCTTTGTTAATATTGTAGGCACATCATCAACATGCTTTCCTTCAATCTGATTTCTATTATACTCCTTGCAATTAGAGACAGCAAAGAAAGGGCTATTTAAGCAACTTGTTTTCTCCAAGATAAAATGAGTATCTTTTCTATGTATTTTCTTGGATATCCAACACGATGACAAAAACAATGTGATTGGCCAAATTATGGTTGCAAGTAAGCAGTCAAATATCTCGCATGGCCAGATATCTTTTGATTATAAGAATGACCAATTTCTCATCCACTCTGATAATGAGCCATTTCACTTTCAGTATATGAGCACAATAGAATGTGTGCCTCAGTTCTCCCTTTACTTTCTCATCAGCAGCTTCCTGATTTGACTTTTAGCTAGTCAGTAAAAATGAATATTAAATAGGCTGAAAAGCTACTTTTTATTTTCATCGTAAGCTTTTTTCTTCTATTCTATTCACCTGTAAAACTGTTTTGATCCCCGTTCAGCGTTATCAAACTCATGATATTTTGATTGGTGATATTTATTTCCCCTACAGTCCCTGTTCTCAGGCTCTTAAGATTGTTTGAGAATCCCAACTTCAATTTAAAAATCCTTATATTGCTAGCTCTCAGATTCTGGAGAACAGTATGAAAGCATGACTCAAGTGTACTCTAAAAGCTCTATATGAAAGGCAAAGAAAAGGTTTATCCTGACACCACCACCACCAGCCCCCACTCCCCAATAAAATAAAATAAAATAAAATAAAATAAAAAATAAAATAAAATTCTTAATGTATTCTCTGAATAAGTTGATTTTTTTTTATTATTATTTTCTCTTAATTGCTAGGCTTCATGAAGCTATTATCCGTAAGTGCTGCATTCTGATTGTAAGCATGTGTTTTATACAAGTGTTGCAAGCCTGGTGCAACGTAGAAGAGGTCACGTATTTCTGGGAAATACTGTCAAGATGAGCACATGGATGGTATTAAACAGCCAGTGACATTACCTCAGTTTTATCACATTTTCACAACAGTGATGTGTAAAGAGGGAGGCACTGGGGTTGTTTTTACTTCGGTGATATAGCCCACTTGCTTATGCAAGCTTTGTGACCTGACAATACTATTTATATGCAGTCTCCTCCACCAAAACCAGCCTTGAACTTTTATTTTGCCATCGAGGTTACTCAACAAACCACCTTCACTCAGGATACCTGTAAGGACCCTGTTGGGAAGAACATTCCAGACCATATTCTCCTACGTTCACCTCAGTGCAGGAAAACAACTCCACCAACACCTACTCTGCCCTAGCTACCTTTACCAGAGAACAATCTAGCTGAAGAATGTTTCTGTACAGTTTGTTACAATAACACTGAAAATATTGACTAAACTTCTGCTTAAACAACATGCTTCAAGAAGAGCTCTTATTGAACCATCATTGAGTTACTGTATAGCTGTCACCTTCTGTGAGAGAAAAACCTCTTAAGGCCTACCTCAACCAGCTACTCCTAGCTTCTGAGCAGGAGCCAGGCTAGTCTCTCCCTTCGTGATTTATAGCTTCAGAGACAAGTTTAAAAGGATATAAAACAAGGAAATAAAGCCAGAATTATTATTTTTTGAAGGGGGAGAAGAGTGTTTATATTGTTATCCCTCACCCTGCTATGGGGGGCAGTCTTGGCTAGGATTTCAGGATGTGTTGGTTGAACACACTCAGGTGCAGCTCCAGCCTGGCTGAAGTGAGCACCGAATTTCCACACCTGGAAGGGAGAGCTAATGGGTTGCAGCAAGTGTTGTTGTTCATCATATTGCCTCACAGACTATAAGAGAGTCTGTGAGGCCCCAAACTAAAATGGTTTCTGTGGGTGCTTCTGAGGCCTGGTGAGGGGGTCTTCTATTTCAAGGCTAGCACAACTTGTTTAGGCCTTACTGTACTGTGGCTTCCCTCTTGGTGACAAAATGGTCAGCCAAGTCTGCAAGTAGTAGTGCCGTGCATCTGGACGAATCTGTCTTTTAGCCTTGTAGACTGTAAGCAGTGCTTGTGCCTAGTGTGTAGCTCTGGTGTGCTGTGGAGAGTCTGCTGTGTTGGGGTGCTGCTTGTGGCTTTGGGATAGATGCTACTACAGAGGGAGCTAGCAGCCCAAGTTCTCAGATGCCATAGCATGGAATTACCTGGATTTCAGTAAGCCTCTGTCTCACCGGAGTTTTATTAACACGTGGCTGCTATAAGTTCCTGGGTGTGGAGAAAGGAAGAAGCTTCTTTTTTGACCCCAAAGCCCTACTTTCACAGACTCAAAGAAATAATACAGAAGTGCCTTCATGTTGAAACCCATGAGCGGCCTGCAATGCCTTCATGTGCATGTGTTTCTCACAGGCTCCTTGCAAGATGTGGTGGTCCTTTAAGTCCTCTCCTAAAGAAGGTGAGGTGTGAGGGAAGCCACTTCTCTCTGTTGTTGTGTTTAAAGTAAATGCATATCTGGTTTAGTCAACTGTATGTGGAATAATAATAATAAAAAAATAATAAAATAAAAATTATTTTAAGAATTGGTATGCATAACAAAATTGAAAAGTAAAAAGTCCAAGTTGGTTTTTTTGTCTTTTTAAAATCTGTGGCCTGTTAAGCTGGGGGGTGGGAAATCTCAATGACCACAAGATGGGAGAAAGGAACAATATATGGTATTGCTATTTCTCTGGTTCAAAATTGCTTTATTTTCATGGCATGGTTATTCCAGGGTTCATAGTGAAGCCTTGAGCTTTACACAAATGCCAGTGTTTGGAGAACTTATGAACTGGTTTGCTAATTACAGAGCTGCGTGGAAAGGTTACAGTTAGAAAGCTATAATATAGGCAAATCTGCAAACCTTAATTGTACTTCAGTTTTGCTCCTATTCAGGCTCTAGTTGGAAAATCATTTAGAGGTTAGTATATTGCTTAGGGGTATGAATAAAAATCCTTAATTAACGCAATAGCAAAGAGCTTTGGTTTCTTATTTGGCCTGAAATATAAAAGCTAGTTAGCTGAGAAACAATATATTCCCCTGAAGTGAAAAATTAGTGCCTTGCTAATATTTCTTTCAAAACCTCTTGATTTTAAATTAAGAATAGTAGTTTTGTGATTAAAGCCCTGGGTAGAAATTCAGTAGATTTGAGTTCCATTCTCAGATCTGAGCCAGACTCATTATGTGACCCAGGGTTGTGTGTTAGTTACCAGGGCTAGCTTTTCAGCACCCATCTGCTTTTAATTATGGGCACAGTGCGCCTGAGAAATTGCCACTGGGACTAGTAAGACTTTTTCCATTAGCTTCAGTTGACTTTGGATCAAACACTTTTATCTGTCCATTTCCTAAATGTATGTATGGAGAACCAGGCTCTCTATTTAACTGGCATGTTGGAAGGGTATTTTAATTAGCATTGTGTGCTGCTGAGGTATTCCAGAGAAGGGAGTTGCAAGTATTTACATCGAGACATACATTTATTACAATAAATTATCATAATGTAATACCACTGTCCTGGTAATTCAATTTGTCAGAGTAACAATTTTGCAACTTTCTAATCATTATGAGCTACCATTGCTTAGTTTTAAAATCTAAGTTTCTATGCCAGTATGGAAGGATGATTAAACTGTATCCAAATATTTACAGCCGCTAAAGTCTTTGAGAACACCCAAGTAACTGGAAAAAAAAAAAAAATACCAAAAATATAGGAGGAGAATTCTAGAGCACATCTGCTTATGACAGGATCTGGCTTCTGCTAGCCTATGCAATAAGACAAGTAAATAGAGTTTACATGGCTTATGGCTTTTCCTTTTCAAAATTAGGACATCTATATAAGGAGAAACCCATTGCATTACTATTGGAAGATGAGAGAAGCAGACAACAAATTGTATTCGTGCCCAAGTGATGAAGGTTTCAAGAAATTCCAAAAGTTAAATTCTTCCAACTTTCTGAAAGGTAAAATTCATTTGTTATTGAGAAACTTTTGATATTGATAACTGCATGTAATAGCTCCTATTCCTGAACTGAAATGAATGGATGAAAAATTCTCAAGCTTAAAATTCATAAATTACTGCTGCTTGTTGTACCTGAAAGGAAATAAGCACTTTGCACATCTCTGTGCAAGGTGTGGGAATTTTTTCTACTGAAGCTGTGCATTTCAGTAGATAGAACATGGTGAGTTGCATCTGAGCTGAAGCTTTATGAAGTTGTGATGGTGCTCATAACGAATGGAAAGACGTAAGCATAGATCAATCTGCTCTGTATGGTCTGAACAGCTCTCTAGCTTATCTTGACCAAGGGATTACAGCAGTGAGCCTTCTAAATTAAACGACAGTTTTGAGGCAAAGACTAGCCCTAGTAACACCTGTGGTCACTTAAGAAGGTTTGATTCGTATGCTGAGATGAGGTCAGCACTTTCTAAGCTGTTTGTTCTCTCCTAAACTCTGCAGTGAGAAAGAGTAAGGTATGAAAAACTCTAGACTATGAATTTGGCATTTGTTTCAGGCTGAGTTCAAAAACACTGGTTAATGAACAAAATTGAAGTGATCGCCTTATGGGATTTTAATTACCTTGCATACTTAATTTCTTACAGCTTAATTTTCTGTTCTTTCTTACTATTTACTGTGTATTGTTTTGTGATGTGCTACGTATTTCATTGTAGTATGGTGAACTGGTACTGTTACACATCAGTGGTAGAGAAATCAAGCATGAATTTCCTTATGCCAAATGACCAACAACTTGTAGGATGTATTCCATTTCCTCTGTCCCCTCCTGAAGGGGCATAAAGTCTCATCAGTTTGATGGGTTGGATGAAGAGAGAGATTAAGTTGATTAGGAAGTAATGACTGAAGGAAAAATGTATTAAGCTATTTTCATATTCAGAACAGGATCATTATAACCAGAACCTCAGGAGCCATTATTTTAAGCATTAGTGTATAATGTGGTACACTACATTAAGTTTTATGTACAGCAGTTGGAACCTCAAGATGACTACTGTAAACTTTTCATCACTGCTAGTTTTAGGAATGACATTTTATCTTCATTAGGTGATACTCTGAAATGGTTCTAAGTATACCAGTATGGTTTCTTTGTTAGTGTAAACCAGACTGTATAGATGTTAATGGAGCAATTCACGTTTATTGGTATAAATTAGTTTCATTATGTTCTCACATCATAATTCATAATGGACATCAGGAAAGTCATCTGGCAACACTGGTGTAAAAACAGTAAAAATGGGAAATGAATTGACCCAACTATTCAATGTTTAATTGCATAAATGTGTTTGAAGCATGCATGTGCATTTGTATTTCCCAAGCTGTCTTTCATGATATGAATCATCAAACAGACAAGAACGGGGACAGAAAATGTAATTTTTTCCTTGCAAGAAAAAGGCAGTGCTCACCGTGATCTGCCCATTCATTCAAGCATCATTCTTTTCTTTTCTGGTTCTTGAGTTTGTCTTCTGTGTGAAACTTGGACGTAATGACATTAGTCTCCTGTACATGCACATGTTTTGATCTTTTTGTCTATAATGTGTACCGATAGCTCAGTTAAATGACTTTATTGATTGAGAAATTACAATGAACTGTGTAACAAGGTCGCTTCTAGCTTGACCTTGTCATGACATCTGCTCAAAATAGTAAAATAACTATTTCTCGTGTGGATTGAGAAGCAATTTTATGTTCATCACTCTAATGAAGTCACTAGACTGGAAAGGCTGTTCTAAGTTAAATCTAGAACCCCTATTGTTACTGACATCCACATTAAATATTGTAAGTGTTAATGTAAAACAAATGCATACTATAAATAATTCACAAGTAAATGTCAGCTATTCAGGCAAGCCTGAACACGGGTTTTATAGTGAATAAATGTTGGATACATCTAGCAACTAGTGCTCCATTTTCAGCTCTCAAATCCATACAAGGTTTAAACCTGTTTTCATGCTGTATTTTGATTCATTATTCCATGTCCATATAGATATCATAAAAAGCTGCACTTTCCTTATGCATAAAAAAGACTTTTTGCTCATCAAGAGAATTTGTAAGGAAAATTTCTACAGAATACAGAAACTTGAGGTAGCAGAAAGTACTTAATCATGGCAATGGCTTCTTCAGGTGATTTTTCTTTGTGACAAACCAAATATGTATTATATTATTTGTGGATCAGTATATCTAATGTCAGCACACATTCCTGTTTATTGACTCATTTTATCATGCTGGACTGTCACAAGCTCCTTATTAATCTGTCTCTGAAGGATCAAAATGCTTTAATAAATATGTTAGTTCCTTAGATCTTAGGCTGAAATGAAACTGTTTGTTAAATGCACTGTGACTTTGAGTGAAGATACCTTTAGAGATTTAAAATGGAACATGTCGTATCTAACACTGACAAAGGAGAATGTATTTTCTTTTAATGGCTAATTAGGACTCAAAGTTTAAAAAAGAAACAATTTTTCTATATGAAATTAAATTTTGTACAATTCATTTATCAAAGGGATACTGGATATTGCAATTTCACAGTGAAAATGTGTTGCTCATGTGAGCTATTCAGACATCAACAGATTCATATGCTTTGAAGTCAGTACACGTGTTTACATATATGACATAAGGGCTCAGGGAGGTTTCCATCTTATTATAAAAAGATACATGTATTTAGGAATTTGAATTTTTGCTTTATGCAGGGACATGAAAATGCATACTACTTTCTTCACTTGGCAAGGATAAAAAGGATGGAGTCATCCATTATACCTTAGATCTCTCCTTTTGTGGGCCAAATTTTTCAGCTTGTTGGGAACTCTGCAACAAGAGGGGTTTTTTGATTTTTCATATATATATATATATAGGTTTGGAAAATAAACATCCGTCTCCACCCCCCCCCCTTTTTTTTTTTTTTTTTCAGAAGTACCTGAATCTTTCTGCATATCCCACTTAGTAGTTTATATGGCTAGAGTTTAACAAATACTTTCTCTTGTAATGTTTGTTGGTTAATTGAGTCTGCCTCTGGAGATGCCCCACCTGTATCAAAAGATAGTCTTTATTAAAAAAATGGTCTTTGATATTTTACTCACTGTTGAAATATTGGTTGTAGTTACCTAAGTCAGATCAACATCCAAATGTGAAGATGGATTTTTACTGTATTTGTATACTAGTGAACGTGTTGCAGATGATCATGTGTAAATAGCCGTGCCTATAAAAGTTCTTGGGATTGCTTTTGGCAAGCAAGCCTCCAAGGGCCTACAAATTGATCTGTTTTCCAATGCAAGTGTTTGTGTTGATTCAGCTACAGAAGAATACTTGCTGTATTCATGAGGGCTTAGTTTGCAGAGACCGCCCATCCATCAGTCTCCTTCCTTAGAAAAGTTAACAGCCAGTGCTTTCCTTCTCTTAAATGTAAGCATCAAAACATGATATTGTTACAGTATATTGTGCGGCTTTTCTTCTGTTATCATACATTGCCATTGGGAAACAAAGCATAGAAGAACTGTCACTTGAGCACATTGTTATATAAAACTGCACAAACTCCAACTGTCGAACAATTGATCTGTTCTGTTCTGAGTCAAAGATGTGTTATCCCTATTTGATTTTTTTTAGTACAAAAAAATCTGTTTCAACGGTGTCTTTAATTTTATTTAATTTTGATTTTAGAACTTGTGCGCTATGGTATTGTTCCCTCTCTTGCAAAGGAAAAGAACAAAGCGTACAGAATTTTAAGCCTGTGTACTAAATGTGAAAGAGTTAGAAATTAGCTCTCAAGTGCTGTAAGTTCTCTGAACTATCCAAAAATAATTCATGATGAGGGGTTGTCCTCTTTTAGTAGGATACGAAGTTGTCACAGTTGTTCAACTGCAGCAAGAAATATTGTGAGATCTATCTTGCACAGCATTTTGCAGTTGTGTTGAAGCTGTTCAGGTTGCTGGTTGACTTATTTTGAAGTGTTGGAGTTTTGCAATGGTATATTTATGAAGTTCTCCAACCATTTGTCTGGTAGCCTCTTCCACAGAGATATAGTTCTCCACTGAAATGTGCATGTTGTGAGATAAGATTAGATAAAAAAAATAGTAGATAGTGCAAACAATGCATGCAGAGATGCTTAAGCAGTAGCTTCTATTCTGTCTGTTCTCTCCATTCTTGAACATGACTTGAGCTGTCTATATCCTTTGGCTTTTACTTAGGTGACATAATGCCACATCTTAGTCTAGAGCAATGAAGTTCTGCCTTGTGGATGCAGCATGAGTAAATGAACAGCCCCATTCTCTGAATGTATTTTATCAGAGCAATAGTCAGCTAAGTCTTAGACAATCCAACATGGTCTGAAGTTGTTCAAAGACTTGGATGATGCAGGGGATGGTTCACACCGTTAAAGATATGGCTACAAAAAAGACTTTTCATGTTATGCCTGATTAAAGGTAGAGAGTAGTAAATTAACTGTTTTTGCATTAGGCAAAACAGACTTCAGAACTGGACCTTAATCAAAACATTTCCCATTAAAAGAATAAGGAGATATCCATAAAGCTATAATGTTTTAAAAATGCTGGGAAGGAAGAAGAGGGGCAGGAATCAAGCTGTGAATTTAAGACTACCTCACTTCTCTTACATGAGACTGGTTTTAGAATGTGTCTGGGATATAAATATCTGCTAACTGAATGCATGAAAATCCTCTGATTAGATAAGTACAGATTTTGGTGTTTAAGTAGGGTTTTTTGAAGATGTCTATATAGAAAATTTTGAAATCGATGGGATTTCCAGTACTTTGTTAGTTTTGGCATTAGAATAAGAACTTTCTAACTTATTATTAGGTACCTATATGAAGACAGTGGGTTTAGTGAGGAGATCATAGTTTCCCTGTCATAATACATCAGTGCTTCTGTGCTTGAACTGAGAACAAGTGCAATGCCAAATCAGTTTGTTCTATAGGTAAGCATATAATTCATGTGTTTGTTACTGAATGATGAATTTGGAAACATAGGTAACATGTATCTGTAAGTGATTGTATAACACAGCTCAGACCTCAAACTTCCACCAAGTGAACATTTGTCTCATTTAAACAATTAATTAAAGGATTAAGCTTCAATTGTGTAATTGAAGCTAGACAAGAGGGATTTTTCAAGTGCTTTAAACAGTTAAAATAGCAGCACTAAGGGTGACAAATGAGTCAGATTCCATACCATGAATGATCATTTTGATCACTGTGTACTTTTAGCTGTTCTGTTGTGAAGTGTATTGTGACACTATTGATCACAAAGACTAGGTGAGTCTGACTTCTTGCCAAAACTGTTTGATCCCTAAACCCATTTCTCATGCTGCATGACAATTGTCTTGTCTCATTGTTGGGACTCAATGACTCAACATGTAATAGAATTTAGGGAACTAGGAGCTGATATCCTGGCATATTTTTTATTCCCCAAAATTGCAGCATTCCAATTTAGGAATGTTATCTACATGTCTCCTGGGGTTCAGAATGAGTTTAGCACAGTAATTGGTCAAAATGCACAACAGTTCATTTACTAAAGTGAATAAGGTTACAATGCTTCTGTTTTCAGACACTACTATATTTAAAATACCCTTATGTTTTGTTATAGATCTCATCAAATGCACAAGTAATTCACAATGGCAAAATAATGGATATCGAATTGCATTTAAATGGAATACCAAGTGATTACAGAGATGAAGTAGTCTTTTAAAAAGTAAAGTAATAGTTATCAGAGGCCTATTCCAAACTTCATTACTAGTTTCTGCCTAAGGGATCATAGAAAAGTAGAAATTACAGCAGAATTCTGTGGCTGTTTCTTTGTTTCTTATGGAGGGGGTACAGAAGTTCCTAATATTAGTGTGCATGAGGAGCAGTTTCCTACTGTAGGAGAATGTAAATGCTGAATATAGGCAAGTAGCTTCATAATACTCTTGAAGCTAGTTGGTTGACTTCAGTTTCCTTTTTTTTTTTTTTTTTTTTTTTTTGTTAGCTGGTCAACATTCAGTTAGTAAAATCAGAACAAGAGAGTTTTCTTTTGAAAGCTGCAACATCTGTCTCTATTTGCAGTTAGAATTACACTTACAGAAAAGACCAAAGTTCTGCCTTTGGTAACAATCTGTTCTTGTCAAAGTAGGATTTGCATTTCTCAGAATTAGTATAATATAACCAGAAAGACAGAAAAGCTGATGCATCATAGTGTTCTGCCTGCTTTATTGACTCTTCCTTTTTAACGTTCATTGCATGTTCTCTTACTGTATCATGCCATTTCACATTAGCCAGAATTCTTTCATTGTTCATTACTATCATAGAAATCTTTCCACAGTCCCCTCTTGGGCTGTTTTTCAATCCAGACTGAAGAAACACATTCTGCATAAGCTATCTAAAATAGACTGCTTCCTCCTCTAAGAGCAAATAGGCCTCTGTCCCTAAAGACAGATACTCCATTTCCTTAGTAAGCCAACTCCTTTTTATAATTGCTGTATACGTGGGTTGATTTTGAGTAGTTAAGGAGCATTCACGTGATCAAGGTGGCTGAGATTCAAATTATGAAATCTTACATTTCTATTTGGAAGTTTGATTTCTTTGGGAAAATCTTATTAACATGGGTCAAAATTGTAAGAACGCGGTTTTGTCGGTAATCTTTTCCAAAACCCTTTCCCCGTTAACCCATCCTGCTGTGTGCATTGTGTGAATGATTAAAACTGTAAATCTAGCAACTGTATGGGATTCTTTTGTGGAATCACAGTTTCCTCTTCGACATTTTTTTTTTTTTTTTGCACGCTTGTCTGGAAGAGCAAGTATTGACTAAAAATAGTGATACACATTGGACAGACAGTCCAATGGCAGGATATGCACTTGGGAGACTACCCATTCCATCATCTAATTGCAAAAACTCCCAGTCTGTCCTATGGGTGCAGCTCAGTTTGTGTGACCTGGGACTCCTCACTGTATAGGGAAGAGTTCTGAGGTATGAATACCAGCAATATTTGAAAAATAGTTGATAGAAATTTATAGTCATGCTTTGATGTAGTGCAAGAGCTAAGAAGTTGAGCTAGCTTTTTCAGTTAGCTTGACTTGGTAAATGCTCTTTTACAAATGAGGAAACAAGTATGACTTAGGGAGTCATAAAGGTTGGCACCATGAAGTTGACAAAGCTCTAAGATGTTTTGTTCTGGAAGATGAAATACTGTTTGAAGTGGAAGCTGTTGTCTGACCTAATCAGAAAAAATAGCTACCTAGCCAACTTCAGGATCATTCTCTCTAGTGAAAACTTCAGAGAGCCAGGAGGTCAGTTAATCTTGATCATTTAGCTAGGGTTAGAGTAAATTCACCTCAGATTTTTTTAAGTGAAGTTATGGCAAAAAAAAAAAAAAAAACACTACACTAGGAGGAAAACGAGGAGGATATAGTTCAATGTTCAATTGTGTTAAATACGCTGAATATTCAGGCCCAAATCCTGCCCGTTAGATATGTGGTTGCTAAATTTAAGTGTGGACATGTCTGAGCAGTCAGATAAAATGTGTTCTTGGTAGTACAAACCTGTTCATGCAGAAGTTGCATTTAAGTTTATAGTGTACACTTAGTTCTGAACACTTCTCAAGAGTGTTCAGATACTACAACTGATAATGTTTTGAAAAAAGTTAAAATAATCTGACACTAAATGGTTATTTTTTTAATACTCAGTGAGTATTAAAAAATAAAAATAAAAAAAAAAAAAGTCCCAATGTTTTATCGATTCCCAAAGCAGATCTCATGCATCTTTTGTTTTTCTTCTGTTGCTTAGTCTCTTCTGTGCAGTGTATTTGCAATTGATGTTACCCAAATAACATTGTGTTTGGAATGCTGCTTTTATTAAATGTTTGTCCCATAAACAATGAAAGCTATTGAGGCATAAAATACTTTGGCATGAAAGTGTTTATTGCTAAGATACTAAAGTAAAAGGAATATATTCTGGATTGAAGGTGATATAACACTATTATATGACTACTGTAATTCCTAGAAGAACAAATATTAGCAAAGGTTAAAGAGAAGAAACTAATTCAATCACATCTATAAGCCAATATTTAAATAGTATCTTTATTTTTCTCTGAACACTTTGATCTTTTGGGATATGAAAAGTAACTGCCATATTTTTGACTGTATGGAAAGTTTAGGGCTCTAGAAGGAAGCTGCAGGAGTAAAAAAAAAAAAAAAAAAAAAAAAAAATCCATTGTTAAATCCTCAAAGAAAAAGATCATGGATGAAAGCAAAACTGAGATACAAAGGGTCTTTTAAGGTATTTAATGTTTCAAAATGTTTCTAGCCCCTGCCTACTGACTAGTTTCAAATTTACTGTTTAAGAATTGAAATTTCAAAGGTGATTTGGAAATAATTTTTTTTGGAAATAATTTTTTCCTGCATTAACTAACGTGAGGGCATATGGCTCTTTAGTCTGAACACATGGCACTAAAAATATACATGTGTGGAGTGCTTTGTTTCAGAGTCACATTTTTTTCCTTTCATTTGTTTCTGAAATCAAAGGGCTTTTTTGTGTTCTTTAAAAGACCGAGGCTGTGTAATGTCCTGCTTTGAAATCCTTTTCTCTTGACATTATAAGACTATGAAAGGTGGAACTTTGACTGTATTATTCCTTCACCTTAAAGAGACACTGTCAAGTGTGCTAGGCTCTAAATATGACCCACCTAGTTTTGTTTCCTTTACTTCTTATTCTATTCTATTACAAAGCTTATTTGATTCTTTTCCATGCATAGTGTGTCAAAACTTGCTTTAAAATAAATAAATAAATAAAAGCAAATAAAATTCCAGAAGCTTGTTTCAAGTGATTTCTGCCTACTTGGGCTCAATGTAGGCAGGTGATTGCAGTGTGTAAAATCCATTTCAGCTGGCTGGTGGTTACCAAACAATGAGCAAAAGTGATTTAGGACAAGTTATGTCTTTTGATGTGTGAGTACACTGCTGATCAAAGTCAGTGATAGCCAGTCATGTAAATCCCAGGACAGGTTTTGTCCCTATTAAAATATCTTCCACCACAATAATTGTCAGGCAGCTCACCTCCCTTCTAAGTGTTTTTTGTTTTTTTTTTTTTTTTTAATTTGATGCCTTTATATCAAAAATAAAAAATAAAAACAAATGCATACTTTTGTTCTGAAATGGAATACCTCTATCCAACGAAACTAAATCCCTAATGTTTTAATTAACCATAATGATTTACTTCTAAAATTTTCTTTTTATTGTGGCCCAAAAGATGGTCATATTGAAAAATGTGTACCACCTTTGTATGTAATAAATTCAGGCTGGTATATTCAAACACTATTGTTCATTGGGTTCTGCAACTGTAAAAGATGTTTGTTTTTTGACATTGTCATTTTTATCCGAATATCCAGCTAAAAGCATGGCCCAGATCTTGGTACTTACCCAAGTTCACTTAAGTAAATAGTTGTGTAAAACTGACAAATTATTTTCTATTGCTCAAAGATGTAATACCTCATTTTTTTCATGTTTTCTATGTTTTGAAAATGAATTTTGGAAAGTTAGTGATTAGAAAACTGACCTCAATTAAAGAGAAAAAAAAAAAAAAAAGCCAAGTAGAAACAGAAACACCCAGGGTTTAGCTTTGAAGTACCTCAAAAAGCAAAGATCTGAATGAGTCTAAAATCTGGAATCCCATATAACAAGTTATATACCTCACTGTCTGATAGGCTTAGATTTCTGGTTGAATATGTATTAGGTCAATGATTAAGAGAACACTATAAATTTCAAAACATGCAAGAAGTCCAATCCATAGACTTTGCTGTTTTGAGCAGACCACCAACAGAACTCTTATGCTCTTTGCCTTCATGCTTTGGGTGAATGTATGAATACTTGTGTTTGATGGGAGAACTCTGGGACTAGACAGTTTTTTATTAAAAAAAAAAAAAAAAAAAAAAAAAAATCCCACCACAGGGATGTGGATTAGGGTGGTGTAGTGGACAGGCTGACATTTCAGAAATTAATCTTGTTTCATAAATTACAGATTAACTCCCAGATTGGAGTGAGGTTTACCACAAATATGGGTGATTGTTTCTAAAATTAAATTGATGTGATATTTTTCAAATGAGAATACATTGTCTGCTGCTTTGTCTGGTTCTTTCATTTCAGTTTTGTTAGATCTTTTGTTTCTTTGATGCTCTGACTATTGCACCATTTGGCTCTAAAACCTACATTAGAAGAGCATTAATTAAAGGCAGACAGTGCAACGGAGACACTGTTAAAATTATGCTTGAAGGTACAATGTAATTAATTTTGTACAAGCAAAACATAAAAGAGAGAATGAAAGCAGAGGAAATAGCAACATATCATCAAAAAATGATAATGAGAAATACAATTACAAATCAGACAAAATATGAAAGGACATATGGAATAATTAGACTTCAAGAAAGAAATCAAAACAAAGGGTAATGTGCTAAGTGCTCACAAAAAAAAAAAAAATAAAGAATATATAACAAATGTTCAAGGTTCTTGGGTTTTGTTTTGGGGTACTTTTCTGTGGAGAGTCAGATTTATATCAAGGACTTGCCAGCTACAAGACTGTGTACATTTTACAGCATAATTCCATGTATTGCAGAGAACTGAGGCTATTTATATGTATGTATAAAATTAAGAACACCTCATTCACTTAAGAACAAGTTCTCCGTTAAAAACTCTATGAGAAGATAATGGGCTGGAATCTGGATTATGTTTCCCAAACTGAAAGTGAGGGCACAGGACAGAATTAGAGTTAATTATATTTGTGGAGTAGAAGAAAAGGGCTTTAGGAGGCTGCTTTGTTTTAATTGGTCATTATCACTAACAAACTTTTCCAAATCTTCTAAGAACCCCTCTGGTTCACCTTAAGTTTTGAGTGTTCTTCAGTAAAGCAGTTTAAAAAGTACATTAAATGACTCTTGTTCATCCTGAACTCTAGAATTTAAGTGCAGCCAGAAGTTCTCAAAGGTCTATGAAAGCAGTCTTTTGAGTCTAGTGTAAAGCAACATAAAACACAATGAAAGATTATCATATGTTTAAAGATCTCTGCGTGTGATCAACTTCTTTTGATGGCAGGGATTGTGGAATTGTTGGTTTGTCTGCAGAGCTTTCATTCTAGCTGTATGGAAATTGTAAATTGGGATGACCGGCACATTACTAGCTATGGGAGAACTGTACCACTTATGCAGTAGTGCAACTGGATGGTAGATGGTTATCCAGAGCCCTTGTTTTCTTCTGCTTAGGTTTAAACAAACTGCAACAGAAATGTCAGAACATATTCCCCACCCCACACACACTCATACATCCTTCCTATTTGTGATACAACTGAGCTTTGTTAAGCAGCACAAGATACAGACTTCTTTATCCTGCAAGAAAGCAGTGCTACTAGAAATTCTCATAGCAAGTACTTTAGTTTTACATTGTTGATAAACAAATATAGTGGACATTTATAGTGACAGAGACCTGAAGCTTCTTTATAAACGTGTAGATTTGTAGTACATTAATCTGAAGACTCAGACTATAAATTCTAGCCAGCTTTTAAAAATTCCAAAATTTGCCTATCCAAATATATTCTAATAATTCTTTCTAAACGGGGGTTCCTCATTTTCATTTTCTAGAAAAAACAGATAGTGTCCTGCAATTCATCACAACCAAAATGGCCCTTAGGAGTCAGAGAGAAATATTTCTAGATGGGGAGCTGCCAAAGTACAGTGCTTTCCTCTAGCTGTGGATTAAAGTTGCACACGTTTTAAAATAATAGTCAAGTAGGTGCATTCCTAGGTTGTCTGGAGGGCTTCTTGGAAGACTAAGATGTTCATTGCCCATAATTTGAAGAGATGTTCAAAGAAGCAAACTTAAACAGTTTACATCCTGTGCAATGTTATTGACCTTTCCAGGGCATTTTGAAAACATTTTGTCACAAATTCCTGAGCTTGAAAGCAGTCTAACTTAGATGATAATAATGCCTTCTCCATTGTGTGCATTATATGTTTACAATGTCATTAATTGGGATTTTTATGAGTTTTAAATGCAGATCCATTATTACCCTTTTTTAGTGTTATTTAGAAGATCAGTGCAATAAACTCATTTTAAATACGTTGCTTATAGGGTTGTGCAGTAATACAAAGGACAACATATGTTTCAAAGCAAAATATGTCAAACTATATTTCTAATGCCTATAATTATATCAACCAGTTCATTCTTTTCTCTGAAATGTCAAACTGCACCATTTCAAAATCTAAAGAAATAAATTAAGGGAAATACATAGACTGCTTTTTTTTTCTTCTTTCTGTGGTAAAACTCCTAATCACTACAATATAAAAACATCTAAGGGGAGAGCTGTATGGATGTATAGTACGTAGTAAAAATCCGAAGATCCTTGATCTTATACATTGTCTATTTTGTCAAGATTTCCTCAAAGTTGTAGGAAGATGTGTTTCAAAAGCTGGCAGAATGTCCACCTATTAATTTTAATAACAGAACTTTAGAGACAACTCATTTAAGTGATAAGGCATTTAATCTTTATTCTAGTGTCAAGACTTTCTGCTACAGTAATTATCAATGTGTTACTGGCCAGCTATATTTTTTTAAAGATATCATTTGAAGTTGTTTATTAAGTCAATACATGTTTTCTACCAAAGTAGCATAAGCATCCAAAATAATGTATTCTTTGCATCTCATTTATAGGAGTATGTTGCTGTTGTTTGAGTAAAAGATCTGTAGGAAATTGGTTCTCTGATTCACTGTAGTGTAGGGTGGTTTTATTTATTTATTTTTTTTACTAAGAGCAGATCTTGTCTCTGCCAATTAATCTTGACAATTTTTTTCTCTTCTTCGTGAATGCTCACAGAATTTTGATAACAAGTAGATCTAATTCACTGCTTTATGAAAGGGTTTTTTAATCTGTTATGTTTTATACTATTTCCCTGAAGAAACCTACTGAATTTCAAAGCAGTTATGTTTTAATGCCATACATAAAATATTTTGAAGGGTAAATATACTTTGCTACTCTTTGTGATGGGGGAATATCTCTTCCTAAGAAAAACACTTTTCCTAGTTAGTGTTTCACTAAGGTTTTCAGACAGGTTGCGGAAAGTTATGAAATCCTGATCTTTTGCAAGTATAATCAGAAGAGCTGGATTGTGGTGCATTCACCCACCTCCATTCCATCCACACTTGATGCTCCAATGCTGTTGTATTACAGGTTATGAAAAGTTCATCTGTAAAGTCAGTTAGCTTAAATAGCCCCATAAAATTACACGCTTCTTAATTGCCATTAAATTCCTGAACATTCTAGGACTTTGGTAGCTGCTATTATTGTAGAATATGGAATGTAGTCTACATACTAAGCTGAGGCAGAGAAACGTGGAACATTTGTGTGACTTTTAGCTTCTTTTGTGTAGCAGTGTTATACACTTAACCTATGGATACTCGAGTAACTCCCTTAGTACTCAATGATGCTTTGTCTTCACTGTGATCAAGTTTAGAAACTATATTTTGCAAGCAAAAATAAATAAATTCCCTTAAATAACAAAATCACAATATTTCAAAAGCATCATCTCCTGTGAAACTTTGGAGCATATAAGCAATTTCTGTTGCACTTTGTAATTTCAACTTGTAGTGCATGTAATTATTTTTTTTTTCCAGTTTTGGCAATCTTACAGTTATAGTAAGTTTTTGCTAAAGAAATTTTGAAGTAGACTACTTACAGAAAGTAACTGTAGAAAAAAATATTTTTCCTCATTAAAGTGGATGCTGTGGTTTTTTTCTTGTCTAATAAGGAAAATTTGGTGTGTCCAGTAATGGAGGGCATGGCAATGAAAGCCACACCATTGTGGCTAGTCATGTGTTTTTCTTAATTTTTCAAGAGCCTATGCCCAGTTGCTAATGCAATTATTTGGTGTCTTGCAGAATTCTTACAATGACAGTTTTCATTCATATTCTTGAATTAACACAAATGAATGTTAAACAGCAATATTATTGCTGCCATTGAATAATATACTCACTGAAGCAGCTGGTAAAGGCAGTGTCAATGAGGAAGGTATATCAAGCACAGTACTCAAAGTTTACGATAGTCTCGTCTCGATTTTTATTTCTTCATTCAAAGGAATGCATTTCAAAGAGTTCTGTCTTCAACCAAGATTGCAGCTTGTTTCAAATTAGGTTGTGGTTGTGGCCATCTGTCATTACACTGCCAGCTACTATTAAACCATCAAAGCAGTATTTTAGTTGCTTTGATGTAGACTAGAATTGTATCTACTTCTGAATGATGATTAGATTAACTTACAAATGCATCCAAAGGGAATAAAAGTACTGTTCTACTCTTGATCCACCACAATTTAATTTTAAATGTTTCCTTATTACGTTTCTATTATTGCTGATGCATTCCTTTGTATTTCTACATGCTAGCACAGAGAAATGGTCTCTTGGAATATCGTTAAAAAGCTGCCATTGAGAAGTCTGTCTTATTAACACAGTGGTTGATACATCCTGACTTCAGAATTACATCAATGGATTAGATTAAATGTGACTTCTGTTCTTGGAATGAATAGCTAAAGTAGAAAGCTCTAGAAGCTAGCAGGGAAAGAAAAAAAAAAATTAATAGATATGGGGAAAAAATACAGAAGCAAAATAAAGTTATTTTGTTCAGGTTTTATACAGAAGTTTAGTTTATGCTTGGGACTAGTTGGCTATATCTGTGCTTGTTGAGTGAGCCTTCAAGTACGGTCTTTGGGTTTGTTCCCAAGCATCCGTTTTAGCCCTTGACTGTGTACAAGCACCCTCTTGCCCACAAGTCAGTTTAGGTATCTAAGCTATATATACAGCACCTTTTTAAGAAGGATGCTAGGGCCACCACCAGGGTTGCTCTATCCTTGTAAAGGGAAGACAGAGTAGCTGGCAGCTCAGACTCTCAGCAGCACAGATAAGCATATGTGGAAAAAAAGGACCAACCATCAGAGGTACCTCAGGTTTCCTCTGCAGGATATCAAGAGCATAGTGCCAGAGTCATCTTTCAGTGCTTCTGCACATGGATAGTGTAGTGGTATTCTATCTCTGAGTTGCAGGAGAGCACTTCATAGTGCATGATTGATAGATCTAATCTTGCCTCTGTGTCCTCGTCAGTATTTGTTCCTTTAGTTTCATGACTTCGCAGTTATTAAATTAACCTGAAAAGTCCATACTAACCTTATTGGGTAAGGTTTCCAAAAGGAGATATGGATAAATTCTGTCAGGGAACACTGGAAATGATGGTCTACTTGCCAAGCAGAAAATGTAAAACAAAAGCCTAACTGTAAAACAAGGCAATAGAACAGGGAACAGGAACAATACAATCCTGATTAGCATGATAGGCATTGTTATATCAGCATGTGATTGGCCTGAACAAGATGAATATTTTCAGGCAGCAAGTCTTGATCATTTTATATGCAGATTTTTACAACAATTTCAGCTCCTTGTAGTTATTAGTGCAGATTCCTGGTTTTCCTTTAAATCGGTGCATGTAAATCCTTTCTGTTTTAATCAGATTTTTAGGTTTTAATAACAATTCAGTTGGGAACCATAAGATCACTAGAATTAGAGTTGGCAGCAGTGTTTTTTCAACTCTAGGCAGAGTGGAATAAGACATCAGAAAGAAGGGGAAACAAAAATACAAAATGAGACAGAAAAGGGGTTTTAAAACCAGAAGGAAAAGGCATTCTCTGGTAAGATAAGATCAGTTCTCATGAAACAATGAAGAGAAATAAAAGTGAGAGGCCTGCCATTTTCCTCTGAAGTGGTGGAGGCTGCTTGTTTGTGCTGGCTTTGTATCACTTTTGATGCTAATACAGGGAATCTGGCTGTTGAGTGCTATTCACTAACTGAGGCTGTCAGAAGGAATCCATTCCAAAAAAAAAAAAATATATAGAACTTAAAAATCCATGGAAGTGATGGTAACTGTATCATCTGCTTGCAGAATTGTATGGTGACTTCTTGATGTTATATTAATACAAGATCCATTAATGTGTCTAGAGGTAATAATGTTGGTAGCAGCCAAGACAGTAATACTTGAACTACTGGTAAGAGAAGCAGAAGTGCTGAGAACATTGGTATGTTTCAACAGAAAACATCTTTTCCCTCAACATGCGAAATTTTCCTATTTTTTTGGAGAGCAAAAGAAGAGTCCTTGGAGATAAGTCTGTGGATACATAGAGAAATAAATAGTTTTTATGTGTATGAGAAATCTGGGTTAAAGGCATAGGTTCAGAGAGATTTGAACTTTTGTCTCATGCATCTGATAAGCTTCTCTGTCACAGTAAATACTGAATTTATTATGAAGTTCTTTTCTTTTTTCTTTGTTAAACTAGGTGTGACTGCAAGCGAGAAACATACTTTAAACCCTCTATACCATTAGAGTAATGAAAAAAAACAATTTTTACAAATTTGTTTTCATAGTAATAAGCTAATTAAATTAAGCACTTCTCAGAAGCAGCATTTTAGCAGTTCCTGAATTGTTTTGTAACAACAACAACAAAGACCCCTGATCTTATCTGATTGTGTATTTGGTATTTATTTAAGTAGTTGTTTAGATCCTGACTGTGTTCTAATGGACTAGTGGATGTGTGGTTCACATCCTCCTAGAAAATAATTAAAAACTGGATGCTGACAGTTTCATCTTTCTGGAGTGCTACCTGTACCCAGATAGGGCACCCATTAGTAGTTAATGTTGGACTTAATGTTTTTTCAGAGAAAATCAGTCTGAGAACAGAGCCTGAAAACATCTGGCTTTTTGTTTGAGGGAAAATTAATGTGGTATAATTACAGAAGGGCAAAGATCCAAAGAGAAGAAGACAGAAGAAAAATTTTAATATCATGAAATGCCTGATGCTGTATTGATGCATTTCCTTTCAGACAAGCAAGAACACTTTTAAGCTCAATTTCATTTTTCAATGCTTCTGATTTTCAGCAAATTGCAATAATAGAAAAAGGTTAAGTATAGGCTTCAAATGAAGGCTGTTTTTATGATTAGGAATATAATATATATATATATCTTTTTCTCTTTTTTTTTTTTTTTTTTTTTTTTTCTGGCTGATTGCAATAAAATGTAGACATGGAATTACTTCTATTTAGACATTTTTATTTTATTTTCTATGACAAGAGTCAAATGTACTTAAAATCATCCTTCCAAGCAGAATATCTATGCGATGTGCAGCTAATGCTAATGTTTTAATTGTAGTAGGTCATGGAGATCTTTCAAAACAGTACATGAATAGGGCTATGGATAAAACTGCAGTCTGTGCTGTGTTTTATTACAATGTGAATGTGTCTCAGTTGAAAATGGGATAATTTAAATTGGAACACTTGAAAACTGTCATTGATATCAGTGCAGCTAAAGCCTAAGCGTCCATGGTACAGTAAATCAGACACGTTGTGGACATGATATTTAGGGCTAGGTGAACTGCATTTCTACCAAAATCTATGAAAGTGTTACGGCTGACTTCCAAAGAATTTGGAATGCACCTCTTATAATGAAGTACATTATCCTACAACTCAAACATATGCTGAAATAAAGGTACAGTTAGGTGTTGTAGTATATAGTTTTACACTTTGTATAGGCAGCCTATAGAGAAGTGCATATTTTGTGAAAGCTTTCAGTGCCTAATTCATATTTGAAATGGACCTTTGAGCTCCTGTCATTATTACTTTTTCTGTAGGACTGCATGGGAACCAAAACTTAAAGTTGCATTTGCTTTATAGAAATAAATGGTTCTGAGTTAAAATGTCTTTTAATAATAAAAAATGTGGCAAAACCTTATCACAATTACTTTTTTTTTTTGTAAACTGGATAGAGTACAAATTTTGTTCTAAGGTAATTAAAACAGATTGGGGATTCTTAAAACGAGTTATTTCAGATTTTAAGTACTACATAAGACCTCCTTGAAATTATTTATTTTTTATTTATGTTTTTTTAACAATAGGGACAAATAAGTAAATTCCAGCTGCAAAACTTACTCTGTTTACATTATCCTGAGGTTACAAGAAATCTCAAATGATAAATGGTAAGTTTTCCAGCAAAGGCTTAAAGATAAATTTTAACTGGTGCTACCGTCTTTTCTGCATAGTGAGAAGCCTGTTACTTCATGCAAAAGATAATGATGGTCCTTCCAGTTCTCCAGGGCAGATGTGTGTACCAGACTAGATTACTGATTTTGTGCAGGAATATCAAATTCCTAGGTCTGAAAACATTACCAGCACTCTAGCAGTCAAATAAATAGAATTGAGGAAAAAAAAAAAAAAAAAAAAAAAAAAGCTGTACTTTTCCTTATACTGAGGTGAAATTGTGCCTTTCTTGACATAAGAATGGCTCTACTAAGCCTGTTTTGGCAGTTGTGGAATGTACAAATGAAGCTAATGGGCAGTACTAGGCAAATATAAAGGACTTATTAGTAACTAACTCCATAGAGAAGAAAAAAAGGCAAGCAAGGGCATTTAGTGCAGGTGGTGAAGATATTTAATATGTGTGTGTATATGTATATATTTTAACCAGCCACATTGGGGTCATTCGTTTTGTCTGAACTTAGAAGTTATTTCAGTAAATAATATACTGAATCCTGTGGATTCCCCAAATCTGCAATATGGTGCTAGGTAGTATATTTTAGCCACATAGATGTTTCACTTGTGTTTTGAAAAATAACTAAATATGTAAGAAATTGAACATTTAGTCTCAGTAGTGTTAGTCCAGTGAGATCTTAGTATTTCTGTAATTTGCAGTAGGAAAATAAAATCAAAATGCATTGTTTTAAATAGGAAAGAATGTTTCCTCAATGGGAATTTAGACAAGCATTCATTTTCTGCATCACATTTACTTTTTCTGTATAACTCATCTATAAATGGCTCAACCACTGTTGAAAATAAGAGTATCTGAAATCCGTACTTTAAAGTAAGGCAGAAATTCACTGCTTCGTTTCCATTTTACTAAAGAAAGCTTTACATTTCTTACAAATTTAATGCCACAGTGTTTCTTTAGATAGCTCCAGTGTATTGCGTCCTTCACTTCAACAGTCAAACTTAGCCTTGAACAGTTTGTTTCTTAACCATCAGTAAAGTTTATACAAGCATTGAACTTGACTGAAGTGGATATACTTTCACTATGGTAATCTGATGTACTAATCACTATTTAAAAAAATAAAAATAAAAATTAAAGTAAATATACTTTGGCGAGTGAAGACCTTGGGCTAAATAACTTTGCTTTGGTAAGCAACGAATGGTATACTATCCTTGAAATAATAATTAAAGGCCAGAATATTACTGCTGTGAAGGCAGACAATGGGAGGCAATTGCCCTGGATAACTGAATTTTTAGCATAAGGAAGATGACTCAGTGATGGAAATGTTAGAAGATTGATGCTATTCTGCATGATTTATCATGTAGGGCTTCCTTCTTGTGCATAATCAGAACTAATTCTAATTGTCAAAATAAAATGCTTAGTAGCTGCAGAAAAATTGTTCACGAGTGATGCATCCTAGAACAAAGGGGGTTCAGCTGTTGACCTTTCATACCTTTCTGACCTTTCTGAGATAATGTGCTTTTTGTTTGTTTTTCTAAAATTTCATGTGATCACTGCTATAAAAAACATCTGTTTTTTCTCACTGAAATAGGCTTCCTAGTGAGGTGGTTGATGCCCTATGCTTACCAATGTTCAAGAGGCATTTGGTTAATTCGCTTAATAATATACGTTAATTTTTGGTTAGCCCTGAAGTGGTCAGGCAGTTGGACTTGATGATATTCTAAACAAACTATTGCATTATCTTTTGGATAGTCCAAGTAACTGCAGTTAGGTTTGTCATATTCAGTTGATTGTACTTT
Source organism: Aythya fuligula (assembly GCF_009819795.1). Taxonomy (NCBI): domain Eukaryota; kingdom Metazoa; phylum Chordata; class Aves; order Anseriformes; family Anatidae; genus Aythya; species Aythya fuligula. The sequence goes on along the minus strand of NC_045574.1, from coordinate 11,717,151 downwards.
GGTCTAGAAAATATAAATAAAATAAAATAAAGTACTGAGAATAGCCTACTAAAACTAGGGATTTTTCAAGTGATCAATTCAACAATCTGAGGAAGAAAAGTCATATAATCCTCCAAAATGGAAATGTGCTTGGGCAGGGCATTAAAAAAGCATATTTACTGAAAAACTTAAGTAAATAAATAATAAAATAAATCCAATAGGATGTCTATTTTCAAATATTACGATAAACAGAAAAGTAACTATAAGAATGACAGGTTAGTATCTTTTATTCATTCCTCATCAGTGACCTCATATCAGATACACAGCACTTACAAGTCAAGATTTTTGTGACAGTTGTACAAACTGAAATATACATCTAAAAAAATAAGTTGTTTTTCCTGCTTCATATTTGGGTTGAGCAGACAAAGTGAAAAGGTGACTGTGTCAGTTCTGTATTTCCAGTCTGTTGTGCTAGCAGAGGCTGATTTTTTTTTTTTTAAATTAGGAGGTTATGAATATCTATAAAACCTAGAAGGTTTTAGTAATCATTAATGCCTAGAAAAATCAAACTACAGAGTTTAAGAACTAGGTAGAAGGGACCAGAACATGTATTCTAATTACCTCAAAGGAGTGAAATACAACTCAACTCTCTTTTTGATATAACCACTATTATTTATATCTGTCTATTTAAATAGGACAAAAAAAAATAAACTTTTAATTTTAAATTAACTTATTTTTAAATAAAGTTAAAAGATTCAACTGAGAATTAGGATAACTACAAGTGACTTAGAGAAATGGGAGAACTGAAGACTCAACTCCTAAGAATTTTGATGCCTGCTTCTTCAGGAGGTCTAAAGGCTTGAAGGCGCATGCTGTATTGCAGTCTCCTTGAATCAATTATGCTATTTTTGCCAGCTGTCTTTTTCTAAACATTTTTGCCGCCTTGTATATTATAAATTGGTCATTTCTGTTCAAGGAAACCTTAGACTCCAAATGGCAATACTCAGCATTTTCAAAGCTTTAGAGTAACTTGGTGGTGGAGAAAGATTCATAGCAATTTTAATCATATTGTCAAAAACAGAATAGGCTAATGTATCAAGTTGAGAGTTTTTTTCCAGTTTTATGGCTTAATTACTTGTGTATTAGGCCAACAACAAAAATAGTAGCTCTGCAGTAACAATGTTTTAAAAACTTCGTTAGTGCTGTTTGCCTTAAGATAAAATGAGTAATTACCAGCCCATTAAAAACTGACAGGTAACCAGTTACAAGGAAGACGTCAAGTTATTTTAGCTAAGTAAAATCAATCTTTCCCTGTTATTCTTAATTAAGGTAATTCCAGCTTGGCTATTATGTAAAGCTTATTTGAAATTCAGCAAAAATAAGTCTTGAAAAAGAAACCATACTTCTATAGTGTACACCATTTTGGAACCAAATAGTTAATAGGTAATACTGATTTATGACCATTCATGATTAAATGTAAGGCATCAAATGAACAACATTTCTAAGAAATCTTCTAATTTTATTTAGGGACCAGATCTAGATGCATGACTGAAAGCTGCCAAACTCTTTAACTTTAAAACAAAAAAAATGTGGTGGTTGAGTGTGGGTGTTTTTTTTTTTGATTCTGAAAGAACTAGAAATGAGCTACCACTAATGCATAACATAACATCAGTGATTCCAGTCTAAATTTGTGTAGGTAGTTACTGATCCTGCTTCCAGCTTTCATACTTCTGGACTTCTGATTTTGTGAAGAAAATACTGCAACTCCAGAACCCACTGTGAATGCCTAATGCTCAGGCATTTATGTTTAATTTTCAGTATCTAATGCAAATGATGAATGGCTAATGTACAGGCCTTAATGTCTAATATTCAGTACCTACTGTAAGTGTTAACTACTGAAAATTGGAGATAATTAATTTATTGCTAAGCTGTTGTAGGTATGAAGGTTCAGTCTATATTTCTTCCAGTAGAATCTCATGGTTTAATTATTGCCCTGAGTTTGTTCTATCTTTGAGATTTCTTTAATAGTGTCTAAAACAATAAACAAGAAAACAGTATCTCATTTCTTGAATGCTGAAAAGCTGATTATTATTGTTGTTAAATTATTTTAAAATTACTTGAAAAGAAATAATTGTGTGAGTTTTATGTAAACAAACTGTTACGTGTATTTGTGGGGAAGAACTAGGCATTTAATTGGATGAAGTGATTATTTAATACAATGCTTGGCTAGCTGTTTAACCCTATACAGCCTGCACAGTACCGTCAGAGGAAGAAGTCTGTCAATGAATTGTGGTAAAACAGCTGAATCCCAAATCTAATTCTATTGACTTAAAGCTGTCAATGAATGTTGCAGTCTCATACATGCAAAAAGTCGTCATTTGCTATGGTATGTCAAAATTTGTTATCATTGGAATGAGCAGAGGCACATATGCAACTTCCAAGCTTTTCTTTACTTTTACTTTAACAAAGTAGTTTCACTGATGAACTCTGGACTCTAGCAGGAGACCCAGTGAATAGGTAGATGTTGGTGTAACCAGAAGCACTTTATTGTTCAGCAAGGTGGTAACGTTACTTCCTCAAGCAAGTTTTATGCTTGAGGAAATTAACTTCTTAATATAAACTTAGTGATCCTCTTGTTATATATTAGGTGTATAGACAAGCATTTAATTACTTTGTGATGTTTGGCAACCAGTTTGATGCTGCTAAGACTTTTCAATCAATATGCTGCTATATTATTACCTTACTTGTTAATTGATGTAATTAGTATAATACATAGTCGATCTTCACATCGGCTAATTAACAATTTGGGCATTATATGGGAAAGCATTTATAACTAGTTTTGTCTTTCCTTCTTGCTCACCTCTTGTGTTTGCTTATCGCAGCATATTTTCTAATACTTGTCTTCTATTCTTACACAGCATTGCTTTCCGTGAATCCACCAGGTTGTCCATGATGTAATATATACATCATTGCTAGGAAGCTTTCTCTTCAAAATAATTATACTCACAGATAATTGCTTATTTTCACAGACTGTTCCATATTGTCTGCTCTCACCCAATCTAATTTTATTTTGATGGACTGGAATATCAGCCATGCCATTCTTATGCCTGAAGTTAATGTATTCATTAGTTATAATTGCTTTCAATGTGTCCTCACCAATCTTAGTCTTCTGGTTACTTAATGATTGTGATTGGATGTTCAACACTTATCTGGGTTAATTTGCTATTCACAGTACAATGATGGATTATTCGTTTTGTTACCCAGATTACAACTGTAAATGGAGTTATACATCATCAATGAGAGCACCACAGAATCATTTAGTTAAAAAATGCCTTCTAGTTATCTTGAAGCAGCAAAGATAGTCACATAAAAACTTTGTGGCTGGCAATGTTTCCTGCCCAAAGATGGCTGAATTCATTAGCCTGCTCTGAATTGCCATAAAATTCCATAAATGCTACTTTAAAACACTGTTTTATGTGCTTCAGTGCATATGTGTGTACAAATTATGTTGAGGGAAACATAATAAAATGTAAAAATGGAAGTAGGGAATTCAAAAAGGGTAGTGGATACCAGCTTGCTGTTCTCAAATTCTGCTCAGTAGTTTTGTGTATTCAAGGAGGGGAAAGGAACATAAAAATAATAATAATAATAATAAAATAATAATGATAATAATAAAATGATAATGATAATAATAATAAAAACACTTTAGTTTGGAGTCACAAAAGGAATGATGCCTCAAGTCTAGTATCTCCAGTCACTAATACAACTATCACTCTAGTTGTAATAGTGCTGGCAACTAACAACCCTAACTTTCTTTCTACCTGTTAAAGTTGTATATCAGACATGTTCTGGACTAGTGTGTAGAGGATTTCAGAATAGTATGTGAGCACCTTTAGGAGTGATGTGACTCATATCTTGCACATTTTGTCATTTCTTGCTATCAAAAAAAAAAAAAATAAAATCAGAGCTTACTTGTAAGTACTGCAGAAGCTACTGAAATTGTGACACTAGTTTATCTTCAGGAATGAAAAATGGTTTACCTGAGCATGAAGATTTTAGATTGAAGAAAGAAACTGGCTCAGTGCAAGGTCAAGTTCATATTTGTGTGATCCAGGCAGTTTTGCATCCAACATAGCTTCTATGAATTGTACAGATAAGTTAGTCAAGTGAGGAGTAACAGTACAAACTAGTGAGGCATTCTAAGCTCAAGGATAAATTCTTGTTGGCGCTTCACTGGGAGCAGTGTTGAACTTCAGTATTTCAGTAAGTTAGAATATCCAAAAGAGAACAGAACAAATTTATTAGAGTGAGCCCCCCAAAATTTCAGAAAATTATAGTAAGGGAAGAAAGATTAAATGGAACAGCTCGACTCACAGGCTATGATTCAAAGTATTTTACAGGCTGCCTGTGCTTACAGTATTGTGCAGAAGGATCTTAGTAGAGGCCTTGCAATTTAAAAGTGACTTCCATTTAATATAAACCTTTCCATATGATGTCTGCAGCCTTCCTGTGGTGCTGCTGTCATTTTCTGCTGTGGCTGTTTGAGATGAGATTCACAAATTTCATTTCATTCCTGCTTGAAAATATACAGGGCAGGTCCCATTAAGAAGCAAATCAGCATTTGCTCATGTGTGCGATAGGCGTCTATTTTTAAAAGTGCTATAACAAACAGGAGCCAAGAGCTGGTAAGTTCTGGTCACTGAAGGCTATATAAAGCCCTCAGAAGCAGCATTCAAGACTTAATAATTCGTGCTGTTCACAAAATGTGCTTAAAGTCAGTGATAAGCAATCCAGTAGCCCTGTGTCAAGCTTTGCTTGGTGAAGGGAATAATATCACTGAATTAAATTTAGGTGAAGCAGCCAAATAGGAATAGTTGTCTATATAAACCCTACAAATAAACTAATCTCCCTTTGGGGAGTAATTATTATCACAGAATGAATTTCACTACATTTTAACTGGGAAAAAAAAAAAAAAAGTCTATTCTGTATTTCCTCAGTTTTAATTGAAGAAAAATAACTAATTATCTTCAGGAAAGAATTATCATCAAGAATCAACTGCCAGGCTTATTTCTCAGCTAATGACCCAAAGGAAATTCAGGGCAGTCAATATGATGTCAAAGCATTATTTCATGTAGGGTGGAAACTGAGTAAACATTTCATGGCCAACAATTTATTTGTCATGATTTGTCAAATAATTACTAACAAAAATTATAACTTCTATAAATTGAATTCATAAACATATTCAGTATAATTTTAATGTCTTGGGGCTCTTATGGTAAGATAAGTTTTTAATATTTCTAAATAAAACTTGTTTGGTGATAAGTTATTTAAATATTCCATCAGACACTCAAACATAAGATGCAGAAACATTCAGTAGGACTTGCAGCTATGAGTTACACCTTGCATTCATGCATTGGCTCATGCTTTAAAACTACGGGAAAATAAGGTTTCTTGCTTACATATAATTTTATGTTAGCATAAAATGACTAATTTTGCATCTTAATTGTCAGTGTAAGTGATATTTAGGGAAGGCAATAGCTCTGCTATATATTTGTGCAGTTCTTAGCATACTGGGGCATTGATGCTTAAAATGAAACATCCATTATGAAACACCATAAATATTGTACAATTAGGAAACTGTCTTGAAGGAAAATAATCATTGAAAACATCCTTCTTCCTTATTCTCTCATAAAATACACTTCAGTCACTTTGACTGAAGGAATATGGGGAAATTTGAGGAGCTAGAAATTTGATGGAGTTAGAAACTCAGTCAACTCTTAAAAAATCAGGAAAGAAGCACAGATAAGGAAAAGATCCCTCCCTGTGAAACTGTGTGCAAGTCAATATTTCCAGCCTTCAAACTCTTGTGCATGAATTATTGATTATATGCATTTCCCCTAAAAGGTTTAGAAAATGGATGTGGGGGGGACATGACACGACACCTAAGCTAGCATATATCAATATCCAACTTCAAAAACTGTGGGATAAATAGTCTCCAAGGGAAGCCATCTTTTAATTATTGTGAATAAACTATTATTTTACACCAGGAAGGCTTGTTGCATCACCATTGTATTAACAACAACAGGAAAAAAAAAAAAAAAAGTATTGACTCTTCCAAATGATGCTTAAATCTTAGCTGGAAAACACTGCTTAGAACATCACTATTTTCATTTGATAATTACCAAACCTGTCTCAGCTATTCTGAAAAAAAAAGCATCAGATTTCTTGAATTTTCCACATTTTGTAATTGTAACTGAGTTCCTGCACTCACCTCGTACAACAGAAGCATTTCCTCCTGCTGTTAATCTGAAGATCAAATCAAATGATCAGTATGAACCATTCGCTCCTAACAGCAGTGATGGGATGAATATACTTCAAGAATTGGTAAAGATATCACTTAGGAATTGAGAATTTTTAAAAGCTTTTCTGAAGAGGAATAAATTTAGTGTAGAACAGATGTTCTAAAAATTCAAAAATACCCTAATTAATCCCCACTTTTTAATGTCCTGTTTCATGCTTGCAAGAGTTTTTGCATTTAATTTATTCTCCAATGTCATAAATTTTCTTCAAAGATGTATTTCTTTAATTAAAATAGTTATTATAGCTGTCAGTGAAGTAATATCATCTTTAAGTTCCTCTTGGGCAGCATTTACAGCCAGGCATTCATTGGAAGTCTGACTGTTGTCAGTTTGGTGTTTGAAATCTTGTAGCATTCTGGGACCATTTCAGTGTCTTTGCAAGTGAGCCTAGGGGAATAAATGCATAAAGGAAGTCTTTCATTACTGTGTTTCCTATTAAGTGCCTTAGTTTTACTTGACAGTTGTGAAGGGAAACAGCAATTTGTTAAATGGGTGAAGATGTGGTAGAAGGCAATGGGGGAAAGGAACAGGAGGGGGTAAGGAAGGACCTGAATTTGAGTATTCTAATCTGACCAGATACAGGTTCCGGCTATTTAGTAACAAAATAAACTTGTGGGTTTTCTCCTATCACTCCCCCTACTTCTCACCCCCTCCCCAACCCACCCCCCCAAAAAAAAAAAAAAAAAAAGGAGGCTGGTTTCATTTCTCTCACTTGTGATGTAAATTGGTAAATTGGGAATAAATTGGAAGTAACACCTCGGTAGCCACAGAGTAAGGCCATGTCTCTGTCACCCTGGCATTTTTTTCTTTCTGAATTCAGTGGTCAAAGGCTTTGTTTAAGAACTGGAAACTGATTTCTGGACTGAAACTGAGAACTGGATCAGGCTCTGAGTCAGCATAAACTAAAGGCATGAGAACCACAAGAAATGAACCAGGCCGTCCAAGAGTAATATAGGAAATCTTTTCCCAACTGTGGAAACTAATCTGGGGGGGGGAGGGGAGGGAAGTGTGTAAAATGTTCATCAAAACCTCTAGCTAGCTAGAATTTAATCAAAATCAAGGAAGAATATAAAAGCAAGGAAAAAGTCAGAAACAAAATCTAAAATCCTCAAATGAATCCTGAAAAACTGTAGAGGTTCACCAGTAGTCATTATTCTGAAAGGCAGAACATGTCAAAATAAAGGCAGTATCATGCAAGAAGAAGCAATGTAGCATGAGCAGTTGCTTGGGTTTTTCAGACCTAACTGGTTTTATGGTAAATGCTGGATAAACTTCAGCTGTTTTCTTCATTTTAATTCTGCAAATACTCTTTTAAACTGTCAGATTCTGAAATCTTGTGTTCGGTAGTACTTCAGAAAAAATGTTTTTTTAAAAAAGGGGGGGGGGGAGATCAGAATTCTTGTTCTACATAGGAAGTGATAGAAGAGCTGCCTTTGTAATTGTGTTCGCTTCGGTTTTAGTGCTCACAAGGAAAGCATTTAGATGCACCCTGCTTTGAAAATCACTGGCTTGATAAAATGTAATAGGTTGAAAGATGAAGAAAAAACATGTGCAGATTTCAACAAATACCTTCATTGTCCTTTGCATTCAACCTGCTGTGTGTTGGGCAAACCCCGGGGGATAGGCTGTGATCACTTAGAGGCTGTGCCTGAGGCATGACTGTGTAAAGGGGAAGTTTTACGGGTTTGTTGTATTACGTGCTAGCAGCCAACCTAGCACAGATTCTTGGTGGTGTTTTTTTCTTCATCTTCTAACATTAGAAGTGGTGAATTTCTTTCAGAAAGCAGCAGTAAGCACTAACAGATTTATCATTTAGGGTGGATGTTATTTTGCAAGTATGTAAGGGATATAGCCTGGTGAATTTGGGGATCTTGACCCTAAGCAAAAACATGCCTGAAAAGCACCAAAATGCATCAGTTTTCAACTTTATCTATATCTATTTCTTTTCAATTTGAGGTCAATCTGTGCTCTGAATAGACTCCTAGGCACAATTCATGCCAGTTTTTGTTATCTTTGTATTTGTAAGGAATTGAAAATCTTTAATTAAGCACAATTTTATTGAAATGTGAATTACATGCTTCTGAATTTTGAGGACGAGAACCTAAATTCTGCTATTACAGAAGCTACTTCTTAATCTGTCGTCTGATAAACACTGGTTTGGCAAACAACACTTAGAAAATAAGGTTGCCAAATCCTAGTATTTGGGCTTCTTTTTTATTAAAAAAAAAAAAAAAAAAAAAAAAAAAAAGCATATCCCTGTATAGGAGATTGGGAATTTATTTTGAATGGACACTTTGGTGGTGTGATTATTTACTTCACAAAATACGTAATGTTCTATTCAGTTTTTATTTTAATTTGATCTATGAAATACTTATATAGTAAGTAGTCACATTAATGGATATGTCATAAAAGTACCAGAACAGTTGGATATCACTTATATGTATTCTTGTATTCCAAAGGGTTGGAATATGGGATCCATGTGTGCAATCAAAGCAGAAGTATTAGACGAGATTTTGGATGAGGCAAGTTATTATATATTAAATCTGTCCTCTTTGATATGAGGTAAGGCAGAAGAAATTGCATTAAAGTGGAACCTGATTTCAGACAAATGTGGTTTATTAGAGTTTTAAAAAATTATATATAACCAGGACTTTCTCAATTTAGAATTTTTATTAGAATCTTTCCCTTGTTGACTTTCAGGGGTGAAGTAAAACTAAACTATTAATTTTTCTAATTTTAATTAAATCTATAAGTTTTTGTCTATGTCAAAAAAAAAAAAAAAAAAAAAAGAGGAAAATGGAAATTCCTGCTTTCTTTGAATACCCCATCCGAAACTTGCAATTTCCTTTTAATTTTTAAAATTAAGCTGTTGAATCCTACAGGATCTATTCTACATAATTTTGCTATAGTTATGAATAAACAGTAACATTTATCTCCATTCATTTACATTCATTAGCTTATACTTCTGCTCACTTAGTTACTGCATCCATCGCTCTGCTCCTAGTGTTTTCTCTGAACTGATGCTGACTGTCAGCAGTATGCTGGAAGTCAATACTAACCCATCAGAACTCAAGAAGCACCAAAAATGTCAGCAATAATTTAAAGGCCTCCAAAGGTGCAGCCACCTGTGTTCTTTTTCCTTCCCTTGGTTCACACAAACAGTTGACTCTACAAGGAATGTGATCCAGATCTGAAATGCAGGTGGGCCCTTCTGCTAATTTGCATCCAAATACATTTGTATTTATATTTAAAAGTATTTGTAAATTAAATTTAATCTATTGCAAAATTAAATCTGGAAAAAGGTGGTTACTATCTAACACCAAGTCAGACTTGTTTTATTTTTTCAATGCAGGAAAATAAACCAAAGCTTCTTATCTCCCTGGATATTGCTATCTCCCCCAGAAAATAAGTCCTTATGTGGCCAGTACAAAGAGAATTGTTTATGCTTTTCTGAGTGAGTGCCAATGAAAAAAGAACCATAAAACAAAGACAAAAAAAAAAAAAAAAAAACCTTTTTGAATTTACTGCTTTAATTTTTTTACGGTCTGTCAGAGAGAGGCATAGAAATCCTCAAAATTTAGTTCGTACATATCCTTTAAAATATTTGGAAAAGTATGCTTTAGTCTTTGAAGAGACTATAATCTGGGTTGAAAGCATGAGAGGTGTTTAAAAGTTTTTTCCTCTTGTTGTCTCTTAGAAATTGAACGGGACAAATAAACATAGTACTGTTCTCTCAAATGCAATTGAGCATCTGCCAAAGGACTGTCAAGCTCTTTAAGTCTGTGACTGCAGAATTTTGATATGATCTCTCTTACTTTTCTCTGACAGTGTTGCAATTCACAAGAGGATGTTACCTCAGGTTCCCTTCTTTTTCTTTTGTCCATCTCCTATCATCCAACCCTTCTAGCTTCTTTCCTACTTCTGTCTTTTGTAGATCACTGCTTTTTCAAGACCTTCTGTTTTCACCTTTTTGAAAATGAAAGTGGAATTCTGCAAGAAACACTTTTAAAGTTTTTTTTCCAACATTATTCATCTTTTGGTCTTTTCCTTTTGGTTTCACAAGGAAATTAGGCTTTTGCTGCAATGGTGACATTCAAGTTACAAGTCCTTATCTAACAGAACTGAACCATTGACTATTTTCAAACAGGTGATGAACAGGTATAAAAACAAACAAGTCTGTGCTTTCATTTTGGCCATGGAAGTACCAGTCAGTCCATCAGCATGCCTGTAGATCAGAACTACTTGTTTTATATATTTGGGAATATTGTGAGATATAGTCATATTGGAGTTACTGTTCATCAGTATACTATACAGTATATTAATATAGTGAAATAATCCATACCAAATGTTATGCATAGTAGATGAATTAAGTGTAGCGAGTGCTATTTGGCCAAACAGTCAAATCACCTTAATCACCTTCTCTGCAGACCAACTAAAAATCCTTGCAAAAAAAAAAAAAAAAAAAAAAAAAAAGCAAATCTGTCACAGCATTTCTCCAGAAAATTTCTCAAGAAAATTACTACTGGACATGCTATTTCCTGGAGTAAAATTTCAATAAAGCAGATTATTTAGAGATCTGGAAGAAGTCTGCCACAGATACAATATACAAACATTAAAGTACAGAGTCTTCTGTGCTTAATCAAAACATATTAGTTTAAAATATGCATTTCAATCCCACACATTTCATGTTGCATATACATATATTGGTAAAATAAATATAGGTCTAGTATTGTTTAATAAAAGAATAACAAAATGATTCCTGACATAATCACCTTTAAGCTTACCCCTGACCTCATATATTTTAATTATGTATAAGAGCTAGCAGATCTCCTGTGCATCAAGGAGCCCTTCATTACCTGTAATTCCTATTTTATAACTTTTTTGTTTGATCTGCTCTAGAATTCATTCTGAAGAAATTCAACAGAATAAATTATCATTCTCCCCAACCATTTGACTGTAGCTTTGAATATATAATGTATCCACCCATGTATATTATTTATGAAAGATTGATTATTCTTTCATCTCAATATCCCTTTTATGCCAAGAGAATTTCAGATTTAACACTTTCTGTCCTAGACATAAAGATTAGCTGTCCAAATGCATGACTGCATCCCCCATGGATGTATCAAAGCTAGTTGAAAGCTAGTTTGGGTATGTCAATGTGAGTTGCAGTTACACTTTTGACTCATTGTAGGCTACTAAAGGTAACCCTAGAGATAGCAAGGTGAATAGGTGAATGAACTTCTTGTTCTAATCTATGCTCTGATTGATGAAATTCAGGCTCTTAAAACTGAATCAACACAGAATTTTAAAATAAACCTTTGGTTCTGCTTTGCTGCAATAGTTTTAAACAAGTAAGTGGGATAATACTGAGCTGAAACTAATAAATCAAGGAAAATGGGAATAAAATATGAATTGAAGGCATATAGTTGGAAGCTGTTTGGGTTTCACTAGGTTTGTTATGTTTTGTAGAGAATTTTTTGTATAGATGTTTTAACAGAGTGAAAGTAAATCAGAATGATTCAGAGGAAATTTCTGCATTAGTTTTTACTTCTAGGTTCTGGTAAACCTGAGAGATCTGTGTTTTTCAAGGACAGATGGCTTCATTACCACTTATACTGCACTGCTGTCATTTGACAAATTTCATACCAGACATAGTAGGATGGTGTTTCTTTATGAAACTATAGTGAGAACTTCTGCTTTGTGAATGCATTATGTTTCTTTAGACCGTTGTTAGGATGATTTTACAAGAAAGGGTAAATTAAGCTTTCTACTGATACAGCTTTTCAAACATACATGCATAACACACGCACGGTTCTCTGCAGCTCAGATCAGCTGGAATTTCTGTTCATGCCTTAAAAAGTAATACACCAAATACTGATTATGCATAGATGCAAGGAATGAAAATGCAGTGCTTGAGAAATCCAGGAGCACTCTTTAGATAAGAAATAAATTGCTTCCATCAACCAGATAAATCTTCTTTGTGATTACAAACTTTTCAAAGTGGTTTTGTTTGTCCGCCCTCTAATGTTTGTCCAGTATGGACTCAGCTTCAGCTACTTTTTATGTAGAATCAGTCCTTACCTAAAGGCCAACTTTGTAGCATTGAGGTGAGTTACTCGAAGAATACATATTGTTATGTGGATTGTCTAATGCCCTATTGTGTCAAGTACAGCCATTTCTAAAGGTTAGTTTACTTCAATAGGCACGGTTTTGTTTTTCATCCTACTTGTTTGTTTTTTTGTCCAATTAAATTTTGCCTCTATGCTGTCAAGCTTGAGTGAAAAATGAATGGTCAAGCAATAGTTAATCTTGTAATTCAAGGGTTAAATTCAAAGGTGTTATTCGGAACACCACAGCCTTTTTTTTTTATTTCCATTTGTTCTGTCATGTATTTCTCAAACGTGATTGGTCATGACAGGCTTTGCAAAACATGCAGCTGCTTTAGCTGCTTTAATTTCTGATGACTTTTGTGATGGTCAATTGTTTTCATTCCCCTTTTTCTTTGCTCTCCAGCAAAATTAAAATTTTCTTCACATTCTTTGCAGAATGTCTATTTTAATTTACTGGGCAAAACTGTTGTTGTTGTTCTACACCCAATGTGGAAAAAAAAATGCTAATAGAACATAAAAGTTGTTCCCTAAATGTAGACTTTTAAAGTGCAAATAATGAAAATGTCCTACAGAGACATTTTGAAAATGCTTTAGTTTTTAAAGTGTTCAAAGTTTCACCCAAAACTGGCTTCTGTGCTTTATGATAAAAACATGTTGTCAGGTTGTCCAGTAAGTTTATCATTTGAAATATGTTGCCTAAGTAGTAAGTAGAGAAGAAATTATCCAGTCATCACCCTGTCAGGGACTGCATGATTCCCACTGGCATTTTAGAAGATGACACATGCAAACCAAATCCCTATTTCTGTAGAGATAATACATCCTCAAGATTATACACAACAGCCACAGCAACTTCCATGGGACTTCACTGGAAATAAACTGTGTTGATCCTGCAAAGGCCTTGCAGTGTTGTACTGAAATCCACTTTCATAAAAGCTTTCTTTATGTCCTAATTCCTGCTGATTCTTAACATCAGTAAGGGGGGGAATGACAGTACAGGTTACTAGTGCATTTGCTCATCTGGAGTTCAAAGAATTTTCTTCACAAACTTGCCACGTGTTTATTGGTTGAGCTAAGCAAATGACTTCAGTTCTTTGTGCCTCAGTTTATTCCTCTCTAAAACTGCTTTTAATGTCTGAGAAAAAACAGAGCATCATCAGCAGTGATAGAAAAGAAAAATCATAGGTCTTCCATTGCTTTGAAACAGTGAAATAGTTCAGGAACATCTGTAATATTACTAGCTATTGGCATATGGAATACAACACTACTACATTGCATGACTTTGCATTTCATTTTATATTTAAACTGTTCTAGAATATGTGTATGCCTGCTGAATATATTGTCCACTAGTAAGATTAATTTGGATTTAACATTGTGTAGCTTTTGTAGCAAATAGCTTTCAGTGCTTTTTATTTTTGATATTTTATGTTCCTCAGTTTCTTTATTCTATCAGTCTAGAAAGTTTTCTCCCATTTCTGCATCCAGTTCTTGTTTTCTTTGTCTTGATTTCTTGCTTAAGAGTGTGGAGAGGGAAAAGAATAGGTATTTTGATAGTTTCAGTCCCACTGAAATTCTTACAGCTTTTTCCCAAGAACAAGAAAATCACTCATTCCTTTTGCTCTACGCAAGGCAGTTTTGCAATATTATGAAGCTGTTTTCTGTATGAGATTTACAGTGTAAACCAAAGGCAGGCAGTCCCTTCATTACTAATACCTCTGAATGACTTAATCTAATTCAAGGGTTACATTTAGCTGAAGTGCTTTGTCACTAGAGGCTGCATTCCTCCCTCACAGTTTCTGAACTGCAGTGTTTGACATGGCTGGATAGGGATCTTGTCTTCTACAAACACAGTTGATGCTCAGACATGGCCTTTTGGCTAACCAGCCATACCATCTGTTACCATGGCATTGTTCCTGCTCACAAGGTGATACACCAACTCTAATAGGGCAGAGGTGCCAAATAAATATTAGTTAGGGTTGATGGACTCATTTATTTGTGCTATAAAAGCCCTGTATTGTGCAAGAATTGTCCTCTTCGGAACTGTGATGTCATGCATACACCGTGCTTTTTTTCCCCCGATTTGCTCTTGCTAGTTTCTATCTGCACAGTACTACCCAAAGGTTGCTCCCAAACACTTTGAAGTCAAGGTTGCCCCAGCCTTACTCTTTCCATCAGCATGCCCCACTGAACTGGTGCTGGTGTCTAACTCAGTTTTAGTGAATTGTTCCATTTCTTTTAAGGACTAACCAAGGACGCCATGGATGATCGTGGTAGAACATCCTGTTAGTTTTTACTTCTTAGTAAATCACACTGCTTCTACATGATCATTGTCCTATTTCTTAAATAAATATTGCACTACCATAAACTTAGTTATTCAAAGAGCAACATTTGGGGCTTTTCAAAATGTTTTTAATTAAATTGATGTCATTGTTCTAAGGTCCTGAAGCCATTCTAATTGATCCTGAAACTCTTAAGGTTAAAAGTTCCCTTCTTTCAAAAGATATCAATTTAAATAATTTATCTATTACTCTTCTAATATACGTTTCTTTTGAACTTGTAGTCACCTTTCAGGGAAAAAGGCAGTTAACAATGAGAAAAATGTATTTGCAATCTTAGACCCCTTTTTCTGTGTGTCTTTTTTTTTTTTTTTTTTTTTTTTTTTTTGGAAATGTTTATCTGTCTCTCCTTTTGGCAAAGACTGAAGAATTTGTTTTTCAGGGTCCACTTTCACAAAGGTTTGTCAGCATGATATCACGTAGCTGTGCTAAAGATTTGTAGCTCAAATTTCCATTTGGAAATTTGTGCTCTGTATCTTTGTACATTCTGAGGCTGCTAGGAAGGTCTCCTGCTATTCTAGTAGCACTGGTGCAACCTTCAATAATGCTTGAACTATCACAATCAGACTGAAAAATCAGCAAGGATGGAGTAATTTAAAAAAGAAAAGTAAAGACTGGCTAGAGAAATTGTTATAAACACAAACTGTAGCATTTATTGCAGCAGGAAAATGATTTTACTTCATGGAAAATGAACTATATACCAATTGAACAAGAAGGCAATTATTCTGGATGCTTAGTTTGCAGTAGCTCAGTGTATTTGCCTCTCTCTCTCTATTATTCTACAGATATTTTTAATTTTTATTTATGATCTCCAAAATTAATGAGGTAATAATTATTATTTGTAAATTAATATGCCTGAAGATGAAGGGATTGTTACTGAAACTTCTCAGGACTGGAGCAGACCTAAAGCTTTATCACTGCCCTGTAACATTCCTGGAAGCTTCCAATTCTGCATCTGTTTTCAGCAAGGAGGAATACAGATTATACCCTTTAAAAAAAAAAAAAAAAAAAAAAGTCTTTCTGTTGTGCAAAAAGGGATAAAATGTGCATTTTACCAAGATTCTACATGTACTTGAATGGTCAACAGAGCTGTTCCTGGTTCTGCCAGAACTCTAATGTTCTAGTTAGATCAACATATTACTAGTCTCAAGAAAACCTTTTGCTTAGCCTTATGCATTATGGGATTATCTATACTTATACCAAACCAACTTTCCTGACTAATATACAAAATTGCAGAGTGCTTTGCATTGGTAAAGGTCACTTCATGGAACAAAAGGTATCCACCCATGACTGTTCTTGAAATTTGGAAGCAGTTGATCTGGAGTATGGTGGTCAACTTCTATTTTTGTAACCTTTCTCTGGAGCATTGAGAAGGGACTTGGCTAAAGTAAGTAAGTGGAATGGATTTGCTTGTTTTCTCAGATGCATAGGCAATGGCAGATAGCTGTATTATGGTATGGCTTTTACTATTTTGCAGAATATTATCTGTGTGCAGTGTACAGTAGTCTGAACTAATATTTGATCAGTCACAAAAACAAATGAAGACCAGAAGAAGCCTATTTGACTTGAAAAATCTGAACATCTAAAGCTAAGTGTCAATTAACAATGTGGAAGAAAAAAACTAATGAAAAGAAATTTTGAGAAGCTATGCTGCATGCAGGTTTCTTCTGAGGTATATGCTATGCACAAACTGGGTGACAGGTATCTCCTCTGCAGAGTTCTGTTGTCAGATGTCATGCAGAAATTTACTCATGTCATATACACAGTTATAAATAACTAATGTGCTTGCTGGGAGGAATTGTACATGATCAACAGAACACAGAATGTCAAATACTACATTTCTTTAATAAAATTCCCACTATGCCTCATAGCAGAGTATCGAGTGTCTTGAAGAAGTCCTATTATTCTTTCAGCAACACAAGAAATTGCTTATGTCAT
This sequence comes from Aythya fuligula, assembly GCF_009819795.1. NCBI lineage: Eukaryota > Metazoa > Chordata > Aves > Anseriformes > Anatidae > Aythya > Aythya fuligula. Next base: position 11,700,429 of record NC_045574.1, on the reverse strand, counting down.
TTGCTGTTAATTTTTGTACAAACTGACATCCCAGTTTCTTTTGTTACTAAGATTTTTCTTTAACAATTTATAGGAATCATTACATATGTTAAGGAATGGCTCTCAGAATGCATTCTGAAAGATGTATGCACATGAAAGTGCAAAAATGTGTGATTCATATCAGCTTGAATTTGCATGTTATCCTTGAATAATACAAAATTAAGGCAATTTATTTAATGCTTTTGCATGATGCACCTTAAACATTTTCTGTTGAGGTTATTGTCAGTTCAAATACCTAGTAAAAAAAGATGGAAATAAAGAAACAGTTGACAAGCCAACTGATGAAGCAGTGTAAATGATATTAGCGTCCCATTCCACATTTAAAACTACAAAATTCAGATAAAATTCAGAAAAAAAACGATCTCATTATTACCATTCATGCAAAAACAAATGCTAAACAAGTTTGATTTTGCTTTAGCAATGAAAACATAGCTGCACCAGCAGGTATACTGTCTCCCATTTTCCTAAGTGATTATATTTGATATTTTTTTATTTGGTAATTGGAAAAATATATTTTCATTTATTCTATTATGATTTCATACTGATGGATAACAACTGTATGGTAATGTGGTAGCCTTAACACAAACTTTATTACATATGTTTTGGATGACTACATTAATATAGTAAAAAATGCCAATAGAAAGTTTTATCAGCCATCATATATGACTTGAAGTAATGCAGAATGAATGCAGAAAAGCAGAATGAATAACTGAACGTCTGCTGAATCAAGGTGATGATTGTAATAAATATTTTATTTATATTATTGAAAGACTCTTTCTTGGATAATAGGATATCGGAACTTTAACTGCAGAATAGTGGAATGTTTAAAGCTTTGAAAACCTGAAGTTGGAGATCTA